>NC_025688.1:12202615-12281926 GCF_000633955.1 Camelina sativa
AAAAAAAAAAAAAAAAAAAAAAAAAAAAAAACCATAAAATATGTTTGGATTTACGTAAAAAAATCAATACTAACTATAATAGACACGTTTGCGGGTCAGGAGGTTACCGTGTCATCCAATACAGCTTCGTAGAGAATGAAATCAGTGAAACTTTTGTAGCTTAAGATGAGAGAAACAGCAATAGATTCATTGAGAGGTAGCTTGTAGTACAAGCAAGGAGCAAGACATGCGGCCAGTTTTAGGACAAGTGTTAAAACTGTTAGGAAGACGTTGACGAAGATGTCGTTGAACTCTGTTAAGATCCTTATTCCGTCACATCTCATCGTGCTGACTGTGATTGAGATTGGTAAGAATATGTTCATCGTGAGCTTCTCGTACTTAGCCTCCAAGGCCGATCCTAACGGTGGACCTTCCGGTATGATGAGGCCGATCATTAATGGTCCCAAGATGTATTTCATGTTGAAGAACGAAAAATAAGCAGCAGAAGCAAATGCTGTCAGAATCACGGCATGAACGTATACATTCTTCACAGGCTTGTCTTCTGGTGTGCGGTCAATGACCCATTGCACAATCGGCTTAAAAACAAGAAAGACGATGAGAAGAAAGATGAACACCGCGACACTGTCACGGTAAGCTGTTGCATGTGAAACATGCTTGTAGGTTGCTTGAATAGAGGCGAGGGTCATGGAAAAGATCCCTAAGATGTCATTAATGACAGTGGCGGACAATGCGAGGCGACCAAGCTCGGAGTTGAGGATATTGAGCTCTAGCAAGATAAATGTTGTGGAAGGCAAAAGTATAGCAGATTGGGTTATGACTATTGTAGTGCGTTCACCTAGGGCTTTATCCAGCGGCATGTAGTGAGGGTCAATGCTCTTAGAGAAGACATTTTGGAAACCGAGACCAAACAGAGGAGCAAAGAAGGACACGATCCCGATCACAACAGGTAATTTTCCGCTGTGGAACGCTACTCGCCGACTGGTTCTAACAGTCATCAAAAACGTAAACATTAGGGTTCCAAACACCGAGATGCATCTTAACATCGCGGTTCCATCCAACGCAGGATCCACGGATAGTTTCCCTGAAGATTTCTCTAGAACATCCAAAAGCTGAGGCCCTAAAATAATTCCAGCCTGCACATAAATTTATATATATGAATTTACTTTTTCAGAAAACTTTCTCAATTGCATGCATTGTTGTCTATGTCCCTGAAACATTGTGTACGTGCATGTCAAGTTAACATATAGAAACGGTGCTTACAATCATATATGAAGCGATCTGGGAAACGCCGATGCATCTAAGGAACATGTGAGACATGACAATGAAGAAGAATATAAGTAGTATTTGCATCTCCAGGAGAGGCAGCGAGTACCCGAAAATCACATCGGGCGATTTTAGGTTCTCCCATAATCCTTGAGAAGAGATGTTGAAGACGGATGGTCGGCAATCGCCACTGTAGATAGTCGTGTCCATCAAAATAGCTAGGCCAAGAAATTAGCCAAACCGTAGGAATTTGTGATAGAAATGTCTTTTTGTGTAATTTTGTTGTTTGAGTCTTTGAATTTGGGTTTTCAAAGGATCATGCATTTGTGTAGTTTTTTTTTTGTTTTTTTTCTGGTCTTTGACAAGTATCTGTAAAAAAATCCATCTGGAATTAATGGAACTTCCTATTTAGTAAAAAGGTTCAAACTAACAGTTGTGTGATTTTGTTTCATTAAAAAAAACTTGCATCTAGTTAGAATAAGGAGAATTTGCTTCGCTAATTAAAAAGTGCAAGCTAATGTTTGATACAATGTTTCTCCTAAATTAGCGTAAAGTGATCTGTTTTGACACCCCAAAGTTAGGAGGTTCTAAATAGCAAGGAATTAATTGAATGCCTTTTAACAAGAAAACTAGCATGGAATCCAAATTTACGAAATATTTTCCAAGTGCTCTAATTAAGTTTATAATGTTTTTATTTTCCTTCCCTGGATAATAGTTTATAAATTTATTTATTTTTGGTCTAATAATACGTATAAAAGTAGTGATAATGCTAAAATNTTTTTTTTTTTTTTTTTTTTTTTTTTTTTTTTTTTTTTTTTTTTTTTTTTTTCTGGTCTTTGACAAGTATCTGTAAAAAATCCATCTGGAATTAATGGAACTTCCTATTTAGTAAAAAGGTTGAAACTAACAGTTGTATGATTTTGTTTCATTAAAAAAAACTTGCATCTAGTTAGAACATGGAGAATTTGCTTCGCTAATTAAAAAGTGCAAGCTAAGGTTTGATATAATGTTTCTCCTAAATTAGCGTAAAGTGATCTGTTTGGACACCCCAAAGTTAGGAGGTTCTAAATAGCACGGAATTAATTGAATGCCTTTAACAAAAAAAATAGCAACATGGAATCCAAATTTACGAAATATTTTCCAAGTGCTCTAAGTTTATAATGTTTTTATTTTCCTTCCCTGGATAATAGTTTATAAATTTATTTGTTTTTGGTCTAATAATACTTGTAAAAGTAGTGATCATGCTAAAATCTGATGTACACTCATGATAGAACTAGACGACGTACATAAAAAAAAGAGGTGAGGAAAGATTCAACCATATATAATTGATGAGTTGGATAAATGGAGTCATGGAGATGTAGATGGTGGTGAGAAGTTCTCATTTAAATTACTAGATTTAGTATATTCTATATTTGCAGGCTTGCATCTAATATACCAGATGATATATCATATATGAGCCATGTGTACATAGACAAAGATAGTATCATATATATTAGGCTGCAAGAAGAAATGAAGAACGCAGCTGAAAAATGGAAAATTGAAAATGGGAAGACCATGAGATGGAAAAGAAAATAGAAGTTACAGATCGGGTTGATCCAAGATATAAGACTTATGATTTCCTTGATCACTTACATGTATTTAAATTTGGGTCGTTCTTCATAGGCATCCAGAAAGGAGAGGAAAAAGAGGAGAACAAAAATACAAGGAGCAACGGCCAAGTCGTTCAAATCTCGTTGAGTCGTGCGGCCGTGCCGACGATAATGAAGGCCAGAGGCGAATTTATAAATAACGTATTAGATCATTTAAAATCATATTTTAACTTGTATAAAAGAAATTTACAATACATACAATAGATAAGTTGTAAAAAATAACTTATAATATCATATATGCTATATGCATATTTTCCCTTTAAGTGGATAAGAAAATAGAGTTTACATGACCATGAGAGTTTGCAATTACACAACCTCCAAAACGATTAAGGTGTGGTTCTCCCGCTATCTCCCGCAAACGCTGTGTTTGCGGTTGCTAGCGATTGATACCAATAACACAAACCGCTTCCAATCGCTTTCAATCACTTTCAATCGCTCCCAACCTCTTGAAACTACTGAATTCTAAAAGTTGCTTCCCGCAAGTGTTTGCGGTTGTGGTTGGATTTGTTTTTTTTAACTAAAAACAAATCAATGATACTGAAATATTTTTTATATATCTTCTACCTAATCATTTTATCCATTAAGGATGGGAGAAAATGAAGTACGGATACGATTGAGCAGATTCGAAAATAAACAATTATACAAGAAAATAAGATTCTAATTAACAATAGCCCGGAAAACTTGATGTATATTTAATAGCACATCGCACATATGTTCAAAAAAATCTAAATAAATATAAGATTTCATCAGAATTTTTTTTAAGAATAAGATTATTTATGAAAAATATTATAACAAATCACCGATGACTCTTCTCAACTATCGCTTCAATATGAAATTTATTTGTTTTCTGAATAATTATTTTAGTTTTTTTAATGAATTTTAATTATAAATCAAGTTTAATAAAAATTTCGGTGTTTTAAAACATGTATCTAATTATATTACATTTATTATGTTTTAACCGCTATTGTACCCGCTGGTCAACCAGTCGTAAAATTCCCGCAAATGCACCCATTTTAAAACGCTAAACCAGTCATTCAAAATGCTTCATAACGCTTGAAACCGCAACCACCTGCTTCCGCAATCTCCCGCAACCGTAGCCGCAAACACTGCGGCTGAACCAGTCAGGCCCTAAATCAAGAATAATATGAGAAGCCCATATTAGTCATTCTCATTTTTAATTTCAAGACTGAAGTTGTATTTGTGAGAATAGTTTTTATTTTAACTAGTACTCAGACCCCCCACGATATCGCAGGGGAAGTATTTCAAAAAAATAATTTAATTTTAAATTTTAAATTATATATTATGAAATTATTTGAAAGTAATATAATAGTTTTAAAATACGTGCACGAATAAAACTAAAATTATTTAAAAAGAAAAAAATAATAAGTAGGTTTAAATACATAAATATTAAATATAAACTATTAGTAAAAACATAACCATTAAAACGAAAACTTATAATAAAAAAAAATATTATGGCAAAGAGACATAAGTTTGCAAAAAAAAATTGTTTAAAATATCATAAACATAAGATATTTTATAAAGAATTATGGTAAAGAGCTACAACCATCATAAAATTATTTATATTTATATTACAAAAAACTGTTATGACAAAGTGTACAACGAAAAGTTTAAAGAGAAAACTGTTATGACAAAGTGTACAACGAAAAGTTTAAACATTGAACTAATGGTTTTATTGAGTAAATGTACCCATTATTAACCAATGGTTGTAATGAGTAAATGTACTCATAAATAGAATATTGAACTAATAGTTGTAATGAGTAAACACAATTTTCTAATATATAATTATAATTATAAAATATATTTAATATTGAGTGAAAATGTATCAATGAAAATTTAAAATTTAAAATTAAAATACACCACTTTTTCAAATAAAAGAAATTTTAAATATTAAAATAGTTTTTTTCAAAAAATTACTATAAATAGACGCAACTGTAAATTATATATTAAATTGTATTAAATTTCTATATTGCTATAGTCATTTCTAAAAATTTTAGTTAGATTATAGAATAATGTTGAATATTAGATATTTTTAAAAAAATATTTAGATTCAACATAAAACAGAAAATTTATTTCAAGAACAATGATTTAATTTGTTAGTCATTGATGAAGATACAAATGTATAAACAGTAAAAAGACATGACTATTTAATTAGACATATAGTACCTCTTAAAACAAAAAAAACTGTAATAAAAAATAGAAAAATACGAATAAAATATGGTGAAAAGTTACAAACGTATAAATTTATAATAAAAAACATGGAAATATTTTTTTTACGAAAATGTACAACAAAAAATCTTATTCACATTTATTCAAATTATTATTATTATATAGATTATACATTAGTCATCATCATCATCTCTCTCGATCCAATTTTTACTAACGTTTCATTCTTTCTCCACAGAGATTCGTTTAATTACTCACTAGGTTCGGACCCGCACGTACATGCAGGGTTAATTTCAAAAACTAAGTTTATTATCATGTTTATAATATATTACGTATATGTGGAGTTATGTTTATCTTTTAGGAATATTAACATTCATAGTCCAAACTTATACTAGTTTAGTATTCAATTTATTTTTAATTCACTTTAGATAAAAAAAATGATCAAATTTGTTATTTGTTATATGTAAAGACAACTATATTAAAAATAGTGAGAGAATGGTGGTATGTCTATTTGGGATATAAAATAGTAAAAGAAAGGTGATATGTCCCGTCTCAGATATAATTTTCCATCTCATAACTGTGGTTTTAATAATAATTTACACATTTCATATTTTATATTTTAATCCAATAGTTAAAGAAATAATTTAGTGTTTGTGTTTCAGATATGCTATATTTATTTGGTATAACATATATAACATAAATTTATATTGGTTTGCTTTAATCAAGTTTGTGAATAAAATAATAATCGTTTCACCATAAATTTCATATCGACATGATAGTATATCTAAATCTAGTGTAAACCGGGTTAATGATCAGTTATATTAAACTTGTGAACTATCAAAGCAGATAAAAATAACGAAAAATATATTACAACGTCATGAATCAGATGGTCTAAATATTTGTATCTAGCGGGTCAAACCCGTCTGTTGTAACTTATTAAAATATTTTGACCCACAAAAAACATGTTCCCCAAAGGCTTTAATCCACATGAGTAAATTGTACGTTCTCAATTATCGTGTTCGAATCCACGTTACTCAAAATTATCAAACCCGCATTTTTCTGAAATAATTTAGATATTGTTTCTGTTTTTCGAATTACCTGTACGCTTATTTCATGTCACGATATTTGGAATAAACAGGGAAAATTGAATTTAAATTTCATGTTTTTGTATCATATACATTATTTGATATTGCAAAGTTGAAACTAAGATTTGATCCAAATTTTATGTTCTCCTCTTGTTACCTTTACTTCTCATTTTAATAAAACAAATAATTTAAATCTATATTAACATTTTTACAACAGTTTTGTCAAAGAAGTTTTGAAGTTTCAAAGTATTTAAAACCAATGTCATTATCATTAAAACATTTTTTTTAAATGAAAGATAAAATTGAAATTAGCAAAAATAAGGTATGTAAATCGGGTAAATATCCTCTTAACCATCCAGAAATCTTGTCTTTAGTATAATGTGTTTCTAAATTATCTCCACCTCCGAACCTAATTTTCTGCAAAACATAATCGATTATTTTAATAATATATCTTAAAAATCAAAAAATTATTTAGATTCCTAAAATATCTCTACTAATCTCTACTAATTAATATACATGAAATCGAAATGGTATATTTAATGGAAACTAAATAACCATACATACAAGATTATTGAAATATTCTTTATCTAAATCATATTTTTTGAGATTTTTTTTCTTCCGCACCAGATTATTCTCAATTCCATATCACCCCTCATTAGCTAAATGAGTGCAACAAAAATAGTTACCACCAACAAAGAAACTTTATTGAAATCTATGGAAACTGCTTTATATTTTCTCGGAAGTTCACACAATCAAGTAACAGATTAAAATTCTTTGAGCTGATTGACTGGTTTAATAATTAGTTGCCACTTGCCACAAATTTTGAACATGTTTTCAAAAATTATACAAAAGGTTTCAACAATTATCAAAAATTCTATGTCACATAAAATTCCGTTATATATAAATATTTGTTTAAACTTATTTAATTGTGTCTAATGGATGAAAGAAACTGTGTTCTATAATTATTTTAAAACAATTTTACGTATTACACGTTCTAGGAACTTAAAGAACCTTAACATTTTCAAACAGAAAAAGAGGATGAAGTTACCATAAAATCCAAAATTTAAATTATTACTTTGATAAATGTATATATGTCAATATGAATTTGTTACATTGGTAGATAGATATCATTTTGAATTTTTGATAATGAGATGTATATCTTAATATATGAGAATACATCAAGGTTATGGTAAGATAAATTAAATAAAATAAAATACATGAAGTATGTTTGAATCTAAAAAATTTAATAGTAAAAATTATTTTAAAAATGTAAAAATAGTTCACGTCACGTTCTCTTCCTGTAGAACCTCTTCTCCATCGAATGAGACTTCTTTTTCTTTGCTTCTTTCTTAATCATGATGGTCTTCTCCGTCTTCTTCTTCTCACTGTCGTTGCTAACTTGCTATGCTCTCAATCTGTCTTCCAACATGCATTGTCTTTTTATTGAGATTATTATTCTTTGTGTGAATAGGCCTGTATTAACATCATTAGTATATACCATGATCAATCCGACAAATCTCGATAGAAATGAAATGAAAAAAGAGAAAGGTTAAGTAGTTATTACCATGGTGCTAAACACAACCTTTTGACTATTTTCCATTTTCTCAGTATCACATGTTCTTATTTCCACATTCTCAGAATTTTGAAAACCTAGAAAATTGACAAAATAAACAGACTTTATCAATCAAACAAAGTAAAAAGACTTATGAATCAAACTATATCTATCAACAAACAGAAAAGAGAAAATAGATAAATATAGTTATATATATGTTTTGTTTCGTTTACATGATGATCATCTGTTGATAAATATGATGTTTTACATTAAAAACAAAAAACTTACTAATTCAATAGACGATATTATTTTCTTGATTTTCCCAGATTTTACAGAAGCTCGTTTACACATATGCCATGTTAACCTTTAGGATGTTTTTCTATATTTATAGGTACTATATGATAAAAAGAATATGCTAGATCCGGTGCAAAATTCCAAGATAATAAAAACGTATATATTTGAATTGCCAAAATCTGAATTTTTAGATTGATTTTGATAAGATTGCGTTGTCAATATTACGATAAATTTTGGAATTATCATTAAATAATATAAGTAATGATAAATTTTGAAGTTACGTGATTAACAATTTCTAAAAAGATATTCAAGATTTTTAGGAAGTTAATGATTTAAATACTTAGAAGTTAGAATCAATTCATTTTTTTGTTATATAAGTAATATTTTGTAGACTGTTTTGATTTAGTGGTTTTGAAGTTGCTTAATTTATGCGATTTGAAATTAAAATTCAAATTGTTTGGTTAATTGTCGAGTAGTTATGGATAGGGATGTTAATATGGGTCAGCAAACCCATTTATATAAATGGGTATGTTAAATTAAAATGAACCCATTTATATTCATTTATGGGAAAAAATTAAATGGGGTTAAATGGGTTTCCCCAATTAATCCCATTAATTATATGGGTTTTATTATAATTAAATAGGTACCTATCTAGACCCATTTATGTTGATATTTTTATTAAATATTTATTATATACAATTATATTTTTCTGTCAAAATTGTAAAATCACATTTTTCCGCTAAAATTATAAAAATGTGTTTTTCCGCCAAAATTGTAAAATCACATTTTCCCGCCAAAACCGTAAAAAAATTGTTTTCCCGCCAAAAAAACAAAATTGTTTTTTTTTATCAAAATATTTTTTTTCTCAAAATCTTGTTTTTCCGCCAAAAATGCAAAATTGTCTTTTGTTATAAAAATGGTCTACCGCCAAAATTACACATTATCACCAAAATTATATACTTAAATGGGTTTAATAGGTTAAATAGGGTAATATATGTTTAAATATATATGGTTAAATGAGTTTCAAATATATATGGGTTTAAATGGGTTTATATTTAAATGGGATGGGTTTAAATGAGGTGGGTTTACCATTTTAACATCCTTAGTTATGGACAAGTCCAAATATTTAGGGTCCCACATTTGATTCTGATTTCTTTATTGGACTAATTGATTTTTTTTTCTTTAATGGAATAAAGGGATGGTCAATCGGCAGTTAATGTACACGTGCTTTATTCTTTAACACGGTATAGCTGTTTGGTTCCACGTTTAATACCTTTCATCTGATACAGTTAATCATAATCCGAATACACATACACCGGGTCGTACCCAAGGTCCGCGCGTTTTTAATTCTAAATTTACCCTTTTATTGTTCTCCAGAATTTTTTAATAAAAAAGGCATTATATGGAATTTCGTTTTTCAAACTTTTTTATTTTATTTTTAAGTGTACTCCCCAACTAATAATTAATAGTATGATTCCACTAGTTTCGTTTCTATTTTTAGATATTCTCTAACCCTTAACCAATCGCTACATACATTCGTTCTTGTTTCTCGATTTTTTTCTTTTGTGATTTTTGTATAATGGATACAGGTTTGAACTCTTCTTCTTACTTGAAGGCACAGGCTCGATGTCCTATTCAAAGATCCTTTCTCCGCAAGGACACGTCGAAAGAAATGTAAGTGTTGTTAAAAATTAGGGTTTCAATCTTTTGGGCTTTGTTCTATTCTTCGGGATTTAGGGTTTTGATCTTGCGTTGCTTTAATAACATCGATTTCTCTAAACATTAATGTCTTCGTTCCAATTAATTTCATGTTTTGATGATGAATTGTACTGATCGATTTTTTTTTATGTGTTTTCTCACCAGCTTGACAGATTTATACCAAATAGATCAGCCATGGATTTGGACTTTGAATAGACGAAACGGGAAAGATCATGCAACAAAGGTAAGTTCACCATCAAGAGAAGCATATGAGAAACATTTGGCTGAGACGATGGATCTAAATCGCACTCGGATTATTGCTTTTAGGAACAAACCTTAAGCCCTAGTGGGAACTCTTAACAGCCATCACTCTGTTTCTTTACCAACAGCCTTGGATGTACCTGACTTGGCGGATGACTTTTACCTCAACTTACTTGACTGGGGCAGTGATAATGTTTTAGCCATAGCATTGCATCATACTACTGAGCTTGTGATAGTTGATGAAGATAAGGGACCTGTCACAAGTATCAACTGGGCACAAGATGGTCGTTATCTTGCAGTTGGGCGTAACAGCTCTAAAGTCCAGATTTGGGTTGTGCATTTGTGCTGATAGTCGTAGAGTGAGAACGTTGGAGTGTGGTCACGACTCACGAGTCTAGAGTAGGATCATTGGCATGGAACGATCATATCTTGACAACGGGAGGAATGGATGGGAAGATCATCAACAATGATGTACGGGTTAGTTCACACGTTGTGAAAGCTTACAAGGGTCACACTTTAGAAGTTTGTGGGTTGAAGTGGCCAGGATCTGGACAGCATTTAGCAAGTGGTGGCAACGACAATGTGGTTAATATATGGGACCGTTCTAGCTCTCTATGGCTGCACAGGCTTGTAGAGCACACATCTGCAGTTAAAGCTCTTGCTTGGTGCCCTTTCCAAACGAATTTGCCTGCAACTGGTGGCGGTGAGAGATGGGAGAATAAAGTTCTGGAATACTAGGACAGGAGCTTGCTTGAACACGGTAGAAACTGGCTCTCAAGTTTGTTTTTTGATATGAAGCAACAAGGAAAGATAGTTGCTTAGCTCACATGGGTTTACTCAGAACCAGCTTACACTTTGGAAGTACCCATCTATGGTGAAAATGACTGAGCTCAATGGTCACACATCACATGTTCTATATAGGGCCCAGAGTCCAAATGGTTATACTGTAGCTTCTGCAGCAGCAGACGAGAGACTGATGTTTTGGAATGTATTTGGAGTACCAGAGGATGCCAAAAAAAGCAGTACATGCTGAGCCATTTTCTCATGTGAACCATATTCGCTGAAGTTGTTGTGAAGTCGTTGTCTATTTGTATCTTGCTACACAAGAGAAATGTTTATGCACATTGTATCATGTCAAGTAGTTGTTTCTACCTGAAACGCTTGTATATATCTCATTATATGGAAAGATTTTGATTTTGCATTGACAGATGATGATATGTGCAGGAGTGTGCATACAGTTTCATATTCTTCTTTTGAATAGATGAGAAAGAACCTTGCATTTTGACAAGTGATTCCTAGAGAAGTGTTAAAGCCCTTTGAGTGGAGACCAAATGGTGGGAAATCCCTGGCTGTAGCCTGTTAGTGTGTATTATTGACCTTCTGATACTGTCTACTTTCTAGAATAGCTAGTTTCATAGATAACTAAGTTTGATTCTACTGTGACATTTGTTCCATGAAACAGGGGAAGAATATGCATATGGGCTGCTTCCTATCCAGGTAATATGGCATTGGTTAGATCCGGTGGTTCCGCTTTGAGGGGAAGTCTATCTAGAGGATCTAGAACTCGCTGGATTTTGGTTGACTTTCTTCAGGGTCATAATGATGAGAAAATTAGTTCTCTCTCATGGAGACCCTGTGGAAGATATTTTTTAAAAAGTTTTCTGCTACAACTGTTTCGCTTTACTTCATTTTGGTGTTGTTAGTTAACTGCACATGTTTTCAAGATCATTTCAATTACCATAGTAGTTTATCAAACTGAATCTCATGTAGGCATTTGTTGGGAAAGTATTTGGATTTTCATGGATCTTTTATAAACTTTGCATCACATGAGTCCCTAACTTTGTCCATCCTGTATTTCCTTGACCTATTTTCACATATTTAGCATCAGCCTCATATGACAGCTCATCTTTCACCATATGGGATGTTTCTCAAGGTAATAGAATACCAAGTTAGAACACATTCTTAGTGCACAATAGTATGCAAATATGTGATTATTTATCCTTCTTGGGATGTATCAGTAAATCAAGTCCAAATAGTTGAGGACAGAACTTTTTTATATTTTTTTATATTTTACATTCTGTTTCTTGAGTTGAGATATGAGAAACTGCATCTTGCGTAAGTGGATTCAGTTCCTTGTTTCTGAAAGTGATCTCTATACATCTTCCAGTGATCTCTAACATTAAATGTATTATTTATAAACAAAAATAAACCATACATATACACCTACTTATATGCGTATTATTTTCCTTTTAGTAAGTCGTTAATGTTATTAAAAGAATAAATAAGCATAATCATGACTTTGTAGGGCTTCAAAAGAAAAGAAAAACAAGATTTTCTCGTACAATCGAAAATTTTCTTGTCTGAAAAAAAGAAATAAAGTAATTTAGTAGTCTTGAAATAATTTGTAAGCAACACCAACCTATTTGGCCTTTTGCTTTAAGGAAAAGACCAATTAATAGAGAGTATACAATCTATATAATATAACCACTCTTAACTTTTCCCTTACGTATAATAAATCATAACCATTAGTACATGAAAATATATTATTTAATTACATACATAAGAGTATGTTATCGAGTTTTTTTTTAAGTATATGATACCACAATCATAGCACAAGTGAATTGACCGTCACAATACTTATGATGGTACGCATGTAAATTTCTTTGAGCACTGTCGTTCCTCTTCAATTAGTTACAACTTATATGTATAACTATTTTTCTATATGTTAAAGCATTTTTGGATCTAACTATCTATCTATATAATGAAAACAAAAGTGATAAGAGTAAGTACTTGAACAAATTTTTGTCTCTACTGATTGGTTAAAAAAATTAATTTATTAAGTTTCTGTTTCACTACTAGATTTTAACTTACAGTACACCACGCCACGTGTATATAATTTGTATTTTATATTATATTTGTTTGTTAAATATTGGATGTTTTGCAAATAGAAGAATAACTAAATTTTCCGGACTTTTGTGCGGCTAAATGTTTATATTAATTTTTTATCCCGTAATATACTTCATGACCATTTGTTTGTTATATTTAGTTTTTAGTATTTGAGGTCTTATTTTAATTTTTAATTATTATAACAAAAAATAAGGATCTAAATATATAACGAGTCATTTATACGCTATGATTAAGTCACATTTTTCCTAATGATTTAATTATTTTACATAATTTTAGTTAAATCAACATAATTTTATATGTCAAATATTCTAATATTACTAGTGTTAACAAATATTAAAATGATGATTTAGCCCGTGTTAGTATAAATTTAATGATATTTTATTAATTCCAACATGTATTCTCTATAACACATCTACTATATAACCATATTATATAGTATTTTAAACTTTTAAAAATTTTACGTATTCGTAATATTTTAAAATTTTATTAAGTTTTTATATATATATTAATTATAATATTTAAATAAATGTGAATCGAAATTGTTCTTACGTTAAGAATCAAAGCTCATTGGAAAACAAAATGGGAATCAAATTGTTGTTTTATTTAGTTGCAAAAAATTCAAAGATAAAATATCTTCAAAACACAATAGAAAGTATGGTTAAATATATCATAGTTTCTGGTTCTATATTTAATTTTCTGTATTTCTTTTTAGTTGAAAATGGAATGTAAAATATTTAGGAAACAAAATCTGAAATAATGGTATTTTTGAAAAAAAATTAGGGATTAACTTTGTAAATAAGTACAAATAAAATGGTAAAACCCAAAATGTACATAAAAAAAATGTATACATAGATTTGTTGTTCCATTTCTGGCCAAATTCGACAGGTTTATTTACTAATTAAACATCAAAAATTCTATTAAAAAACAACACACCATTCATTGTTACAAAAACAAAACTATTATGTGTCTAATTTAACTTCTGGAAAATTTGTTTCTAACGAACGAACCAACTCAAAACATTTTACAATTATATCCAAATTTCGATAATCGATTTCTATTTTGTATTCAAACACTAGGTTTTCACCCGCGGTACACCGCGGGATTAAATTATAAATTAATGTATTTTTTTATAATATTTTTAATTTATTTAGTTTTTAAATTTCCAATTAATTAAATTTTATCTAATTAATTTATAAATTTGTTTAGAATGTTTTTCTTCTTCTTACGTTTTATGCAGTTTATACCTAATTACATTAAATTTGTTATTAGATAAAATATAAAATTTTAAAACATTTAGTTTTGTTTTCTATAATTAAACAGAGGTATATACCTATATAGTATGTTAGTGTATATTTTTATGTGTATACAATTTTTTTTTTGGAATATTAAGAATGTGTTGTAGTATATCAGTATGTGTAATATTTTGTAGTTCCTATACTAAATAATTTATAAGTTAATTTTCCAAACTATGATTACAAATCTATAGTATATGAAATAAACTAATAGTTTTAGTGTTGGTTCTATAGTCTAAATCCGTCATGCTAGGCGGATCACGCAACATGTTCAAAGATTTTTAATCTGTAAAAACTCATGATACGAAACCCGTAAAAGTAAAATATAATATGTGAGGCTAAAAGTCACTTTTTATCAAATCACTTTTTCAAATTTTTAAAGAATAATACCTCTTCACTCACCTCCTTATAAAATAAAAAAATAAAATTTATATACATTTATAATTATGTTTGTTAAATTTTAAAATAATTAGTTTCTATAAAAAAATTAAATATAAATAGAATTAATTTATTTATTAAATTAATTATTTAATTTCATTGATATGTTTGTAAATAAGTGTCAACTTGAAGATTTATTTTATAAATGTTTCACAAAATATATATATAGATGGTTAAATGGTTTTATATATCATAACTCATAAGTCTCATAAATAAATAAAAATTAGGAGAGGCCCATGCGATTAATATTTTAGCAAATACGACAGAAGATCCGGTTTTAGATCTTCAGGACCCACCCGGACTCCAACCAAAAAACATCAAATCCTTTCTGGTTGTTGGCTTACCCTTCGACTTTTCGGTTCCCACTTCTCACCCATCTTCATTGAAAAAAATAATACTATTTAACATGGCACTAAAATACCTTAAATTAAACCTTTTTGTGTTATGAATATACTTTTTCCAAATCAATTAAACACCCACAAAACATAGACCTCTTTTTAAGTCTTTGATTTAAACTTTAAACATACATCACATTGGTTCACTAAAACACAATCACATTTCCATTAGATCTTTAGTATTCTACACCAAGGGAAATGAACATAGATGATAACAAATGGAAAAACAAAACATCCCAATACATTCGTGGAGCCAAAACATGGATGTGAAATTGGGTTTAGGAAACAAAACAAAAAAATCAATAAGCAAAACCAAAGAAATGCAAATAGCAAAACTCTCACACTTGGTAAAAAAACTCATGTTTAAGTTTTGAGTTGTTAAACCAGGGGGAGTTTCATTCCCATCACTCTCTAAATCTAAACCCTAAATGGATCAGATTCACTCTCCACAAATTCAAAATCAAGCTCTATCTACAACAAACTGACTAAAAAAGATCACTCTCACTAGAAACCGTAAGTGAGACTAATACTGATCTGTATATTGTATATTAGAAGACTATATATTAGTACTTTGTTGAGTAAGGAGAAAAAGATCAGTAGCAAGCTCGGCCCGGCGTAATGTCTGAGTTAATGGAGAAGAACTTTCTGATACTTAGTTTCTGAGTAAGTTTCATCTGAGATTGAGGAGAATGCCCTTTTCTTGTTGGAGTTGCCACAACCACTGTTCTGAAACTGCGGTGGTGGGACGGTGACTGGAGGGATCTCAGAGGTCTCAAGTGGAGGAGGCGGGTGGCGCCATTGAGGCAGAGGACCAGCTAAGAGAAGTGTCTGAAGCAACGGACCTGCCTTGATAACAGCTTGTAAGAGTTTCCCCTTTTCAGGAAGTGGCTTTTCAGGCAACAATGTAGCCATCATCTCATCTCCTGACACTTCAATCTGTTGGTTCATCATCACCGGATCGATCACTGATGGTGACATGATGCTTTCTTCGGTGTCAGAAGACGAAAAGCTCTTGTTAGAGTTAAGCTGAGGCTGCGGCTGAACTTGCTCGTCTTCAATAATGCTTGAAGCTCCAGATAAAGGAGGAGTGATGTGTTCCTGTTTCTTCTGATTCTGCTGCTGTTTCTGTTGAAGTAAGAGATTGTTGATGAGGAGGTGATGACATTTCTCAAGAGCTTCGTCTCTTTCTTTGAGGGTTTTGGTTAAAACATCTTCAAGTTGGATCAGTTGTTCATCTCTCTTCCTTAGTTCCTCTTGAGCCACCAGCTTCGTTTGTTCTAGCTCCAGTGTCGTGTACACAAGAGTCTGTCTTAACTCTTCCGTTGTCTAAACAATTCAACAGCAAAAAAAACACAAACAATCAACAGAGATACAGAGAAACCCCTAATTTGAGCATTTGTTTACAGATATCATATCAAAATTAGGGATTTTAGCAACAAATGACGAGCGCAGACACAAAATTTCCAAAAAATCTTGTCTTTTTTACATCTAATTTACATACAGAACATGCAGATTCATGTCTAAATTAGGGTTTTGTTTCCCAAAAGTCTTGTCTTTTCAGACTAATTTACATACAAAAATGCGAAATTTAAGCTTAAATACTGAAATTAAGAACACCCATTACGCAGAATCAAGCTAAGAAACTGGTGAATGTATCAAAGTCTCGAGCAAGTGTAATTCGAAACCCATTAAAGCATTATAGTCAAACCCAGTTACAAAGTATGAAACTTGACTAAAAAACTCAGGAATTGAGTCAAAGTTTAGGGTTTTGATTACACAAAACAAAGAAGAAGATCACAAGAAAAGTTATGATTTTTGGACACACATTATGCGTAGATCTAAGCAGAACAGTAAACACAATGGAAGAAACCATCACTACTGTTTCTAAAAGAAACAACAAAACAGAGGAAACAGAGTAAAAAAAAAAAAGTCTTTACCTTTCCCTGAGAGAAGTAAGCCCAGCTAAGAAGAGCATTGCTTTGGTCCATGTTCCAAGCTAAACTAAGAGATGGTTAGATTATGTTAACAAGTATGAGGAGAGAAGAACAGAGAATGGGTTTAGTGAAGAGTTTTACTTCTATGGAAGGAGTAAGTGAGAGGAAGAGAGAGTTATTATAAAGTAGTGAAGAAACTTCATAAACTGTTTAAAGGAAGCAGATGCCTGTGTGTGCCTGTCATATAGAGAGAGCTTTCAACATCTTTTTCACCTTTAGTATCCAATATATTTTCTACAAAGTTGGAAACCCCACCCAACAATTTTCTATTAATATTATATTCTTTTTTTACCAGTATTACTATTATATTCATTAGGTTTATTAATATATAGAAAAAGTTGTACTATAATATAACCTGATATCACTTATTACAAAGTATGGTTTACTAATATATTTTTCATTTAAATAAATGATCTCAGATTAAAGATTATAGATTTATATCAATTTTATTAAAAAAATTTAAATAACAATAAATAACAAACAACATAACTCTATATATAAATCGCAGACATTACAAACGGAACATGTAATTTAATAGTTTGTTCAGTGTCGTCGTGATTATGTCATTAATCGAGTTTCAAATTCATATAACTGATAATGTAAATTAAAAAAATTATTGGGTTTATTACAGTACTATTTTAAAGTTGCGCTACATAGTTAGTCTAATAAAATTGAATTTAAAATAAATTGTAGTTTTCATGACCAAAAAATTGTAGTATTTTCCATATTTACTATTCAAATCCTCAGAATAATTTTATTTTGAAAAAAAAATGCTGAAACTAAAAGCAAAACATATACGGTAAGAAAATTAATGTCCCTTCAAATAAAATATTTAATAATAATTGGTGATTCATATTTTGATTTAGTCGGCTTATATTTTGGACGGAATATACGGCATAAATTGTAGAATTTAAATATATCAGGAGGTGTTATTGGAGATGTGATTTGTAATTCCATATAGAATTGTAAATAATGGAAATCAAAACATATGGATTTCGAAATAACATGTTTTATCCTTGGATTTGAATCTTTCTATTTTACACTTTCAAATTCATGTAAATCCATTTAAAACATAATGTGGATTTTGAAATCCAAAAACAAATCATTAAATGAATAACATGAGATTTTTAAAAGTATTTGTAAATCATATAACCAATAACACAGAATTTTGATAAGTATTTTAAAATCAATGATTGAATAACACATGATTTTTATTTGGATTTCCAAATCCATTAAAATCATAGAACCAATAACCCCACCTAAAATTTTGAAATGAAATAGTAGAATTTTTGATAACCAAATTACCAACAAAGAAAACAAAAAACAGACGTCTTTTTTCCTTTTTCCAAATAGTTACAGTGATCGAACTATTTATTTACTGTGGCTACTATAAGTACTAGTAAGCAATAGCATCTCAAGGGTTTGGTGCAATGACCAATGCCGTAGTTTACNTGGACCGGAATATACGGGATAAATTGTAGAATTTAAATATATAAAGGTCAGTTAAAATTGTGAAATGAAATCGTAGAATTTTTGATAACCAAATTACCAACAAAGAAAACAAAAAAACAGAAGTCTTTTTTCCTTTTTCCAAATTGTTACAGTGATCGAACTATTTATTTACTGTGGCTATAAGTACTAGTAAGCAATAGCATCTCAAGGGTTTGGAGTTTGGACGTTTGGTGCAATGACCAATGCCGTAGTTTAGGTACTTGCTGGGTCTCACTTTCTTCTAGTATTTTTGTTTTCTTCTTTCGTGTTGTCAATGGATACAACAGCATTTTCTTGTCTTTTTACCCAAAGACGAAACAAGTTTTACGAGAGTCATGTCTTTGACATTTACACCCATTTCACACTACACAAGTCTATACCGAGAAGAACGGGAGCCGAATGCTATATTCAACATTTGCTTGTCTTGGCATGTTTTTGTACGTACAAAATATATGCATTTCATTATGTGTTTGTAGAAAGTTTTTGGACCTTGATCATGCACTTTTTTTTTTCATGCACTTTCTTTACTTGAATCCGAATTGTGATACGGCGACGATACTTGCATGTATAAACTATTCGACTACGTAGTAAACGTACGAGCTTTGTTATAATTTTCTAACTTAATTTTAAAAGGAACAATTGTTTGGTATTCTTGGGCAAAACAAAGTGAGCATTCGATCGAAAAGAGTACTAAATACATTTCTTGGGATATATTACATATATTTGTACATGATTCTTGATTTCTATATATTTAAATCGAGGTCACAAAAGATCTAGGCAGAGTCATCTTTTATAATCTAAGTGGACTTACACTGTTTCACATTGCTTTAGTTTTACTTTTCTCCTCTTAAGATATTATTATAATATAAGAAATATTTGTTTACTGCATAAGTCAGCTACACCGTCTCAAGTTCGTTGATCATGATCATTCAAACGTGATTCGTGAACTATGTCTTCTTAGATTTTTGCACTTATATCACAAGTTTGTAGGATATATTTGTTTTTTGTTTTCCACAACTTATGTATGATGTTATGAAATGAGTTTTATATGATAGGAAGATCTCAAAAAGATTGGAAGATCTCATTTGATTATTTTGCAAATTCATAGTAGTCATACGGTGATACTAAATAAATATTTTTGTAAAGAAAATATTATTATAATTCACATATACATATCTAGCTTTACAAAGAAAGTGTTCAACGTAGACATTTCTGGTAAACTTTGGACCATATATTCATGGTTTTTTTTTTTGCCTTCAAAAGTCATGTGCATGCAGCCCCAACACAGAGAAAGTCACTGGCTTTGTCTAAATGAAGGAAACATGTATTATCGTAGGTATACATTTTGAAATTTAAGAAAAATATGACTAAATCATATGAAACTGTAATTTGATCATATTTCAAGGATTTATGCATTGTCTTTGTATCCAGCTTATATGTGTATGGATGTTAATTTATAAACGCACAGAATCAAATATGACGTGGATTCCATTGTTAGCAAAAGAAGCTGGTAAGTAAACATTTTCCACCAATATCTATAAAAGGTTTATGGAATCACTTTTCAATTATGAATCTCCACACCAGTCACGTCTTGGCTCCCAAATTTCACTTTGGTACTTAGTATATCTAAACAAAAGTTTGAAAATAGAAATTTACTAAATAAAAGTTCTAAAAAGGTATTCAGTAATATTTTCTCTTTTTGGAATCGTTTTGACGGTAGTTAGTCGAAAATCCTCGAAGCCAAATCTTATATAAAGCAAATAACCATAGAACTCTAATAATGTAATAGCCTTTAAAGTTTACATTTTTCAATATAAAATTCTGGCTAGAAATGATTTTACCGTGGTCAACCAACTTTCTAACTATTTTTATCCAAATTTAGGTTATAAAATGTTGAGAGATGGACGCGATGGATCAAGCCAGATTAAGATCGACTATACATTTCATTAGCTTTTTTTTTTTACTAGTAATTAGAATATAGGAACAAATAAACAATTAATCTTTTTTTATATATTTTGTTGAACATTTTTACATTTAATTGTTATTGTGTTATACGTATCTAAAATATAACTTGAGGGATTTTCAAAATACCCCTTGAATAAAATCACTAAATTCTAAACCCTAACCTCTCAAAACTATATCCTAAATGCAAAATGAGAACCATAATCTAAAAAAAAAATATCTAAAAATCAATTTAACATATTGAAATTATGTAAAAGAGGGTAAAAATAAAAATGTTCAAAAAAAAGGTATTTTGAAAAAGATATCCCAAAAAGAGTATTTTTAACAAATTCTTTTATAACTTTCAGCAATATATTATTTGTGAATGATATAATTACTTAGAAATATTTCACATACAAAAATAAATTATAAAAAGGATATTAACGTTCTTCAAGTGTCTGAGACCTCCCATCTTTTAATGTTTTTTGGAGGTCATTTTGGGTCGATAAAAGGGTTAATTAATGCCCACTTTTCCTGGAAATGAAAGGTAAGAAGAAGAAACATAAACTTTCACTGGAAGTGGAAGTAAGTAAGGAAAATAATATCTCTATTTTTGGTTTTTGGGGCAAGTGTTAACATCATAATAATTACAATCATGATGGTCATATTAATGGGTATCACATGATAATTGTTTTATTAGTTATGATGATTACATTGAAATATAGGCTTTAACAGTAAATAATAATTTATAAAAAATAGAAGAATATTTTCATTGAAAGTAATTATTTTAAGCTATTTCACACTTATAATTAACTACATAATTTTTTTCTTCTAATTTATGTTAAAACATAATTATATAAAAATGTAATTATTTTAAGTCTTTGCACACATTTTAAAAAACTTCATAAAGTATATATATTTTTGTCTAATCTATATTAAAACATAATTTTCATAAAGCCCCCTGTATAATACAAATATTTACCTTGGATTGCCTAATATAAAAATAAGTTTTTGGGAAATTAGGGTCCAAATATAAAAGTCAAATTTTGCTGCGAATAGCTACAACCTCTAGTAAAACCATTTTTATGTGATAATTGACTGTGGTTCGGATTGGCTAATACTTAGCAACATAACTATAAATACGTAACAGTATATAAAGAGTAACACCAGCTTCTCGTGAAAGTAGTCGAGCGACCAGTACATTAGTCGTCTTATTTCCTGACTGTGGTTCGGATTGGCTAATACTTAGCAACATAACTATAAATACGTAACAGTATATAAAGAGTAACACCAGCTTCTCGTGAAAGTAGTCGAGCGACCAGTACATTAGTCGTCTTATTTCCTGACTGTGGTTCGGATTGGCTAATACTTAGCAACATAACTATAAATACGTAACAGTATATAAAGAGTAACACCAGCTTCTCGTGAAAGTAGTCGAGCGACCAGTACATTAGTCGTCTTATTTCCTGACTGTGGTTCGGATTGGCTAATACTTAGCAACATAACTATAAATACGTAACAGTATATAAAGAGTAACACCAGCTTCTCGTGAAAGTAGTCGAGCGACCAGTACATTAGTCGTCTTATTTCCTGGCGACACCAACTACACAAATAACATCTATAAAAAGAGATGCTACGACACCTTTCTTAATTTTTTACCGCATTTTTATCACATTTACTTCTTTATTTTTGATCGTCGAAAGTAGTCGCAGCGACCTTATACCAATCATTGTCATAGCAGTTTGCCTAGGTCTAATTTGTTTTGGACTAGCATTAGCAAACGATGAATGAAGAATGTTCCTAAGTTTGTTTTCTCGGTGCGTGCTCTCCTGTCATTACTTATTAGTCTGTAACTTCTTACTGTAGTCAGTAGTCACGTACGTCCGCAGCAATACAAATCATTTTCTCATGTATACAATACTTTCTCCTTAAAAAATACACATTCATCACTTTTAACAAATTATGCCTCTAGACAAATCAAATAAGAGTGAGAAGAGTAACAATAATTCTATTTTTTTTAAAACCTTTGATAGACAAATCATTTTAGTTCCACTTTTATATACACATGAAAATGTCTATAAATACACGAAGGCCCACATTATCCAATCCTCAGTAACGCGCAATGAATATGATCGTGTTGCCAATTTGACAAACATTAGATTATTCACACTTATTGGGTTAAGGTTTGTGTTCGAAGCCACATAAATGGGAACTTGTTGTATGAATGCGTAACGAGACATGCTTTGCGTCCATTTTATTCAATATAATGAATCATTAAACAACTTTTTTCTATTCGCGCATTTTTCTTTCTAATTAAATCCCTTAATCACGATAACAAGGCAAACCAATTGCATATTTTGTCGGCCAATAATTTCCCATGATGTTCTTTCTTAAAGTAAAAATTCCTGATAAGTAGTGAAACATAGTTTGTAGGAATCTTAACTATAAATATCAAACGAAATAAAACCAACCGTTTTAGCAGTTAAAGAGGTATCGATTCTGTAGAAATGCCTTTAAGAGAATCATATTGTACCTCTATAGAATATATGTGTATAATGTTTTATACCTTTGACACTTTGACTGACACTTTGAGTAAAGCGGTTACTGTTTATATAATGGAATAATTCACTCCTATGTTATTATCTAATTGGATGTGATGGTACGTAAAAAATATATAGTTTTGATATATACTTTCAGTGTGAAAAGGATGGGTTTGCATTATTTACCTTTTAAGGAATGTAAGTGTATTTGTCTGGCAATTTGGGAGTGCAAAACTGCTCGGGTTGGATTTTTGTATTTCTTGCGTAATCAAAGATTTTGGACATTCAGTTCATAGTCTCTTTAGGTTCAAAACCAGAGTAGCTAAATTATTTTTCTGTGTTGTAAATAGGATTGGAAACTAAGACAATTATCACTCTCCCACCATCCTCCCAAAACACTCCGCAAAGTTTTGATTTTTTTTTACCTTTTAGCTTCCATAATGAAGTAAGAAATAATTTAAGAAAGAAATCTGCAACACAATTCCACCTAAAATATTTCTTAATTTAATTTTTATTCAATCACCGGAACAAAATACCCAATACTCAAGTTTTACTGAAATCAGAAAAGAGGATATCTGGTTTAAAAAGAAACAAAAAACACATTATAAAAAAAAATAGTATACTTAGATACAATAATAAATATAACGGTAGAAACTAGACATCGATAAATAATTAATTATTTATTTTTTCTTTTTTTTGTTCTTGAGAAATTTTTGTTGTTAATAGTATGTAATATGTAAATTTGAATTTTTGATGGTAAAACATAAATATTATTAGTACAAATCACTTTAATTAGTACAAATCACTTTAGTAATTGTACTAACAATGAGTGGGTTGTCTACTGTCAGGTGTTACAACGATTTCCTTTGAGAATTGTGATAAACCTTCAGCAATATCAAAACTGTTAGAGAGTTGGCTTTTATGGGTATTCTACATTTTGTAATATAATATTTCGCACATATTTTGCTAGAAACCGTGTGGGTCCATTTAGTTTAAATATTTTCAAATGAAAATTTCTATCGACAATTGGTCCATTAGCCACCATATATGAACCTTTTGGTGGGTCATCAATATCAAACACAACCGTATCCATTTTTAGAGGATCTTTCATATTCTCAACTGTCTTTGTGTGCAAATATATTTATCGTATTTTGTTTTCAATAACAAAGTAATGCTATGATGCTATGAGTAAAGTAAGTTAGCTATATCTCCTAATGTTTTGTCGCTAGAAAGGTGGAAGACAATTTGTCCACAAAAAAGAATAATAACCGTAGTAGATAAGAGCTTTTCTAACAGAGGTTTATAGCTAAGGTTTTTACTCTTTCTTTTTTGATTAAAATTAAATCAAAAATGATGAAAATAATAAGAGTTTTCTTTTGTTTAAGATGTTTAAGAATCTCTAAGAGGCAGTATCGTGTTGAGTAGTGGTTGGTGAACTCATTAAAAAAAATATATATATATCGTTGCATTTCTTTATCTTCCTTCTCTCGATAAGGGAGAAACAGTCAAAACATGTTTCGGAAACAGAAATTTTGAAGAATAAGAATATGGATTTGATGAACCCCAATAATATTCAAATGACGAAGCCCAACAAACCTGCTACATAACAATGGTTGGATAAGAAGAAAGAAGCAACGAAAGAAGCAACCTGCAATCAAGTTGTTGCTAAAGCAAAAACAATGAGCTGTCACAAAAGACTGCATATAGAGACGAAAAATACATTTGATGCCCCCAATCTCCTTTATGATGATTACAAGTGTTCAAATGATTAGGGTTACATTGTCTTAGTCCTATGTATAAATAGAGTCCTATCATCTTTGTATAAACTTAAGAGAGTATCCAATAAGAAACTAAAAGAAATTTCTTCACATTATCTTAGTTCTCCATATGGTATCATAGCCATGGCGTTGTCCACTGAGCTCTATTCACAACCAGTGTTAAACATCGCAAATTGTGTCACGGTTAAGCTTACAGAGAGAAATTATTTGCTCTGGAAGTCTCAATTCGAGTTGTTTCTAAGTGGTCAAGGGCTCCTAGGGTTCATCAGTGGCTCCACTCCGCATCCCGCTTCTGCTACCAACGCCGAAAACACTCCCAATCAACCCTACCATGCCTAGATCCGGTTAGACCAAGTTGTCAGAGCTTGGCTTCGTGGTTCGCTGACAGAAGATAGCCTCACCGATCAACACAACAACATCTTAAGAGGTATGAAATTTCCTGGATGGTCACTTTAATAAGGTCTCGTCTGCTAGGTTGTTTGGTCTACAACGGAAGTTGCAAAATACTGAAAAGAAAGAGCAACCTATGCTAGATTACTTGAAAGATCTTAAGAGTGTTTGTGAGCAACTTGCCTCTGTAGGAAGTCCTGTTAGTGAGAGAATAAAAATACT
Organism: Camelina sativa; assembly: GCF_000633955.1. Taxonomy (NCBI): domain Eukaryota; kingdom Viridiplantae; phylum Streptophyta; class Magnoliopsida; order Brassicales; family Brassicaceae; genus Camelina; species Camelina sativa. The sequence goes on from NC_025688.1 coordinate 12,227,990, forward strand.
TGCTGCTCTAAATGGTCTAAGTCGTGAGTAGGAACCGATTAAAACTTTGATTGAGGGTACCTTGGATGCTACTCTGTCGCCTACTCTTGATGATGTGATTCCTCGTCTAACTGCATATCACGACCGCCTCATGTCTTAGAAGGAAAAAACAAATGTTACACCTCACTTGGCGTTTAATACTCATCGATTCGATGGTTCTTCCTACAATAATAGAGGCGGATACTCCACCAGAGGTAGATGATTTCATCAACAAATTTCTTCCTCCTCGGGTTCCTCAGAGTACTCTGCTGATAACAGATCTGTATGTTAGATTTGTGGAAAAGAAGGACATGCAGCGTTTAAATGTTGACATCACTTTGACAACACCTATCAGTCACCACCACTCCCTACAGCTTTAGCTGTCCTGCGTATCACTGATGTCATAGATCAAGGAGGTCACGAGTGGGTTACAGACAGTGGTGCTACCGCGAATGTCACTAGTTCTCCGGGTCAGTTGCAGCAATCACTTCAATACGCTGGTAGTAGTTCCTTGTATCATGTTTGGAGATGGAAACTTCTTGCCTATCACACACACTGATTCTGTTATTCTACCAACGACATCAGGTAATCTACCATTTAAAGATATTATAGTAGTTCCTAGTATTGCAAAATCCTTGTTGTCTGTTTCTAAGCTTTCAAGAGATCATTGAGTTTGATGCTGTTGAGGTTCTTATTAAGGATAAGGCAACAAAGAAGCTTCTCAATCTGGGTCCACATCATAATGGATTGTATACGCGCAAGGATTCACCGTTCCAAACATTCTACTCATCAAGACAACATGCAACGTCTGATGAGGTGTGGTATATACGTCTTGGACATCCTAACAACAAGATCCTAGAGTAGTTAGTGAAGAATAAAGCCATTGTTATCAATAAAAGTACCAAGCAGATATGTGAGGGATGCCATTTTGGGAAAAGTAGTCATCTTCCTTTTTCAGATTCTCAGTTTGTTGCAACTAGGCTGTTAGAAAGGATTCATTGTGATCTTTGGGGTCCTCCTCATGTTACATATGGTCAAGGCTTCAGATATTATGTAATCCTGATTGACAATTGGTCTAGATTTTTATCCATTGAAAAATAAATCAGATTTTTATTCTATATTCTGCAACTTTTAGAAGCTTGTTGAAAATCAGTTTAGCTGCAAAATTAAAATGTTTTATTGTGATGGTGGTGGTGAGTTCACAAACAAATCATTTCTCAATCATCTGAGTCAATGTGGAATACATCAACTCATTTCTTGCCCTACACTCCTCAGCAGAATGGTCTTGCAGAGAGGAAACAAAGACATATTACTGAACTGGATCTTTCCATGATTTTTAACATCAAAGTTCCTCAGAAATTTTGAGTTGAAGCTTTCTTTACAGAAAATTTCCTGAGTAATATTCTTCCTACTACAGCTCTAGCTGAAAATCAAAATTCCAATTAGAAGCTCCATCAAGCCCCTCCAAATTACACAACTTTGAGGACATTTGGCTGCACTTGCTATCCAACTCTCAAGGACTATGCTGTAAACAAATTTTATCCAAGGTCCCTCCGATGTGTTTTCTTGGGATACAACATCAAATACAAAGGCTATAGGTGTTTATATCAACCTACAAGAAGTATCTATATCAGTCGACATGTTCTATTCAATGAAACTGAGTTTCCATTCTCTGATGTATATCAACATTTTCATAACGAAGGAGGATCAAAGCTTCTGCAATCATGGCAACAAAGCTTCCAGTTTCATGAAACACCGTCTGCTCAGAGTCAAGCTCCTTCACCCCCTGGACGAAGTCAAAATCTGTTTTCTGATGATGATTTTCCTCCTTTGAGTCGCAGAACGTCTATATCAGCTCCCATAACATTAGCTCCTTCATGACAATCACCTGTTTCTACACTTTCCAATGAAAATCCTGCAGTGGTTCAAGACTGCATTGAGTGTATGACAAGCAATGAGTCTGTCCCTATTGGCGATGATGCTCCTGTTCCACCAACCAGATCAAAGTCCCATGAAAATACAGACACAATATCAACAAAAAACTGCAATGATTCTTACTGATCAAAGGGAGAACCAAAGCTCTCAGTCAACACATCCAATGAAGACAAGATCACAATTAGGAGTGCGAAAGCCTTATCGCCGTTACGCCTTACTTACTGATAACATGATTTTCACCCAGGGTATCAACTTCCTATGCAATTGCAGTACAAAGGGTTATCAATCCAAATGGTTGTTATGCTAGCAGATAAGATATGATCAGAAGCAAGCAAGTCAAGCCAAGCAATAATTGGAGTTTTATCTAACAATCCTAAAACAAGTAAAAGAAAATAAATAAACAAGAACCACACGACCTAAGCATTCGATGCAAGCATTCGAGTACATGATCGGGTGGAGAGATCGGGTCAGGAAGAAAAGTATGAACAGCTCGAAGGTATACACAAAGTTGATGATCGAGTACCAGTTCGGGTAAGGGGTCGAGTTATGAATAAAAACGTAAACAATCAAGATGTGAAAGCTCCTAAGGATGGGGTAATCGACTCCTAAGCGTTCCTGACCAATATGTGATGTCCTACATGCCTCAAACAAATATTTCCTAGACAATGAATCTCTTAAATCTTGCTAAAACACTCTCGTGATAGAAGTAATCAACCTTGGTCACTCCCCTACCCAACTCTCGTTGGAGAAACATGACCAAGCATGCATTACAAACCGATTCATTCAATAAACTCCTTACACATCTAATCTCTTCGGCTAAGTGAGTAAATCTCTAGCATTGATTGATTCAAGCATTTCAACAATATATGTCGATGGCAATACACCCTAGATCTAGTCTCAACCTCTCGGTCTGAAAATAGCATTAAGAACATCAATCTAGAAGGAAATTTATATAAAATAAACATTCAAGCTAAGACATCCTAACTGATCAAGAACATTTATTTGTCTATCCCATCCCTAGAAACTTTATTTCACTACTCAGATCTCATGGAAGAAAGCATAAAAACACAAATAAGCGAGAATTGCATTGTATTGAAATATAATAAAAGTAGAAGAGTACAAAATTGAAAACTAGAAAGAATAGCAAAAGAAATGAAAACTGAATCTTAACAAAGTGGAAAAAGAGTTTTAGTCGCTCAGTTTCTCTTCCAGAAGCTCTCGCTCTCTATTCTGAGGGTCTGCGGCGTGCTAGGGCGAAAGGAAGAAGAGGGGGATTTATATATGGAAACCCTTTTAACCTAGCTGCTCAGTCCTGCCCGAGGGTCTGCTCGACGGGGTGCACAAGGATAAGGTCGGGTTGTTCCTCGGGTAGGTCTTCGGGTTGTTCTTCCTGATCTTAGATCCTCCTTGATCGGGTTGAGGTTTGGACTGTTCTTCCTGCTCAATAGCTCCTTCGGGTACATGCTTGGATTTGTCCTTGTTTCTTCCCATTTTAGGCTCTAAAGCACCTATTTTCATCCAAAATGCACAAATGCAAGAATGCAACACCCTAAATGGCATAAATGCAAATTCCTACAGTTAATGACCTAAAAATGCTAAGGTTAGGATATATATATAATGCAAAATATGGACAAAAAATGATGCCTAAAACATGTAGAGAGTTATCACACCCCCAAAATTAAATCTTGCTAGTCCTTTAGCAAGGAAGTAGGAGGATAAAGTTTAAAAATGGGGACTCATAACCTTTTTTTGCTAAACAAAGGATTCAAGCTATAGTCCTTAAAGATAGTTTAACGGTGCTAAGATCAATCAACATACTTACAAATATTGTTCTATGCTTACTCTCAAAAGAAGGAATGCTAGACAGTTGTAAAAACTATCTAAGATTGAGAACAATTGAGGCATACAAAGCTTAACTCTTGATGATCTACCCCTTTTCTCATTTACTTTCTTTTTATCCAACACCCTAGAATAAAACTACCCACAACCTTGGTCTTAACTCCTTTTTTTTTACAATCCCTAAGGTTTAAACTTTAAACATCTAGCTCTTTTTTTTTCTTTTTTTTTTCTTTCCTAAACTCCTAATAATATACCCATACTATTATTTTTTTTTCTTTTTCTAGGAGACTATAACAAGATCTTTCTCTTTTTTTTTTTTACTTAGAGACTTAGACCCAATTAAACCGAATCTTAGGGACTTTCTCTTCTTTAATTTCTCTTTTATTCCTTAGCCCAACCCCAAATAATCATGCTAACCACCTATCTTTCAAAACCGATTCTATTAGCTAGTCCAAATGATTCTAACTTAGCTAAATCAAGAGCCAGTTCTTTGTCGTTCTCAATACTCTCAAGGTTTCACAACCTATAGCACAATGAAAAGGCCTCACTCAACAATTCACAACAAGGCTTGAAAGAAAGGTTTGGGTTCAAGGGTAGGGAAAAAGAAATCGGGTTAAACGAAAAGATTGGCAACAATGGAGTGTTAACCCGAGTTTAGAGTTACCATGAGCAAGCATTCAAATTCCATAAACAAGATAATTTAAGTTCAGGTGAAGTCCAATAATATAGAGATGATGCAATGCTAGAGCAAGTTTCACACAAGTGGAGGAAGCTTTCAAAAGATACAAGGTTTTAAACAAGGATTTTTCATTTTTTTCCAAAGAATGATCTAGCAACAATGAACTGTGATTATGGGCTATAGCTTCAATCCTAAGGTGTGATTTTAAACAAGGTGGTTTTAATCATTGTCCCCTAAAATGCATATGCAACTACATGAACACTTTTTTTTTTTTTTTTTAATTTTTCAAATTTGTTGGGTTTTTTATGCAAATAGATGCAGACTCAAATGAATAAAACTAGTATGCAAAAATTTAAAATAAGAGAATAAGAAAATAAAACACAATGTTATATACATTCTCAGACCCTCCCCCAAACTTAAATTACACAGTCCCTTGTGTAAATAAAAGTCTGAAAAAGAAATATGAGAATACACAATGAAAATGAAAGAAAATGCAATGGTATAAACAATGGTTTGGATGAAAGTGGTACCTCATGGGTTGGTGAAGAAAGAGGTTGTGGCAGCCTCTATGATCGCCAACGTGTACCCAAGATCGTCACCGGCTTCAGCAGGCGCCGGGATTCGCTCATCAGAGAGCTCGATTATGTGCACGGACGACTTTCTCGGACCAGCATCGCGTAGCTCATCGGGTAGGGCATCAAATATGGCATATGGTAGGTCAGAGGGAAAGGACCTGAGTATTCACATAGATGTGTGCTTGATGGTGGCATCGGGTATGACATCGTGTACCCTGTCGGGTGAGGTGTCGGATAGGCATCTGAGTGGCTTCTTTGGGACCTATCGGGTCTGGTAACAGCCTCCTCTGCTTGGGGCTCGTAGGATGACGCCCTATAAGGCTCTGGAGGTGCCAATCCTCGGATTCCTCCTAGTAGTCCACTCCTCCCCGTCCATGTGGGTGCAGATGCTGAAGTGGGAGCTGAGGCACAACTTGCCTTGTCTTGCAACTCCTTGATCTGTCCTCCCATCACCTTTAGTGTGCCAGTGAGGTCTTTTACCTTCTTTGTTAAGAACTTGTTCATCCTCTTCAACCACCCGATTCTTTTGTGAGCTTCTCTTACTCCAACCGGTTGCTTTTGAGAGCAAACATACTCCTCAAAATCATAATCCTCTGAATCACCTCCTTGACTCTGTCCAGCTGGCTCTCTCTCTTCAGCCTCTGATTCCCCCTCAGGGTTGTACAACTCCTCCAATGGCGGCATGAAGTCTATGTTCTCCCCTAGCTGGATTTTTGTGCACACGATATTGGGCAAAATCATTTGAGTAGCTCCGACTGCTGGATGAACGAATTTGAAGAGTGACATGTCATTTGGCTTCTCATAAGCCAAAAATCTCGCCAATGTGAGGTAGTCGATGTCTAGCCATCTCGACTCATGTACCACTCCCTTCAGGGGCACATCACAAGCTACCAAAATTGGTGTGAACAAACCTCCTATGGAGATCTCTCCAGCTCCCTCTCGCCTCTCGGTTTTCATTGCCCAAGATTTCAGATATAGGAACTGATCAAGCAAGACAAAGACCAAACTTGTATCCGCAACATCCCCTACTAGCGGTCTACCATCCCTAGCATTATCCAAGATTCCACACAAGGCTATGTCTAGCAGTTGGAGCTCATGATCATTCACATTCCCAATTTCCTTCCTAGCAAATAGAGTGCAGGCTAGGGACTTATGAAAATACCTCAAAGCAGGGCTCCTTATTTGAGCAGATTTGGAGCTTGCGGACTTGTAGGGAAGCTTATCACCTATTGTCAGCCACAGGGATTTCATCTCCTCTTTGCTCACTTCCATGTTTTCTCCACTACCAGCCTTGAAACCATACAACTCCTCCATCTCCTTGAAGGTGAGTCGGTACTCCTTGTTGCGCACGGAGAAGGTGATGAACCCGATCCCCCCATCCGGTAGCAGGGTCGGGTGGTCTTCTAAGTAGTGTAACCGCAACATAGAAAGGAAGTGAAACGTCTCCTCCTCATAAGCTTCGAGTTTGGTTCGCATTATCTGGCCCAAGTGGCACTTGTCGAAGAGAAACTTGACATCTCTTGCGATTTCAAACTGTTTCATCGTTTCGCTGTGGGGGTAGCGGGTACCAACGAAGCTCATCTTGCGGAGGACCTTGACAAGCTTGGCCGGAGTCTCCACCTCTCTTTGCTTCAGCCGCCTCGATGCCAATCGTGTGCGTTCTCTCTGCACCTCTTCGTGGTCGTGACTCTCACCCTCTGTGTCTCGATCTTCTTCTTCCGCTGCTCTCTCAGCTACTTCTTCAGTTTTTCCAGACGCAGGTCTCTTTCCTCATGCAACTGTGGCTCTGCTCCTCAACGGTGAGGTTTGGTTCTCCTCCGGTTCTCCTCCTTCGGCATCAGAATCGACCTCCATTGGGTCAGAGATGGTTCTCTCAGACGTAGACAGGTCCCTACGTGGAGGAGATCGGCGGATTGCAACCACTACTGAGCTAGGAGAGCGAACTCGGGTGTCTACACGATCGGCTGCTCGAGTACCTGCTCAGATGACGGATCGGGTTGAGCATCGGGTTGGGGATTGGAAGCATCCACTCGGCGGTTGGGAACGTGAACCGTCTCCTTCTCCCTAGGAATCGCGAGCATCCACGCCGTCACCTCCGGTTCTAGCAACGGCGGAGGTTGATCTTGTCTCCTTATTTTGGTAAGTCCTCATCTTGGGAGCTATTGTTGAATCCTTGAAAAGAGAAGAATCTAAACTCGAGATTAATAGGGTTAGTTCCCGAAAACCTTAAAGCACTCGAGTTTGAGAGAAAGGAAAAATAAGAAGATGGAAGTTAAAGAGTTTTGATCACTTATCGATTTAGTCTCGGGGAAGAAGGGGTTGGTCCTCTTTAAATGGAAGGGGTTACCGCTAGGGTTTCACCGAGAGTGGGCTAGGGTTTTGTGAAATTCGGACTCCACTCGCCGCCCGAGTGGGAACACGATTAGGCGCGTCGGGTACGGATTCGGGTAGAGCCTCGGGTTCCCCAAAATTTCCTTTTACCATCTTTTTCTTTTTCTTTTAAGATATATATAAATATATGTAAACTTATAGAAATAAATTATTGTAAAAATCTAAAATAAGACAAAATAAATAAAATGAAATTAAAAGAAAATAAATGATACCTTTGGGATTTCCTCTCAAGTGAGCTTGTTTTAAGTCACTTAGTTTGACTCTTCATGCTCTTCAAGCATGGTTTTTTGGAGGGAGAGGTTCTGGAATCCTCTCCACTAAAACAGACTGGTTCAACCGATTTTTCTGGTCTTGTCCTGGTTCCACAACAAATGTAATATTAGCTTGATGCTTGATTCCTCTTTGTTTGGCCTCGGTGGAGAAAGCTTGACCATCAATGGCTGGCTTTTTAATTCCTTCCTTGATGTCAAATTCCATCTATTACTGCTCCTACCGTTGCCAAGAACGGTCTTCCTAGGATCAGTGGATCGTCTGGTTCCTTATCCATATCAAGGATCATGAGATCAGTAGGAACTTCCACTCTTCCAATCCTGAGAGGTAAGTTTTCCAGTATACCAATGGGGTGTCTGATTGTTCTGTCAGCTATAACCAAATACAGGCTACTTGGTTTAAAATTGCTGAAACCCATCTTGTTGGCAACTGATAGTGACATGATGCTGACTGAAGCTCCCAAGTCGCACAAGCATTTATTGAAAATCCGAAGGCCTATTGAACATGGCAAAGTAAAAGATCCGCGATCCTCCAATTTCTCCTCAATTCGCAGTTCAGGATCTAAACACACTTCACTCCTCAGAATTGCATTCCCAATCTCTTTGACAGTTTCCTTTACTTCAATCTCCAGCTGAGCTGTCTCCTTGATGATTTGTTCTCGAAGTTCGTGTGGTGGCAAGAGCTTAGGAGGTGGAGTTTTTTTGTTTGGACATACGTTCTGCAAGCGCTTCTAATTGGATGTCAAGAGCAGCTCTGAACCTTTTCTCTAATTCCCCTTCCTCATCTTGAGGAAGTTGAGGTTGATCTATCATCTGAACATCCACCCGATGTATAATCCGATCACCTTCATTGGGTATGTCATTAGGTTCAGCCTCGGGTGGTGCATTGGTTTGCGATTCTTGAACCTGTGCTCGGTTATAAGCTCGATCACTCTCCTTGAGTTAGGGATCGGGTTCATACTCGGATATGTAGTACTGGTGCTCATACATCCCATAGTGATCCATATCCTCCCCATCTTGAACATCATTGTCCTCAGTGAGGTAGTCCTCAAAATCATGATCAAGAAAGATGGCCTGAGCAGTGGCATAATCTTTTGGGTTCTGAACAGCTTTACCTGGAAGATGGTTGAGTTTTGGAGGTGGTTGGGTGTTGTGTTGGCCTTCTAGGTATCTCAACTTAGTGTTGAGAGAATCATACTTGGCATTCAGGTCATTGTACCCAGAATCCATCTTGTTGCTCATCTCCGCAAACCATTTTGCATTGTCCATAGCGGCCGATGCTTGATTTTATATCATCTGCTGAATTAGGCTGCGTAGGTCACCTTCTTGAGATTGGTTATGCGGGCCTTGCTGTGGTAGGAATCCAGGTGGGGCAATTGGTTGGTGGTAATTACAAGAATACTGCTACTTAGGAGCATAACCTTGATTGTATTAGACAAAAGGCTTTTGCTGGCCTTGGTTCCCTTGGACTGCGGATGGGTAGATTTGGTCTTGAGGATTCGCAACATTCGGGTTACGGTATGACAGATTCGGGTTCGGTTTGTAGTTGTTGTACCCTTTGTTGTAACATCCTTGATTGTTGATGTAGTTCACATCCTCTAGCTGAGCACTCTCCCCATCTTGTTGCTGAAACTGGTCTTTCTCTGAGATGGCATGGACATGCTGCTGCTGGTTGAGGAGTTTGTCCAATTTGTCATTGAGGGCTTTCATGTCTCTCTTGTAATTAGCATCATCCTTGCCAAAAGATTGTATAGTGCGATCATACTCCTCATTGTAATGCCCATTAGATTGAGCCAAGTTCTCCACTATATCCCAACCTTCACAACATCCTTATTGAGGAAGTAACCATTACTAGCGTTGTCCAGAAACATCCTGATCTTAGAGACTACACCTTGGTACAATGTACTTAGCAATGAAGCATTGCTGAAGCTATGATGAGGGCATCTGCTTGTGTATCCCTTGAAACGTTTCCAAGCTTCACTGAACGTCTCATTGCTCTTCTGAACAAAGCTGGAGATGTCATTTCGCAGCCTTGTGATTCTGGAGTGGGAGAAGAATTTGGCGAGGAACGCCTTTTTGCATTCTTCCCAAGTGGTGATGGACTCCTTGGGAAGTGATTTCTCCCAGATGTGTGCTTTGTCTCCCAAAGAAAATGGGAAAAGCCGGAGTTTGAACCCATCTTCACTAACTCCATTTATCTTGGTTAGGCTACAGAGCCTATCAAACTCATCCAGATGGTCCAATGGGTCCTCTATTGGCTGTCCATGAAACTTGTTGCTCTGTATCATCTGGATGAGACTACTCTTGATCTCAAAGTTATTGTTTTGAACAGAAGGTGGCACAATGCTATATCTTTGAGTGTGAGTAGATGGAGAATCTCCTGCTCCTATGTTGGTCCTTTCTTGAGGAGCTGTTGGACCATTCTGATTATTCATAGCCTCCTCAATTGTTGTTGGTTGCGGTTGTGGTACTTGTTGTTGACGGAGTAACCTTGGTCTGTCGATGTTGTCAATGAAAGGACTCAAGTGTTGGTTACCCTTGGATCGTGTTTCATGCACAATCAGTTAACCGAGTGAGTACACGAAGGTCGACCCGAACCAGGTGATCGAGTGACGGGTCGGGTGGGTACTCGAGTTGTACCTGAAATGCAAAACAAAAAAACACGAAAGTAAACAAGTCAGTTCCGAACCAAAGTATGGAATAGAACTTGATCTAGCAAGTGCTGAAATCTTTAACGTAGCAAATAAAATTCAACCAAATGGCAATAGCGCCAAATTGATAACAGGATTTTCACCCAGGGAATCAATTCCCTATGCAGTTGTAGTACAAAGGGTTATCAATCCAAATGGTTGTTATGCTAGCAGATAAGATATGATCAGAAGCAAGCAAGTCAAGCCAAGCAATAATTGAGGTTTTATCTAACAATCCTAAAACAAGTAAAAGAAAATAAATAAACAAGAACAACATGACCTAAGCACTCGATGCAAGCATTCGAGTACATGATCGGGTGGAGAGATCGGGTCAGTAAGAAAAGTATGAACAGCTCGAAGGTATACACGAAGCTGGTGATCAAGTACCAGTTCGGGTAAGGGGTCAAGTGATGAATAAAAACGTAAACAATCAAGATGAGAAAGCTCCTAAGGATGGAGTAATCGACTTCTAAGCGTTCCTGACCAATATGGGATGTCCTACATGCCTAAAGCAAATATTTTCTAGACAATGAATCTCTTAAATCTTGCTAAAACACTCTCGTGATAGAAGCAATCAACCTTGGTCACTCCCCTACCCAGCTCTCGTTGGAGAAACATGACCAAGCAGGCATTACAAACCGATTCATTATTGTCAATAAACTCGTTACACATCTAATCTCTTCGGCTAAGTGAGTAAATCTCTAGCATTGATTGATTCAAGCATTTCAACAACATCTCTCGATGGCAAAACACCCTAGATCTAGTCTCAACCTCTCGGTCTAAAAATAGCATTAAGAACATAATTCTAGAAGGAAATTTATATAAAATAAACATTCAAGCTATGACATCCTAACCGATCAAGAACACTTATTTGTCTATCCCATCCCTAGAAACTTTATTTCACTACTCAGATCTCATGGAAGAAAGCATAAAAACACAAATAATCGAAAATTGCATTGTATTGAAAATAAAATAAAAGTAGAAGAGTACAGAATCGAAAACAAGAAAGAATTGCAAAAGAAATGAAAACTGAATCTTAACAAAGTGGAAAAAGAGTTTTAGTCGCTCAGTTTCTCTCCCAGAAGCTCTCGCTCTTTGTTCTGAGGGACGGCGGCGTGCTAGGGCGAGAGGAAGAAGAGGGGGGTTTATATATAGAAATCTTTTAACCTAGCTGCTCAGTCCTGCCCGAGGGTCTGCTCGATGGGGTGCACGAGGATAAGGTCGGGTTGTTCCTCGGGTAGGTCTTCGGGTTGTTCTTCCTGCTCTTAGATCCTCCTCGACCGGGTTGAGGTTCGGACTGTTCTTCCTGCTCAATAGCTCCTTCGGGTACATGCTCGGATTTGACCTTGTTTCTCCCCATTTTAGGCTCTAAAGCACCTGTTTTCATCCAAAATGCACAAATGCAAGAATGCAACACCCTAAATGGCCTATATGCAAATTCCTATAGTTAATGACCTAAAAATGCTAAGGTTAGGGTATATATAATGCAAAATATGGACAAAGAAGGATCCTCTCAAAACCTCTCATCTAGAGAGTTATCGCTTACTCTCAAAACCTCTCATCTAGAACCCAAGACAGTAACAGAGGCACTGAAGCAGGAGGGATGGAATGATGCAATGACTGAAGAGATTGATAACTGCAAAGAAAGAAACACGTTCTCCCTAGTACCACCTGAACCAAATATGATATCATTGGATATAAATGGGTTTTTCGAACAAAACTCAACGTAGATGGTTCCCTATATAGGTTGCGGGCTAGACTAGTGGCTAAAGGGTTTCATCAGGAAGGAGTTGACTATTTTGAAACCTATAATCCAGTTGTAAGCACCGCTACTATACGTGAAGTTCTTCATGCAGCCATAATAATGCAGTGGGAACTGAAGCAGTTGGATGTTAAAAATGCTTTTTTTGCACGGTGATCTTACTGAAGATGTATACATGTTCCAACCACCAGGATTTGTTGACAAGATCAAACCAAATCATGTTTGGAAGCTTCATAAATCCCTCTATGGACTCAAACAATCACCAACAGCCTAGTATGATAAGTTTAGTACATTCTTACAAGAATTTGGTTTCTTTTGTAACATGTAGGATCCTTCTCTGTTCATATATGATAGAGGATCCTACATGATTCTGCTACTGCTCTATGTGGATGATATGGTCATCACTGGTGGAAATGTAACTCCCCGACCGCCACCTCTTAGTGGGCCCCATGTCCAATCCCAGTCAATGGGTCCAGTTTTCTTAATGGGCCTCACATCCTCTCACTAGGCCTATGAGCCCATCTATATCCGACGGCCGGTTTGCTACGCCCAGGAGATTTTTAAAGAATTGTTATCGTCCCTACAAATTACCACATAATCTTTCCCTGTGTTTTGTCCTCACTCACACAGTTTCGACATGCACTTCCCTGAAGGTCACCCATCCTGATACTACTCCAGCATAAGCACACTTAACTTTGGAGTTATGTGAGGACCCTTGACTGAAACGATTAGTGCACTTTGGTGTCATAGGTGGCCAAATCAATTTTTTTTTAAACCTCTCTGCAAACCGGGGTGTCACAAGCAACCCAACTCTTCTCAACAAGCTCCTGGAAAATATGAATCAAGCCTTCAAAATGAAAGATCTGGGAAAACTCCAATACTTCTTGGGAATACAAGCCACACATCATGAAGATGGTATGTTTCTCTCACAACAGAAATATTCAGAGGACCTTCTCAAAGTCATTGGAATGTTTGATTGTGCTCCAATGCCTACACCTCTGCCAGAACAACTCAACCAAGTGCCACATCAGAAGGAACTTTTTTTCCAACCCAACTTACTTCAGAAGTTTGGTTGGGAAATTACAGTATCTCACTTTAACAAGACCTGATATCCAGTTAGCTGTAAATTTTGTCTGTCAAAAAATGCATGCTCCAACCATATCTGACTTTCACTTGCTCAAAAGAATCCTCAGATATATCAAAGGAACAGCAACGATGGGCATATCAGTAAAAATACTGATTTCAAGCTAAGCGCCTACAGTGACAGTAGCCATTCCGACTGCAAAGAAACAAGATGGTCAACAGCAGGTTACTGCACATTTCTTGGTAACAATATCATCTCTTGGTCCTCAAAATGACAGTCTTTAGTCTGTAAGAGTTCAACCGAAGCTGAGTACATATCATTGTCTAAAACTGCTATAGAGTTAGCTTGGATCAATAACATGCTTCGCTATATACGCATTCCCCAACCAGATACTCTAGAGCTCTATGGTGACAACCTCTCTTTCATATACCTTGCCGCTAATCCAGTCTTCCACTCTCGGACAAAGCATTTTGAAACTCACTATCACTATGTTCGCGAAAGAGTAGCTTTGGGAGCTTTGGTTGTGAAGCATGTGCCATCGCATCAACAAATTGCTGACATATTTACAAAGTCACTTCTGCTTAAACCTTTTGCTGAGCTACGGTACAAACATGGTGTGGTCTTGCCACCCACACTAAGTTTGCAGGGGAGTATAAGGGAGTAACTGTCAAAACCTGTTTTCAAAACAAAGGTTTTGAAGAGTAAGAATATGGATTTGGTGAAGCCCAATAAAATTCAGATGACGAAGCCCAACAAGCCTGCTACAGAGCAACGGTCGGATAAGAAGAAGGAAGTAACGAAGGAAGCTTCCTGCAGTCAAGCCATTGCTAAAGCAAAAGCATTGAGCTGTCACAAAGTACTGTAGATAGAGAAGAAGAATATGTTTGATGCCCTCAATCTCCTTTGTGATTATGACAAATGTTCAAATGATTAGGGTTGTATTTTCTCAGTCCTATGTATAAATAGAGTGCTATCATCTTAGTATAAACTTAAGAGAGTATTCAATAAGAAACGAAAAGAATTTTCTTCACATTATCTTAGTTCTCCATACTCTCTTTATCACAAATCTCTCCAATTCAGCAACTCAGGCGGGACGACTGCTTGCAGATTCACAACTTCTTTCTCTCTATGGAGAAACCTAAACAATTCGGTGGTCACCATCTGCGAATTCGGTGAACCAAATATAGAATAACTTTCAGGTTTGTCTCTATTGATTCTTTTTTTTTTTTAATTCTTGAATCTAGCTTTAAACTTTATTGGTGTTTCTATATGTAAATGACTCTTTTTTTTTTTGATTAGAAACAAAAAGTATTTAAAAAACTTTTTGAGGATCTAATGAATCTGGATTTGCCTTTGTTGGAGTGTGTTGATTACTCAGTTGTTTGGTGTTTTGGTAATCAGATTTTCCAAAAATTCGAGTGTGGAAGAGCGAGAGCTTGCTGAGCTGTTGATGGAGTATCAGGTCTCTTAGCCAATGATTTCATTTATTTATTTATTTCATAAGCCTCATTGTTTGAAGTTTGATTTATAACACTATTTGTTTACTTGGTCTACAGAACAAGCGTGGTGGGAGGGACAAACTACATCTCATGGTTCTGCCTCAGTCAAATTTTGATCACCCTGAGAAAGGAGATAGATGCTCTCTGTGGTAAAGCTTCATTTCCCGTCTCTGAGATTAGTGTGATGTTATTACTATATAAGAGATTGTGGTTTCATTAGAACTTATCATAATGATTGTGCTGCATATTTCCATTTAGTTGTAGCCATGGAGCTTGCTCTCTCATTGGAGAAGCTACTAGGCCGGGAAGGTTATTACATAGTAGTACATCTTGTAAAGATTAAGTGGCTTTGTTACAATTGAGAGAGACTAAGAGCTTTGGCCTGCAGTTTTATGACATGTTTTTTAAATGGCCACTCGTTAGGTTGATGCATCTAGTTAATTAGGTTTGGACTTTTTAGTTTTTTCTTCATCATTTATATGATTTAACAAAATTTTTCCTTGTCAAAGTTGTGTGGAGGGTTGAACCTCTTAGCTATGTTTGTTATTTATGTGACTTTTTCAACTGTGTATCTTAGGAGGGCATTTGAATGTTACAGCTAAAGTCAAAGCTCCCAAGAGAAGTAGACCACCCATCACAAATCTTTGTCTTATCATGTTTCTGACCAAGGAACGGGAATGCTACAGGTGGACTTGGTGAGGAGACATTGTTTTCCTTTCCTGTGTACTGGAAGGAATGGAGATAATCGGCGTGTGCTTAGTGGCCACTGGTTTGCTCGTAAAGGTGGCCTAGACTGGTTTGCTCAAGTAATCCATTGTTCTGTCTTTCCTTCTATTTGTCAGCTCAGGCTACATCATTGCTTCAGTTTGAACACAAACAAGACATACTCAACTTATCTTATAGACATCTTTCTGGCATATTGTTTCATAAAATCGTTAGTTTTGTTACATATTATTTCACAGAATAAATAAAAAAAATTCTTAAGAACCCAACTAGAAATTCTAGTATTAGAGGGAAAAAAGTGAAGAAGTTCTTAAAATCCCTATTATGAATTCTATCATTGGAGTTGGGAGATGGTCTAACAAATAGAATAATAAAAGAAGATAATTCAATACGCAAATCTATAAGAGGGGTATTCAACTTGATACTTTAAGGATTTGGTAAGATTTGATTGTGTTTTAGAGTTTTTCTATTTTTAAAAACGAAAATGAAAATGTGATTCTCTGAAATTTGTTTATTAAACTTTGGGTGATTTTAAAATATTTTACAACACAATACCAATAGAATATCAGATCAATAGTTGGAGCTATATCCTCAGTTCATGTACGATGGTGATGTTTTTTTTTTTTTTGTGTCAAATAATAATTTGATCGAAATCTCCATGAGCTCAAGGGAGAGAGAGAACCTCAACCTGGTGATTGGTGGAGGTTTTTGGCTTCAAGATCTTCAGTCTTTTTTTTTTCTTTGAAATCTTTCAAAATTCCATCTCTATAGGTATGATTTTGATTGTCATACTTTTCAACTAAAAAACAAAAGAAAGTCTCCTAAAATCATACAAAATAGCAAGTTTAAAAAAAGTTGTGATATTTTGAATAACAAGAGATTTCAAGTAAGTTTTAAAAATTACTGATTGAATAACAAGAGATTCTGAATCATTTTAAAGGATTTTACATAAATCTTAAGTTGAATAACATAGGATTTCATAAGATTTTTAAAAATCCTCAATTGAATAACAAATGATTTTAAGAAGGACATTTCTAGGGGTGAACCTCTCTTATTCACCCCCACTTAATTAATGAAACAAATTATTAATTAAAGAAACAAAATCTGTATATTATTCAATTTTAAAGTTATTAATTCTAAACATTATATTATAGTTTTTAATTATAACATCTAAATCCAAATTACTTTTTTTATAAACCCAAACCGACATATAATTTTGTTTATTTGTGTAATTTAAACACTAACCACTCTTTTATAAACCCAAACTGAAATACAATTTTGTTTAATTGTAAAATCTAAACCCTAACCACTATTTTTTAAACCCAAACTGACATATAGTTTCCTTTAATTATAAATCTAAACCCTAACTACTCTTTTATAAAGCCAAACCGACATATAACTTTGTTTGATTGTAAAATCTAGTCACTATTTTGTAAACCCAAACCGACATATACTTTTGTTTAATTGTAAAATCTAAACCCTAATCACTTTTTTTTGTAAACCCAAACCGACATATAATTTTGTTTAATTGTAAATTTACACTCTAATCATTCTTTTATAAACTCAAACCAACATAATTTCTTTATTAAAAAATCTACAGAATTTGTTTCCTTAATTTATTTTGTCTTTTTGTTTTAATTTTGATTTATTTTATAAATATGATATGACATGGCGTCTTGTTGTATTTTGATTGGTTAATTAAGACGGGGTAAATAAAAGTGGTTCATCCTAGGGGTGAACCCACAAATTTTTCCTTTAAGAATATTCTACGATCATTTAGAATGTCAAATTCAATAATATTCAATAATATTCACGAGGGGTATGTAAATGTTAATGTTTATGGTCCTTGAACAACTTTGTATTCACTGATTATAGAAATTCGTTTTATAGTTAGATCTGAAAAGTATCCAAATTAGTTGAATCCAATTTTGGATAGTTGGATATGCATTAGATAATGTTTTAATTATTTCTGTTTGGCTCAATATCTTACTCTTCGTTACTCCAAATTGGGTATTACTTTGTAATCATCATTCGAAGATAATGTTTTAATTAGTTAAAGTATGTTGAATCTTCTCAAATGAAAGTTATATTTTTTTCATTAATAAAAAAATGTATACCTAATTAAATTAATTTGATTTTTAAGTTAACTTTTGTTCGAATAAGACCTAATATACCTTATCGCCTTAAAAAACAAATGACAGTATATTAAAATAACTGGTATGATAATTTGAATATATCTGTTTCTCTTTTACTAAATGCTCTTATAATAAATCAATTAGGTCCTGTATTAGGTAGAAAAGGTTGTATAAAGTTTTTTTTTTTTTTTTTTCTCAGATTGATTGAATTGGCCGCATTGGATCTGTTAACTATTTTGTTTTGATTCTTGATCAATATAAGTTAATTTCTATGAAAAAGAAGAAAACAAAAGCATTGTAAAACGTTTCTCTAAACAAGAAAGAACATACAAAAAAAAAGGAGAAGGGAAAAAAGAAATATGCCACAAAAGGGCCTTGTGAGCCTGCCTCGGCCCATACACTAATCAGCCATAAAAAATCAAAAAGGAAACTGCGTCTGCCGGGAGTCGAACCCGGGTCTATTGCTTGGAAGGCAATTATCCTAACCGTTGGACTACAGACGCTTCTGGTACAACAAATGTTTATAAACATTTATAATTTTAGATTGTTTCCAAATCATACAGAATCAGACTTAGTGATTGATTTAGCTTGTTGGAAGAACAGGCTGATACTATTTAAGGTCTTAGTATACTGCTAGCAGCTAACTAAACTCTTCAGGTCTTTTTTGCTTCGGAGAGCCGTTGCCACAACCCACGACGAACCTCACTCCAAACCAACTTTGTCAAAAACCACTTTCTCTTCTTTTTGAATATATATTTTTTCTTTTGGCTCTCTTCTTCGTTTCCCTCTCAACTTTTCTCTTTTTGTTTCTATCTCGCAATTTTCAAAAAAAGAATCTCCTTCTTTGTTTTGAACAAACAAAATGTGTCTGCTTTTATTTACTTTCTGGCATTTGTTTCAATTTTGAAACTTGAGTATCCTTCAGACTTCAACTCTTGTTGTTTTAGTTTTATGAAATTAAGTATCAAGAACTGAGAGGATGATGAAAAGATCACCATTCCGTTACAAGATGAGGCAGAGTCTCTCTGATATCACTAACTCTCAGTCTCACGAAGAGCTTAATACTTGTCCGGAATTGCGTGAACATGTAAACCGGCTAATGAAGGTTACTTTCTCATTCTTGCATACTTTAAATTCTCTATCATTTTTTTTTTTTTTTTTAAATTTTCATTTACTGAATGTGATTTTGACAGGAGAATATAGCATTGGTTAACCTTCTTGAGGAAAGAGAGTATCCTTTTGTTCTATGTAGCTTCATTTTTGGTAACTTGTTTATGTAATGAAAATTCAAGAAAATGTTATTTTCTTTAACAATAAAAGTAAAACAATTGAGCTAAGTAGATACGAATTGCGGAATCTACGTGAAGGCATACAGAAATTGCAAGTTCAGAATTGGAGCCTTGCTCAATCAAATTCCCAATTCTTAGGCGTAAGTTTTTCCTTGTCCCCTTCGTTTTCTTGATTCTCTCTTCGATACAGAGTCTCATCAGTGAAAAAATTTGTTTGCAGGAGATCATTTTAGCCAAAACCAAGGTGAATGAAACCATAAACTCTCTCTGGTCTTATGCTTTTAGAGTTGCTTTGTGTAAGATTAGATAAATTTTCAGGTGAAAGCATTGCACCACGAGGTTACTTGCAAAGATGCTCTCATAAAGTATAAATGTTGTGAACTAGAGGTTTGAACATGTTTTGCTGTTTCACTTATTTTTTCTTCAAGTTTTTATTTGGATGTGTATTGACGATATTAATTCACACTTTCAAATCAGAGAGGCGAAAACACACAACAGAGAAATGTACTAACAAGTGAGAATGTGTTTGATATAACGGATGAAGACTCACCGTCACCGAGACCTTTTGTACCAAACAGAAGGCGATTTATCAGAAGCAAATGTATGTATATATATATATCTCATCATCTTCTTGTTTAGCCGATAACTATTGTTACTACAGATTGATCTTATATATTCCTTGATGGTTTTATCAATAGCCTTAGGAGCATCTACTGCACACAAGATTGAGGCGGAAAAAGTGAAATCTGAAACCAAAAGGTTTTCACTTTAACCCTTTAAATTCATGTTTCACTATGCTTTGTAGTGTCTTAATCGTTATGTTACAGGAGGCAGTCACGAAGGAGATCAGCGAGAGTGAGATCATCAGCAACTCAAGAATTGACTGAGAATCTGTTTGAGATCGAAGATCTTCAGCTTACAATGCCTAATGACATGGAATCACATGCTGGAAAGAAGGAAGAGGTAGAGTTACGAACAAGACATCAAGATTTTAAAGTCAATGCGAAATGTTGTATTTGAAAGAAGCAATGCATGACCTTTTCTATAAGAAAGCTCGATATATCTAATAAACATTTTTCGAATGTGAGGCGAGAATGGGTTGACGAACACAAATACAAAGCGAGTTTATTTTTTCCATGATTGGAATAAAAGTTCAGAGAACATGAGATATTATATTATTCATATGTCTATATTTTGCTTATTCGTACCATGTATTTGCTATGCATTTAGATAGGATAACTAGTTGTTTTGTATCATTTTTTAGCCTCTTTTATACATTTTGCATATTTAGGTAGTTCTTGCATTATATTTGCATACATTGTGCATTTCAGAGTATTTCAGGTATCTACGTTGGAAACACACCGTTCGAGCCACGTTTCGAACCACGTCTCGAGCCACATCTCGAGCCATCCAGTTGAGCCACGTTTCGAGCCACATCTCGAGCCATCCAGTCGAGCCCATCTTCGAGCCACTCGGTCGAGCCACCCATCACGCGCGTCACTCGACATTGTTCGAGCCACGATGAAATTGCACATGTTAGGAAGACACCCTGTCTCACACGCTTCAGGAGATTCCCAAACCGACTCTTTGCCTTGTCGTTTTAAGTTTTAGGGATTTACATGTTTTTACTATAAATACATTTTGTTAAGTCTTGGCGTGAGACATCTTTTATCTCGTTTAGTTCTTTTTCTTAAGGTTTTACCTAGCCACCAAAAACGTTCTCAGACTTTGTAATCCAACACCTTTGAGTTTATTCAGTTTTTGCATTTGATTTCTTCTACAAAGTTGTTCTTCCCATTTTTATCTATATAATGATGCTTGATTCAATGGTTTATGAGTTTGTATCGTTGATGATGGTTTCTAGATCTGAGTAGTGTTAGAGTTCTTGAGGATGGGATAGATTAGGTGGAGGATCTTAGGATGTAGGGTGTTTAAGCTTTGATTTGTATGATTCCCTTCTGGACTAGAGTTAGAAATACTAGTTTCTCTCTGATCAATATTGGAACTAGGGCTTAGACATTTTCACACCCAAAAGGTGTTCGATGAAATGTTGACCAGCTAGTGCCAGAGACTTACATTCCTAGCCTAAGAGATTAGTTGTCTAGGATGTTCGTTGACGTGAATGAACTTGTTTGTCATGCCTGCTTGATCATGTTTCTCTAGCGATAGCTAGGTTTGGAAGTGTTTGAGTTTGAGTAGCTTCTGTCAAAAGATTGGATTAGCTAAGTAGTGATGTTCATTGTTTAGGGATAGTTTGCTTGTGGCATGTTAAACACTCTATAGACTAGGATACTCCGCCGATATCAATTACTCCCATCCTTAGGACTTCTTTCTTTCTGATTTTTATTGCATTCTTGAGACTGTTTCGCTTCTTGCTGTTTAGTTCATGTTTAGACTCGTTTCTATTTTCATTCATTTTCGCTTCTTGTCATGCATTCTCGATTCTAATTCTGTAACTCATTTCCGTTTTGCATTCTGATCATTCTAGGATTGTTAGAGATAAAACCACTCTTTGAATTGGCTTGACTTGTGATTGGTTGATTGCATCTTGATTGCTAGCAACATCCCATTTGGATTGACACCTTAAGTACTACAACACATAAGGTTAATTGAACCTGCTAGGACACACAAAAATCCTAGTATCAATTTGGCGCTGTTGCCGCACCAGTCACTATGGAACAACCTAACAGACCAAATCCGAGACCGCGAAACATTGGTGCTGGGGATGCATCAAACACTCATACTCAACGTGCTGGAATCGTTCCTCCTGTTGTGCAGAACAACAATTTCGAAATCAAAAGTGGTCTGATCTCCATGATTCAAGGAAACAAGTTTCACGGGTTGTGATACACCCAAATTCGAGGATCACTCAGCCGAATTAGAAAGGATAGAAACTCACCAAGGTGAAAGGTGCAACAAGGGAGATTTAATGGGTTGAGGGGTCGCACAGCAGTTGCGGAAGGCTGCTGATATTCCCAACTCCAATCGCTGCTAGATATGACACACTAGTCTAGCAAGAGGAGGCTGTTGCTTGGATATTACACACCAAGAAACAAGGAAGTGTTCTAGACAAAGAACAAAGAGATAGACTCTTAAAATGAAAAGGAAAATTGATTGATTGATTCTCAAATGAGATTACATGTGTTTATATAGGGATAAAAAATTTGGTAACAAGGCCAAGTATTAATTGTTCTTGAAACTAAAACACATTAAAGATAGATGGTTGAATGAAGACCCAACTCTTGAAGTTTTCCTTCCCAAGGTGTCCTTCCCAAGGTGAGTTGAACTCTATTTTTGTCACCCCTCTTTGACCACAAAATAAAGTGATTATTTTGGGCTTTTTGGGGCTTGAATTAGGCTCAAAATGACTGGACTTGGTAGACAACATCCCCAATAGAATTTCCTATGCTATCCTTGCCCATAATCTCTTGAATTAACCCAATAAGTGCATCCTTGAACTTCTCTCTCTTTCATTCCTTGGTCCAATTTTGCTGATGAGAAACAACATGAGTTGTACCATTTCTTCACTTTTAGCTTAGTAGAAACAACACCTGGTTGCCATACATAATTATGGAAGCTCTTAAACCAGTTGGACCTAAAACTCTTCAAGTGAACAACTAGATTAACCTCCTTTGGCAAATGGTTGTTTGGCTGGAAGAATTGATCTTCAACTTTGTTCGTGTTGAACAAGGCTCAAGGATCTTCTTGGATGGTCTCATGATCATATCATACCCCTCCTCTTGAAAAAGTTTTGTCCTCGAAACTGTACAGCCATGGTTTGGAGAGTGTTGAAGTGATTTTGGTGGCTTATCTTTGCAGCTTCCTCTTCCTTAGAAACAAGAGACATCCTTTCTTGTTGGTAACTTGGCGTGACAGTAGACGCTCCATCAGTTGGTCTAGAAGTTCTCCTTATAATATAATTTGAACCACGATGGTGATGGTGGGGAACAAATCGCTTCCTCAACATAGACTTCAATTCTGCCCAAGTCTCAATAGGGTATTCTCCATTTCTCCTCCTGCTTATCACCAATTGATCCCACCAAGTAGTAGCATAATCACAAAATCCAGTGGCTACAAATCGTACCTTCTTCATCCGGCAATAGTTTTGACAACTAAAAACCGACTCAATTTTTTTTTCTCACTCAAGATATGCATCTAGGTCGTTCTTGCCTTGAAAACTAGGAATCTTCAACTTCAAAATACACATATTATCATCCACTCTTCCTCTTGCTTCTCTAGCACTTCTTGGTCTCAAGTGGCTCCCTCTTGAGGATTGACTACTGTAATAATCGTCAGCCCTTGCTACTCTAGGTTGATCTCTTTCTTTTCTATGATGCAACATTTGTGGTCGTCTCGGTTGTGCTTCCGCTTGAACTTCATCCAACCTCTTGTAAAAGGCATTCATCTCAACCCTCCACGTCCTTCGCATCTCTCCCATAAGTGCTTGAAATTGTAGATTTGGAATCCCAAGCCCTCCGTCTTCGATGATCCCATAATCTTGACGATCATTAGACATTTTTTTTTTGCTTTTTTCTCTTTTTTTTGTTTTCTTTGTTTTTTTTTGTTTTCCTCTTTTTTTTTTGTTTTTTTTTTTTTATTATTATTTTTTTTTGTTTTGAAGGAAGATGAATAGATAGATGATGAAAGAAATAAAAAGATAGAAAATCAAAAGATAAGTACCGGTTGAGTGGCTCTGATACCATTTAATACGCCCAAATCCGAGGATCACTCAGCCGAATTAGAAAAGATAGAAACTCGCCAAGGTGCAAGGTGCAACAAGGGAGATTTGATGGGTTGAGGGGTCGTACAACAGTTACAAAAGGCTGCTGATATTCCCAACTCCAATCGCTGCTAGATATGATACACTAGTCCAGCAAGAGAAAGTTGTTGCTTGGATATTGTACACCAAGAAACAAGGAAGTGTTCTAACAAAAAACATAGAGATAGACTCTTAAAATGAAAAGGAAAATTGATTGATTGATTATAAAATGAGATTACATGTGTTTATATAGGGATAAAAAATTTGGTAACAAGGCCAAGTATTAATTGTTCTTGAAACTAAAACACATTAAAGATAGATGGTTGAATGAAGACCCAACTCTTGAAGTTTTCCTTCCCAAGGTGTCCTTCCCAAGGTGAGTTGAATAAAGTGATTATTTTGGGATTTTTTGGGCTTGAATTAGGCTCAAAATGGACTGGATTTGATTGACAACATCCCCAATATAATTTCCTATGCTAACCTTGCCCATAATCTCTTGAATTAGCCCAATAAGTGCATTCTTGAACTTATCTCTCTTTCATTCCTTGGTCCAATTTTGCTGATGAGAAACAACATGGGCTGTACCATTTCTTCACTTTTAGCTTAGTAGAAACAACACATGGTTGCTATACATAATTCTGGAAGCTCTTAAACCAGTTGGACCTAAAACTCTTCAAGTGAACAACTAGATTAACCTCCTTTGGCAAATGATTGTTTGGCTGGAAAAATTGATCTTCAACTTTGTTCGTGTTGAACAAGGCTCAAGGATTTTCTTGGATGGTCTCATGATCATATCAGGTTGCCTATGGAAGATCCACTCGACCACTTGGACGAGTTCGACCTTCTGTGCAGTCTCATTAAGATCAATGGAGTGAGCGAGGATTGTTACAAGCTGCGCCTCTTCCCATTCTCCCTGAGAGATAAAGCTCATCAATGGGAGAAAAACATTCCTAAGGGAACCATTACCACCTGGGACGACTGCAAGAAAGCCTTCCTGGCCAAGTTCTTCTCCAACTCCAGAATAGCACGTCTTAGGAATGAAATCTCCAACTTCACTTAGAAACACTCAGAATCATTCTGCGAAGCCTGGGAGCGTTTCCAGGGTTACCAGAGCCAGTTTCCACACCATGGTTTCAGCAACGAGTCACTTCTGAGCACTCTATACCATGGTGTCCTTCCAGAAATCCGCATGCTGCTTGACACTGCCTCTAACGGTAACTTCCTGAACAAAGACGTTGATGAAGGATGGCAACTAGTTGAGAATCTCGCCTAGTCTGATGGCAACTACCATGACGACTATGACCGCACAGTTAGAGGCGATGATGGTTCTGAGGAGAAGTACAAGAAGGACCTAAAGAATGTTAACGACAAGCTTGATCGCCTCCTGCTCAGCCAGCAAAAGAATGTCCACTTCATATCTGAGGATGACCCTTTCCAATTTCTAGATGGGGAGGGTGAGCAGTCTAAGGAGATCAACTACGTCCAGAATCAAGGTCGATACAACAAGGATTATAACCTCTATAAGACGAACCCCAATTTATCTTACCGGAGCACCAACGTTACAAATCCACAGGATCAGGTGTACCCTCCTAAACAGCAAAAACAAGGCCAACAAAAACCTTTTGTGCCTTGCAATCAAGGATTCATGCCTAACAGTTCCAGCAAGGTTATCAAGCTCCCTCAGGACCACCGCCAGGACTTTCCCTCAACCGGTTCAGCCTTCTCCAGCTCCTGATCAAATAATGAAGCAAATGATGCAACAACTTCTTCAGGTCAAGCTAGCGGTTCTATGGATACTGCTAAGAAGTTTGATGACCTCAGTCAGAGGATGGAATATTCTTACAATGATCTAAACATCAAATTTGAGGCTCTTAATTCAAAGATAAGGTATATGGAAGGCCAATCTGCTTCCACTTCTGCACCAAAGTCTGGTCAATTCCCATGGAAGGCTGTTCAAACCCCCAAGGAGTTTGCAAACGCAATTACACTAAGAAGTGGGTAAACATTGCCTCCCAGGCAGGGAGTTCCAGATGTCACTAAGGACAGTGAGGACTTAGATGGGGAGGATTTTGTTCAAGATGAAGCTCAGATGAAGGATCCCGTCGAAGCAGTCAAGTACCCGATTGAACCAGTGCAGCAGCCCGAACCTGAAGCTATTAAGGAACTTGTTGTTTCTGATGACAAACCTGTGAGGTTCATCCCTACACCGTACAAGCCTCCTCTACCATTCCCAGTGAGGTTTAAGAAGCAGCTTACTGAGAAATATAAAGCTTTGTTCGAACAACAAGTCAAGGAGAATGAGTTGAGAATGCCATTGCTGGATGCATTCACACTTGTTCCTCACTACCAGAAATTCCTCAAAGACTTAGTGATGGAGAGATCAAAAGAAGTTCAAGGCATGGTGGTACTCAGTCTTGAGTGTAGTGCAATCATCTAGAAGAAGATTATACCCAAGAAACTCAAAGATCCTGGATCATTCACTCTACCTTGCTCCATTGGACCTATGTCCTTTGATAGGTGTCTATGTGATCTTGGCACTTCAGTTAATCTGATGCCATTCTCTGTGGTCAAGAGGTTGGGTTTTACAAGGTTTAAGGGTTGCGACATCTCCCTCATCCTTGCAGATAGAATAGTGAGACTCCCACAAGGTATTCTAGAAGACTTACCTATCAGGATCAGAGACGTGGAAGTGCCAACTGACTTTGTGGTTCTGGAGATGGATGAAGAACCAAAAGATCCTCTGATCTTAGGAAGACCGTTCCTAGCGACTGCTGGAGCCATCATTGATGTCAGAAATGGCAAGATTGATCTCAATCTAGACGACAATTTCATTATGAAGTTTGACATCAAGGATACTTTGAAGAAGCCAACAATAGGAGGACAAGTATTCTACATTGATCAGTTGGCTGAAGAGGATCATCTCAAGACCGTTTTAACCAAGGATGGGAAAGAAGGGTTCCTGCATGAGGAGACCACTTGTTACAAGAATCTGCTAGACTCCCACAAAAAAACGGATGGACCAGAGGAGTTCGAACAGCTATCTGACGTAGAGGAGGTATGTGCAGTCGAGGCAGAGACTTCAGAACGTGAGATGTCCCACTTGACCGACGTCAAGACCCGACTCGAGACACTGACGTCCCACTCGATCGAGCCACCGCTTGAGCCGCACCCCTTCCACTTGACCGCGATCGCTTCTGACTCCCATGTTGATGACTGGTCAAAACTGAAAGCTCCAAAGGTAGAACTAAAAACTCTCCCTTCCGTACTCAGGTACGTTTTTCTGGGAACCAATTCGACTTATCCTGTCATAATGAATGCTAGGTTGAGTGATGATGAATTGGGGTTGCTAGTAACTGAGCTTAAGAAATATATAAAGGCTATAGGTTATTCTTTAGATGATATCAAGGGAATCTCACATAGTCTTTGCACTCATAGGATCAATCTTGAAAATGAATCTTATGCTAGTATTGAACCCCAAAGGAGATTGAATCCTAATATGAAGGAAGTAGTAAAGAAAAAAATCCTTAAACTGCTTGATGCTGGAGTTATCTATCCTATCTCTGATAGTACTTGGGTATCTCCAGTGCATTGTGTACCTAAGAAGGGAGGAATAACTGTAATCAAAAACGAAAAATGAGTTAATCCCAACTAGGACCATCACAGGGCATAGGATGTGCATTGGTTATAGGAAGTTGAATGCTATATCTAGGAAGGATCATTTTCCTCTGCCTTTCATTGATCAAATGTTGGAAAGATTAGCTAGTCATCCCTATTACTGTTTCCTTGATGGGTATAGTGGATTCTTTCAAATCCCTATCCACCCAAATGATCAGGAAAAGACAACCTTTACTTGTCTTTATGACACTTTTGCCTACAGACGCATGCCGTTTGGTTTGTGCAATGCTCCTGCCACCTTTTAAAGGTGCATGACATCAATTTTTTCGGATTTGATTGAGGAGTCAGTGGAAGTGTTTATGGATGACTTCTCTGTATACGGTTCCACTTTCTCCTCTTCTATGTTAAATTAGTGCAGGGTATTGACGCAATGTGAGGAGACGAACCTAATCCTGAACTAGGAGAAGTGCCACTTCATGGTTGAAGAAGGGATCATTCTGGGACACAAGATTTCTGAGAAAGGAATTGATGTTGATAAAGCTAAGATTGAGGTCATGGTTCAGCTTCAACCGCCTAAGACATTGAAGGACATTATAAGTTTTCTGGGACATGTTGGGTTTTATATGAGATTCATCAAAGACTTCTCAAAAATTGCAAGACCATTAACACGGTTGCTGTGCAAGGAGGTTGAGTTCGAATTTGATGCAGCATGTCTGGAAGCTTTCAGCAAAATCAAGGCGGCCTTGGTTTCAGCACCCATAGTACAAGCTCCGAACTGGGATCATCCGTTTGAGATTTGTGTGATGCTTCAGACTTCGCAGTTGGAGCAATTCTGGGACAGCGTATTGACAAGAAGCTTCATGTCATCTACTACGCAAGTCGCACCTTGGACGAGACTCAAGGAAGGTATGCTACCACACAGAAGGAACTCCTAGCAGTTTTGTTTGCATTCGAAAAGTTCATGAGTTATCTTGTGGGTTCGAAGGTCATAGTGTATACCGACCATGCTGCTCTGAGACACATCTACTCGAAGAAGGATACTAAGCCAAGATTGTTGCGATGGATTCTGCTACTTCAGGAGTTTGACATGGAGATTGTTGACAAGAAAAGCATAGAAGACAGAGTTGTGAACCACTTGTCAAGAATGAGGATTGAAGATGATGTTCCAATAGATGACTCAATGCCTGAGGAACAACTTCTGGTCGCCCAGGTTTGTGAGCAGATGCATGACACAAGGGTTGAAAACCTCAGACTCAATTGTATGATGATTACTTCAGACACTGCACCATGGTATACTGATTTCATGAATTACATGGTTTGTGGAGAAGTTCCTGATGACATGGATCCCTATAGGAGGAAAAAGTTTTTCAGAGAGGTCAACCACTACTTCTGTGATGAACCCTA
This sequence comes from Camelina sativa, assembly GCF_000633955.1. Classification (NCBI taxonomy): domain Eukaryota; kingdom Viridiplantae; phylum Streptophyta; class Magnoliopsida; order Brassicales; family Brassicaceae; genus Camelina; species Camelina sativa. The sequence continues at coordinate 12,256,656 of NC_025688.1, forward strand.
TCTATACAAAAGAGGTTCTAACGGTCTGTTCAGAAGATGCATAACAGAAGGGGATGTGCAGGGAGTGCTTGAGCATTGTCACGGCTCCACTTATGGAGGACATTTCGCCACATTCAAGACAGCTCATAAGGTTCTTCAAGCAGGTCTCTAGTGGCCAACCTTGTTCAAAAACGCTCACAGCTTCATCACCAAGAGTGATGCTTGTCAGAGGATGGACAACATCACAAGGAGAAACGAGATGCCCCAGAAGCCGATCCTGGAAGTGGAGATATTTGATGTTTGGGGTATAGCCTTCATGAGACCTTTCAACCCTCCTTCTAATGGTAATGTCTACATTCTGGTAGCAGTTGATTACGTTTCTAAGTGGGTTGAAGCCATTGCCAGTCCTACCAATGATCACAAGGTTGTTCCAAAGTTGTTCATTAGTATAATTTTTCCAAGGTATGGGATACCCAGAGCAGTGATCAGTGATAGTGGAACTCACTTCGTGAACAAGGTTTTTGAAAGCATGCTGAAGAAGTATGGTGTGAAGCACAAGGTGTCTACTGCGTATCACCCTCAGACCAGCGGACAGGTTGAAGTTTCGAAGAAACAAATCAAGGGTATTTTGTCAAGGATTGTTCGAGTTTCAAGGAAAGACTGGTCTGTCAAGTTAGACGAGACTCTTTGGACATACAGAACATCATTCAAGACGCCAATAGGAAGAACACCATTTCAATTGATATATGGTAAAGCATGTCACCTCCCTGTGGAGGTTGAGTATAAGGCACTTTAGGCTATCAAGTTGCTGAACTTGGATATTGACACAGCTCAGGCTAAGAGAACTCTTGACATCCATGAGTTGGAAGAAATAAGACTTGATGCTTATGAGAGTTCCAATATCTACAAGGAAAGGACAAAGAATTTTCATGACAAGAAGATTGTTGTCAAGGAACTAAAGGCTGGAGATCGAGTTTTGCTTTTCAACTCCAAACTTAAGTTATTTCCTGGAAAGCTTAAGTCTAGGTGGTCTGGACCTTTTGAAGTCAAGGAAGTTCTGCCATTCGGAGCCATCACTCTTCTGAACAAGGATGGTAGCGAATTCACTATAAATGGTCAGAGAGTCAAGAAAAATTTAGCTGATCAAATCCAACCAGAGGGGTCTTCTGTGCTCCTCTATGAACCCCAACAAGCATAAAAAAACTAAAAAGTCAAGCTAGGGACTTTAAACAAGCTCACTTGGGAGGAAGTTCCAAATGTATCATTGTAAATATTTTCTAGGATCCTTGTGTTTTTAATTTTTGTTTTTGGTTTTCTAGTATTCAGGAATCTACAGAAAGGAGTATGGGCAACAAAAAAAGAAGAGTGAAAGTAGTAGTAAACAAAGTGAGTTCAGATTAAAAACCGAGTATGGTGGGTTCTACATAAGAGATAGAAGATACAGAGGAAATAATGGAAAGAAAGAGTCAGAGTGTGTTGGTTTTATGTGGGAAAAGAAGGAAAATATAGAGAGGGAATCTTAATTATTGGTTTTATCACTCTTCTCCTCTCACCCATCATCTCACCCTTTGTTTTCCCTCACTAGACATATCACTTTTATGTCTCATCCTCTCACATCATCCCACCACCACTCACCCACCACACTCCCTTTCACACCCCTTCACAATCCCTTTAATTATTTAACCTCTCTCTACTCTCTCCTCTCACCAACCAAGACAAACTCTCTCACTCTCGACATCATCATCTCACTTCACTCACTCTCTCTTGCTTGATTTTACGAAGGGAACTGCACCAACACACATCACCTCGACCACCGTAAGTCTTCACCTGTTCCGACGAAGCATCACACTCGAGCCACCGTCGTTCCTCACTCGAGCCTGTACAACTCGATCCAACCGACATCGTTTCCGCCACTCTCGACGCTCGCTTCCGTCGAAATCAATCGAGCCAACCACTTGAGCCGACATCATTCACTCGATACTGTTCAAACCTAACATCTTGACCACGCTCTGTAACACACGTTTCTTAACACTGCAAATCTCACATTCAATTATTGCTCTTGTTATCTGCTCNAAGGAGATTGAATCCTAATATGAAGGAAGTAGTAAAGAAAAAAATCCTTAAACTGCTTGATGCTGGAGTTATCTATCCTATCTCTGATAGTACTTGGGTATCTCCAGTGCATTGTGTACCTAAGAAGGGAGGAATAACTGTAATCAAAAACGAAAAATGAGTTAATCCCAACTAGGACCATCACAGGGCATAGGATGTGCATTGGTTATAGGAAGTTGAATGCTATATCTAGGAAGGATCATTTTCCTCTGCCTTTCATTGATCAAATGTTGGAAAGATTAGCTAGTCATCCCTATTACTGTTTCCTTGATGGGTATAGTGGATTCTTTCAAATCCCTATCCACCCAAATGATCAGGAAAAGACAACCTTTACTTGTCTTTATGACACTTTTGCCTACAGACGCATGCCGTTTGGTTTGTGCAATGCTCCTGCCACCTTTTAAAGGTGCATGACATCAATTTTTTCGGATTTGATTGAGGAGTCAGTGGAAGTGTTTATGGATGACTTCTCTGTATACGGTTCCACTTTCTCCTCTTCTATGTTAAATTAGTGCAGGGTATTGACGCAATGTGAGGAGACGAACCTAATCCTGAACTAGGAGAAGTGCCACTTCATGGTTGAAGAAGGGATCATTCTGGGACACAAGATTTCTGAGAAAGGAATTGATGTTGATAAAGCTAAGATTGAGGTCATGGTTCAGCTTCAACCGCCTAAGACATTGAAGGACATTATAAGTTTTCTGGGACATGTTGGGTTTTATATGAGATTCATCAAAGACTTCTCAAAAATTGCAAGACCATTAACACGGTTGCTGTGCAAGGAGGTTGAGTTCGAATTTGATGCAGCATGTCTGGAAGCTTTCAGCAAAATCAAGGCGGCCTTGGTTTCAGCACCCATAGTACAAGCTCCGAACTGGGATCATCCGTTTGAGATTTGTGTGATGCTTCAGACTTCGCAGTTGGAGCAATTCTGGGACAGCGTATTGACAAGAAGCTTCATGTCATCTACTACGCAAGTCGCACCTTGGACGAGACTCAAGGAAGGTATGCTACCACACAGAAGGAACTCCTAGCAGTTTTGTTTGCATTCGAAAAGTTCATGAGTTATCTTGTGGGTTCGAAGGTCATAGTGTATACCGACCATGCTGCTCTGAGACACATCTACTCGAAGAAGGATACTAAGCCAAGATTGTTGCGATGGATTCTGCTACTTCAGGAGTTTGACATGGAGATTGTTGACAAGAAAAGCATAGAAGACAGAGTTGTGAACCACTTGTCAAGAATGAGGATTGAAGATGATGTTCCAATAGATGACTCAATGCCTGAGGAACAACTTCTGGTCGCCCAGGTTTGTGAGCAGATGCATGACACAAGGGTTGAAAACCTCAGACTCAATTGTATGATGATTACTTCAGACACTGCACCATGGTATACTGATTTCATGAATTACATGGTTTGTGGAGAAGTTCCTGATGACATGGATCCCTATAGGAGGAAAAAGTTTTTCAGAGAGGTCAACCACTACTTNCCAACTTTGAATTGTCTTAGCTTGAAATTGAACCAATAGAACCATAGAGTAAAACTTGGTCTTCGTGGGATTCGACCCCTAAGTACTACTTCTTTGCTGTGCACTTGCAGTAGGAAAATAGGGTTTAAAACTCTGTGTATCACTTAGTAACATATTAACGTTTAGCTTTGAGTTTACCATGTCTCAGAGAAACAGAAAAAGTACTGAGCATATACATGAGATGAGAGAAGCGTATGGTTGTATTGGTGGAGAACGCTCATCACCTGAGTCCATGGCAAAGCGTTTCCTGAAAATGAAGAACATGGTTGACGAAGTTGTTGGGGGTTCAGCACAGGCAGCAGGGTCAAGTAGACCAGCCAAACCGCTCACTAAGAGCAAGAGTCGTGGGAAGAGACCGGTACCAGCCTCTAACTCAAGAGAGGAAGACAGTGATTATGAACAGGAGGAACCTGACTTGCGTTCATGAAAAGCGCCTAGGAAATCTGTGAGAAGGAGAGCATCTGAGACGAAATTGACTCCCAAGGAGTACTACGAGCTGTTCCAGCAGTTGAAGTTCAATGGAACAAGATACCTTTATGTTGAGACGATGGAACAGCTTGGGATTGGGGAGGATATTCAGTATCTATTTAGGCGGTGTCATCTGGAGCGACACATGAACACCCCCAAGAATGGATATAAGGAGGAGACAATCCAATTCCTCGCTACTCTGGAGATGCACTTGTATGCGGATGAGCCAGGCACGATGTCTGATGGAGGTCTGGGCTACATTACATTCCGCGTTCATGGCCAGTTCTACAATCTTACCTTCCAAACCATCAAAGAGATATTTGGATTTCCCAGCCGAACGGGAACTACACCGTAGTTTGACAGGAATGAAGTATCCGCACTCTGGGCAACGATTGGAAGCGCGCCCACATTCACTTCATCGAAAACAAAGGCAATGAACCTAAGAAGCTCAGTGTTGTGTTCCTTCCAGAAGTTGGTTGCCAATGCATTCTACGCCAAGGATATTAAGGGATACATCACGAACGGTGAACTTGAGATGATTGATCTAGCGCTTACGAGACTCTTGTTCACTGCCATGGATTGCACCGCGCTGCAAGGTGACACATCCAACGCTTTCGTCTTGCTGTACCTTCTCAACTACATAATGTCGTACAAGTCTTGGATTTCGAGACTCAACAGCAGCCACTCTCGATGAGTGATGTGCATGGGCAGCGTGGTGACATGGTTTCTTGAGGCTGCTGGTGTTCCATTACTATCCGAGTCACACCCACCACACTGGATCAACGTGAAAAACTTGCGGCAATTGCGCACTCTGGAGCGGGGTTTGAGGCAGGGACGTTTGTTTTACAAGTTTGTGCATCCTGAGGTCAGTCCCTCAAGATTGCTCCTACCTTGCGTCTAGCTGACTATAATCTTGCAAGGTGAGAATATAGAGTTCATCCCTCCCACGGATACCCTGTACAATTCGGAGGCTGAGGAGAAACATGTAGAAGTTGTGGAAGCGGAAGCTGAACCGATGGAGGAAGGCGTCGTTGAGTAACGCCTAGAGTAGTTTCACTTCGAGGAGTACTCAGAACCAAGAATGGCCAAAGGGGTTAGAGCAGCTCATGAACGTGTCAACAAGCTACTGAGATGGGGGAAGGCAAGAGACACAGCGTTCAGAAGTTTCACGAACTTCATGCGTAAGTTCAGCTGCTCGACATCTACTACCCCCATCCATTGTTCTATCCCCGACGACACCAGACCAATGTCGGGACGCGCCTCTACGAGCCTCGAGCCAACTCTTCATCGAGCACTCTCTCTAATTCCCTCTCCAGCACGTCAATCTTCATATGTGTCACGGGAGCATCAGCCTACGCCAGCCCTGTCACGACATTCGTCTGAGAATGAGCCGACGTTCCCGATGTTCCAGAGCCTCCTCCAGTTATCGATCAGCGCATGGTTCTGCGGCTCAAGGTGAGCATGAGGTTGAGGTTGAGCAGCGAGATGAACATTAGGGTGATTATCAAGGCATGCACGGGGTTGAGCAGCAGGTCGAACATCAAGGTGATTATCAGCCTACCAAGGTGGTTGTGCTAGTATCGGACCATGGTGAGTCCAGAGTTGATGACATGCAGTGTGACGAGCAGCCGAACATGTATCCGAACACGCAGGCGGTTGAGCAGCAAGTCGACCAACCAGCTGAGGTCACTCCTGCGAATCCCGAACAAGGCGAAGGATAGAGTCAGTTTCCTTGGGCGAGTTCCGACTCCTTGGGCGAGTTCCGACTCTTCTTCTACTACTGAGGTACTCCTACCTTTCCTTTGTATATACCATTTCATTCATGCATTGTTTGTGTTGTGATTCTTAAATCCTCCAGCTAATTTTTCTTACACATGAGACTGTGTAATTTATGTTTGGGGGAGGGTTTGAGATGATGTATCTGATGTTGTGTTTTGTGATTCTTATTACAATTTTTTGCATCATATCATGTTTGAGTTTGCATCCATCTATTTGCATAAAAAAAAAGTCAAAAATTTTCCACAAAAACAGAGTGTTCATGTAGTTTGCACTTGCATATTAGGAATGAGTCTAGTGTTATTCATATAGGGTTGTTGCACTTAGCCTAGGGGTTGATGATGATTGTAACCTTGTTAGCATGATGGATTCAATAGGATAGGATCAATGCCCTTGTTATTAGTTCTTTGATGCTTGTTGATTGAACTTGAAATGTAAGATTGAAGCATGTTTTGAATTGACGTCATTCCCTATCTATCTTAACCTAATCCTGACTTGCAATTATCTTGTTATGCATTGAAGTCGAACTCATGGATACCAGATACATACTTGGATTGTCTTTCACATTTTTACCACCTTTGTCAATCCAAGTAGTTGATTCCCATCTTTGAAACAGTTTCCCGCACCCTTAGCCAACCGTTCTTTCAAGCCAATTGTATTCTTGAGTGTCAGGCCTTTTCCAAGTTGAGCTTATTAGAAAGTGTTAGGTTCTAACCGACAAAAGTAGGATCCTGTGTAGTTCTAGTTCGAGTTATCCGGACTAGTAGGACTAGGTGAGAACTCGATTTTGGGTATTGGGTATGGAAAAGTAAAGGGTAGAAAGTCTTTAGGAAGGGGATGTGTTTTCAAAGTTTACAATTCTAGTAAAGGATTTGGGTTGAGCAAAGTAAAAAGAGTTATTGGTTCTGGGCATAAAATAAAAAGATTAGACAAAAAAAAGAAAGTAAAAATGCTTAAGACATCTAGAGTCCTTGGAAGAAAAGAAAAAGAACCATAGTGATAATAAAGATTTCTCAATCCGCTAGAATGATAAGAAGTGACCTCCTCCTAAGACTAAGTGCAAAGAATAAGAGAATGGGTTTGAGAAGAGATATTGATGAAGGGTAGAGATAGGACCAACTCCGGGGTGTTAGAGCTAAGTTTCCTTGGGACCTTTGGGTAGACAGGGTACTACTCTTGTATATATTAGTTGGTTTCAATTTTTAGCCTTCTCTTAAGCTCAACTCCTTTTCATGAGAGAACCTTGTTATGTATTGATGCAACCACTTGAGAAGAGACCTCACTTGTCTCTAACCTTTTACCTTAGCCAAATGAGTTTGACGACATTGCATAGCTTGATTCACGGTTCTCTGTTAACGAATGTTAAAGGGAGTGATTGATAGGATTGCATGTGTGGATTAAAGAAATAAAGTTCTTTCACCATCTATCATAGAATTAAGAACAAGGACCTTGATTCTAACTATTTTATTCAGCATGTTTTAGGTTCTGAGACCCCATCTTCACACCTCTCTTCCATACTTTGTTCTTGATTTTTTGCTTGAGGGCAAGCAAAGAATAAGTTTGGGGGAGTTGATATGTCTATATTTTGCTTATTCGTAGCATGTATTTGTCATGCATTTAGATAGGATAACTAGTTATTTTGTATCATTTTCTAGCCTCTTTTATACACTTTACATATTTAGGTAGTTCTTGCATCATCTTTGTATACATTGTGCATTTCGGAGTATTTCAGGTATCTAGGAGACGTCGGAAACACACTGTTCGAGCCACGTTTCAAGCCACATCTCAAGCCACATCTCGAGCCATCCAGTCAAGCCACGACTCGAGCCACATCTTGAGCCATCCAGTCGAGCCCACCTTTGAGCCACTCGGTCAAGCCACCCATCACGCGCGTCACTCGACTTCGTTCGAGCCACCTCGGTCAAGCCACGATGAAATTGCACATGTCAGGAAGACACCCCGTCTCACACGCTTCAGGAGATTCCCAAACCGACTCTTTGCCTTGTCATTTTAAGTTTTAGGGATTTACATGTTTTTACTATAAATACATTTTGTTAAGTCTTGGCATGCGACATCTTTTATCTCGTTTAGTTCTTTTCCTTAAGGTTTTACCTAGCCACCAAAAACGTTCTCAGACTTTGTAATCTGACATCTTTGAGTTTATTCAGTTTTTGCATTTGATTTCTTCTACAAAGTTGTTCTTCCCATTTTTATCTATCTAATGATGCGTGATTCAATGTTTTCTGAGTTTGTATCGTTGATGATGATTTCTAGATCCGAGTAGTGTTAGAGTTCTTGAGGATGTGACAGATTAGGTGGAGGATCTTAGGATGTAGGGTGTTTAAGCTTTGATTTCTATGATTTTCTTCTGGACTAGAGTTAGAAATACTAGTTTCTCTCTGATCAATTGGAACTAGGGCTTAGACATTTCCACACCCAAAAGGTGTTCGATGAAATGTCTGACCAACTAGTGCCAGAGACTTACATTCCTAGCCTAAGAGATTAGTTGTCTAGGATGTTTGTTGACGTGAATGAACTTGTTTGTCATGCCTGCTTGATCATGTTTCTCAAGCAAGAGCTAGGTTTGGAAGTGGTTGAGTTTGTGTAGCTTCTGTCAAGAGATTGGATTAGCTAAGTAGTGATGTTCATTGTTTAGGGATAGTTTGCTTGTGGCATGTTAAACACTCTATAGACTAGGATACTCCACCGAAATCAATTACTCCCATCTTTAGGACTTCTTTCTTTCTGTTTTTCATTGCATTCCTGAGACTGTTTCGCTTTTTGCTGTTTAGTTCATGTTTAGACTCGTTTCTATTTTCATTCATTTTCGCTTCTTGTCATGCATTCTCGTTTCTAGTTCTTTAACTCATTTCCGTTTTGCATTCTGATCATTCTAGGATTGTTAGAGATAAAACGACTTTGAATTAGCTTGACTTGCGATTTCCTGATTGCATCTTGATTGCTAGCAACATCCTATTTGGATTGACACCGTAAGTACTACAACACATAAAGTTAATTGAACCTGCTAGGACACACAAAAATTCTAATATCCATGACATTTAGTTAACATAACATAAATACACACAAGTGTCACACTTGGTACTTATATAACAAGGTTATTTCAAGCATTTTTCTTGCAGTGGCAGTTTTTGTCCGGTCATTCAATAACCTTGTCGCAAACTGGAGGAGAACCGTGTTTTTCTATAAAACATTTACGNCTAGTGCCAGAGACTTACATTCCTAGCCTAAGAGATTAGTTGTCTAGGATGTTTGTTGACGTGAATGAACTTGTTTGTCATGCCTGCTTGATCATGTTTCTCAAGCAAGAGCTAGGTTTGGAAGTGGTTGAGTTTGTGTAGCTTCTGTCAAGAGATTGGATTAGCTAAGTAGTGATGTTCATTGTTTAGGGATAGTTTGCTTGTGGCATGTTAAACACTCTATAGACTAGGATACTCCACCGAAATCAATTACTCCCATCTTTAGGACTTCTTTCTTTCTGTTTTTCATTGCATTCCTGAGACTGTTTCGCTTTTTGCTGTTTAGTTCATGTTTAGACTCGTTTCTATTTTCATTCATTTTCGCTTCTTGTCATGCATTCTCGTTTCTAGTTCTTTAACTCATTTCCGTTTTGCATTCTGATCATTCTAGGATTGTTAGAGATAAAACGACTTTGAATTAGCTTGACTTGCGATTTCCTGATTGCATCTTGATTGCTAGCAACATCCTATTTGGATTGACACCGTAAGTACTACAACACATAAAGTTAATTGAACCTGCTAGGACACACAAAAATTCTAATATCCATGACATTTAGTTAACATAACATAAATACACACAAGTGTCACACTTGGTACTTATATAACAAGGTTATTTCAAGCATTTTTCTTGCAGTGGCAGTTTTTGTCCGGTCATTCAATAACCTTGTCGCAAACTGGAGGAGAACCGTGTTTTTCTATAAAACATTTACGACATACCCGTTAATTAAAATTTTATAAATATTTCACAAACACATTCGTTTTCAACCAGTAAATCAATCGTTTAAATTTTTTTATCATGTTGAAACCTGTGAAACATGATAAAAAAATAATTTCATTTAGTCATCCCCTAAATGAAAAGTCGTCCACAGTCATGATGAGCTCATAACCGAAGTAAACTAGCGTAAAGTTAAAAAAATAGACGTGGTTATGGTATTGCTTTGTTATTTTTCCTATATTAGTGGGATTCTATTACCCACTTCTCCATGTACGTTTCTCTAGGAACCGGTTTTAGAATGTTAGGCGGGAATGAATTGACGAACACAAATACAAAACGATTATATTATATATGATGATTAAAATAAAAGTGCATAGAAGATAAGATTACATTTGAGAGGGGGGGGGGGCAAGCAATGGTAAGCTTTGCCCTTAATGTTTTTTTTTTGGAAGCAAAAGAAACTTGAAAATAAACACACGCAAATGTCATGTCCTCACACCGAAAGGGAAAAAAAGTCACACTTGGTAATTACATGATGAGCTTATTTTTAAGCCTTTTTGTAGCAGTGACAGTGACTGTCAGCTCCCTCAACAACCGCCCAGCAGACTGGAGGACTACCGTATGTAGCTACGCAACACGTACAACATTGAGAATTTGTTGTACTGTGGGCCGACGGGCACTCGCCAAGGAACACACGTGAAGCGGCCGTAAGACATCCACCAGCACCACAGGTTTGAGCCTCAGTATTAAGGATTCCTAGATGTTGACATATTAATTCGTCAGCAGAAGATACTTAAGAGGCAACTGCAAAGTACAATATATAGATGAGATCAACTTTGTAAAACTAATATTATACCAGTTGAAGCCATCAGGAGAACAACCAAGAGAACAGTAAAGCTGACGGAGTTGATGAGGTTCTTTGCCATTTCTTTTCTTCTTTGCTTTGCCTTCGCTGAAACTTGTTTTTTGCTAACTCTATATGCTTAAGTATGTGAATGATCAACTTTGACTTTGTATGAGCATAAAGTAAATAAAGCACAAATTTTGTTGACGGGTTTGGTTTTTCCTACATTTTCGGGACCTAGTCCAGAACAAATTCACTAGAACAAGATAGCAATTACAATTGCATATGATATAAGCACTACTATGCCTATCAATCTTTTCTAGATGAATAAACCATCAAAAGATCTCTCTATCTTATTGATGGGGCGACACCATATATCTTGTGTGCATCTCTCAAAACTACCTTAAAGCTCGCAAGTCTTCATGAAACACCTTCTCGGTATTTATATCAATTGCCCAACCCCAGGGTTGGCAACTTTCCTATTATACAACAAATAGGAAATTGAGAACTTTCCTTTGTCTTTTTGGATAAGGAAAGTTTCTTTCCATGATCTCATCTTGAATCTTCCATTCTAGATGTTCATCCAGCTCAACAGCCGCCACTTGTCTTGTCCAAATCGGTCTTAAACTTATGTACTCAAACTCTTTAATTCAGCTTCTTGTATTACTTCCTATATTAACGTCGGACTAGTACAAGAACTGGTTCAGACGTTTGATACATCCTCTGATATATCTAACTGCAAAGTTCTTTATTCAACATCTTATCTTCTTCTCTGCTTTGTGTCAATCACTGTGTTAGCACGATCACCAAGCGCTACTTAAGGTTTGATGTACCAGTACTCGTATCAACTTAATACTTCATCCTCTGTATCAGCTCTAACAGCAATTGTATTAAGTAATACTTCATCCTCTGTGTCATTTCTGTCCACTGTCTTTGTCTTAACTGATGCACCATCACTGAGACATCTGTGATGTATCTCTCTATCCATGTCTCATCCATTACAGTCACTTATGAGAGATTTCACCACATATTCTAAACCTTATAAAACTTCAGTCAACACAACATCTTCAATCTCTCCCTTGGTGATTGAGTTTTATAATCCATGCTCCTTTTAAAACCAGCTTCAGTCTCTCCCTTAATGATTGACTTTTCAATTCTATGCATCTTATAAAACCAATCATCACAATATGTTCAATCTCTCCTTGATGACTGAGTTTTGAATCTCCTTCAATCTCTCACTTCATGTTACATCATGTATTAGTGTTGAAAGATCATGACATCTTTATTCTCCCCATTTTTAACTTAGTTTGATACTCAAACACATTCTTTAATCTCTAATCACTAGTAGAGCTCCCCATAATATTGGCTTTTACCTCACAACAAACTTGACATTCTCTCCTCCCCCAGCTTGAGTGCAAACTCAGTTAAAAACAATTACCAAGTATCTTAATTCACCCATCTCGAGTGCTTCATCTTTGCAAAGCATCTTACGTAGTCTTGAATATAACCAGTTGCTAATCATGCCTTTAATGCACCCATCTTTTGAGCATAAATTTTGAATTTCCTTTTACTTGTTATACTGGAAGCAATCTCTGCAGCCCTGCAACCATCCTCTGAGATGATCCCTTCTCATGCGTAACCTTGAATTCTCCTTGAAATTTTGATATAAACATCTCTACCTCATAATCGATTTCTGAATCCATATGACAAAATCTCGAACACAAAACTCCACCAGAAATTATAGCAACCAATATCAACTTTTAGATTTTTCTGTGCACTACTTTCTGCTAGCTTTTCTTGTAGCTATCTCACACGAGCTGATCCAATGAAATTTCTATATTAACATCATGAATTACCTTGAAATTTGCAGATTCCTGAAACTTCTCTTAATTCAGTTCATGTCCTCAAGACCCATTCTTCAAATCAAGTCCTGAAAACCAGATAAGAAAACTCCCCCATTCCAGAAATGTGCGATATCTCCCCCTATTTTTGCCTCTAATTGTGTTTGAGAGCTAGACCGTATTTTGACATCTGGTGCAGACTTCAATAGATACATTTGATACAACTTTTGATCATTCTCTGAAGTTTCTTCTCTTCACTTGAAGTTTGAAAAAAAAAACGATTATGCTTGCGCCTTGTATTCCTTCTTCATATACTTTTGGGGGCATATACTTCCTCTTCTTATGCAAATCTCTCATGCTTAAATGACAACCAAGATCAACATCCATCATGATTTACACGGTGGATAACACTCCCCCTACACCAATGCATCACATTTGTCCCATACTTGGCTGCTCACGTATTAAAACAAAACACTCTTGTGTATCATTAAACTGCAACTATTTCTGTTTCAACTGCCTTGTCTTCAAACTGAGTTTTGCAGCTTACTCATTCATAACCAGCATCCATCAGTATTTCCCCCTTTAACAAAAAGCTTTCTAAGACTTTAACCTCCTACAGTTTTCTTAAGACAAGTCTCGAACCAATTTTGAACTCAGAACACTTATGTAAACCTCCTTTTAGTAGTGATAAAATCTGTGATCTTTTTTTTTCTTGAAGATCATGATGCTTTAGATATCCGGATGTTTCAACCGTCGACATCATACAACAAACCCATGAGACTCATTCCCTGAATTGCTTCTCTAGACTGAAAACATACTGCTATGTTTGACACGTATAAATGATTTGCAACAATCACATCCCTCTTGCAGTCTTTAAACGAGTAACATTCTCTTCATCCTTGTGAGAAGATCTCTTCCAAACTCATGCAGCCATATAACCTTAACCAATCCTGAAACAGAACATTACTTGTTTCTTCATGCTTTCTGCAAACAACTCTTCTTTTCATCATAAAAATCTTCGAATTAACTAGTATGAACCACCATCGTTCTACTATGTTACCGGACTCCAAAACCAGTTCCCTTCTACCAGAATCTAGTTAAACATGTCTATTGTATATCTGCCAAATTTCATCCCATTCCGAATTCAATTGGTCCTCCTTTTGATGTCACCATCGAAACTGGTAAAATCTGAAACTTCGGAAAAACTGTGCCTGAAACACACTGAAGATGCTTGAATAAATCTGAAACCAACCGTCAAAACTTCAATCCAACCGTTGGATCTCAATTTCGTATTAGCACCAAGCTCTCCACAAAGTTTCAGCGTGATCGGATTATTTTGAGATCTCCAAACCTTCTCTTGAATTTGCTATCTTGAAACAGATTTTTGTTTTCTTTCTCAGTTTTAAAGAAAACCTTCTCTCCTTTGATGATGTTAACAACACTGAATTTTCCTAAACACATTCTGAAGAAAACTCTAGTTTTGTGACCTCTTCTTCATTACATATTACAGCCAGTAACACCCAACAATTCTTGTCATGTGCTTGCTACCTCTTAAATTTCTTCATCTATCTTGATGCAGAGCATAAACGGAGCAGCAAAATAACCCAGAAAATTATGAAACTTGGTGAAAACATCCAAACCAGTCATATGAAGTCACAGGAAGAAACAGATCACGATTTGGGTTTTCAGTTAGCGAGTTATGATCAAATTCGTAAGACAGCTCCGAAACAAAAACAGACTTGCGAGTAGCCAACTTTGAGAGCGATTTACCATCAAACCACAAGGAATCAGAAGGTGATCTTTATATCCATGGAAAGATCTTGCTTTAAAGTTTCTAAAACATCTTTCAAAACTTGAATACGAGGTCTGTAGCCAAAGAAACTGATCTCAGAAAGTAGCAACCCGAGATAGAAACTGTTTTTGAACACTACAAGAAAAAGCTACATTCATAGCTCATTTTACTGAAGTGCTATAGAACATGAATGTTTTATTTTGATTACTTATAATAGCACTAAAACAATGTTATGACAAAAATATCAGTAAGCGGGAAGACAAAATCACTTGTTCCGCCAAAATTAAGGGAAAATTTCAGATTTTACATCAAAAATAATTTAAGTGCCAAAGAAAAAGAAAAAAACTTTTCACGACTCTTCTCCTCCATAGCCTTTCGTCTCCATCGAGTTTTTCTCCGTCTGTTAATGAAAAAAAAAATTCCGACGAACACTGATAGTGAAACTTTCTCTCACTATATTCGCGAAGAAGACACCATCATCGAATCGAATTCAGATCACGCAATTCGCCATGGCCCATGGATAACTCAACTACAGCTCTATTATCCAGATCTGAAACCGCAGTAACCTACGATTCACCTTATCCACTCTACGCCATGGCTTTCTCATCTCTCAACAGTTCCACAGAATCGTCGTGGGAAACTTCCTCAAAGATTACAACAACTGAACAACCGAATCGACATCCTCTCTTTCGATCTGATTCCATGACTGTGAAGCCTCTCCCGAATCTCTCGTTCCAGCGTCCTTATCCTCCTACAAAGCTAATGTTCAGTCCTCTTCTCTCCGTCGTCCTTCATCTGGAGATCTATTCGCTTCTTCCGGCGATTTCCTCCGTCTTTGGGATATTAACCAAGATTCTTCCACAGTTGAGCCTATCTCGGTTCTCAACAACAGGAAAACGAGTGAGTTCTGTAATTCTTTAGGTTCATTTGGGTTGAAAGTGAATTGATTTATCGCTAGTGTTACTGCTTTGGTATTTTGGGGAAAGTGCTGAACTTTGTTTGGTTTCTTCTTTTGTGATCCAAATTTTTTATATTCGTTGTTGTCGCATAGGTTTGGAGATAGAGAAGCTTCTCTTTTCTTGTACCCAATAGACAAGTTAGTATTTTGAATGGTTTAGTTAGTATATTATTGTGGCTGTTGTTGTTTTCTCTAAACGTTTAACCCCATTTTAGGTTTTTCCATTGAGCGATGGGCAATAGTGAAGGTACCATAAAGCATCTATTTGTGGGTTGTTAGTTGTTTGTTCTCCTACTGGTTCTTGATGTTCAGTTTCATGTTCAAGGCTTGTCTTAGTCGCAGGTGCCATCTATTATTCATACTGATACTTGTTTTTTCCATATTAGAGATCCTTTTCATGATGTAAAGAGCAAAGAAGAGACAAATAAACCCCTTTATGATTCACTCCTTTCAGGTAAGTATTATTTCCCTTATACTCTTATTAAACCTTTAAGTCTGCAGCTATTGATGCATATTTGTTTCAAACTTAATTTGGTTCAATCTGTTTGATTCTTAGAACCTCCTAATTTAAGTATTTGGTTTTCAAGCTATGTCTATGAATCGCCGATGCTGGATGGTTTTTGTGAAGAAAGGGTCTAAGAAGAAGGTTAGTTTTTTTTTTAAATTATAAAATATCTCTAGTCATATCCCTCGTAAATCATAATGCATGCATGACTTCTTTCTATTGTGTTTTCTCTTGTTGTGATGTTACGTAATATATATACTATTGTGTTTTCTCTTGTAGTGATGTTACGTAATATATATACTCTTGTAGTGACTTCTTTCTATAAGCTTGAAGAAGCAGTCTGGTCTTCTTACTTCGTTTGCTTACCCTTTGTAGGGAGGCTTGGGCGAGGTTGTTCTATGTTTCTGCCGCTTTTAGTGAGTATCTTGTAGAACTTAACTATTTTTTCTCTCTTACATCTTTGAATTCTATGTTTCTCTCTTACATCTTTGAATTCTATGTTTCTTGTAAGTATGTTGTAGAACCAGTGATGTTATCGAGCCCCGGTGGTATGTTAATCTCAACATGATTGGAAAGGAAGCTCTTGGTGTTGCCACCACTGATGAAAAAAAGAAGCCCGAGTTTATACCAAAGCAATACACAGCAGAATGGTGAAGATTTCTTTCATTTACCCCATCTATTATCATTCTTATTGCACCATTGTACGGATAAGCTGTGTTAGCTGTTTAAGATGTCACTACACCATCTATTAACAATCACAACCTTATAGATGGTTAGAGAACATCCGTGACTCGTGTATTTCGAGATAGCTTTGGTGGGGCTACATAATACCAGCATGGTATACCACTCTAGAGGGAGATCAGCTCAAGGAAGTTGGTTTGGGTTGTTGCTAGAACCAAGGAAGAAGCTCGAGAAGAGGCTGCTCAGAAATTTGCTGGGATGAAGTTTGAACTCACTCAAGAACCTGTACATGTCAAGTTTGTCTATATTCTTTGTGATGTTAGTTATATATTTTTTAAGACTTTGTGGCACTTTGTTATGTAAGACTTGTTTTGGTTAATGTATGTTGATTATTATATGATATATAAAAATATAAATCTAATTAAATATATATTTTTTTAAAAAAATAATACGACAATAAATAAAATAGCACTAATTTTATGATATAATAAAATATATTATAGCATTCGACTAATGTTATAATATTGTTATAGTAGAAGCTCCTAACATAGCGTGTAAAATGACTTATAAGATCATTTTTAAAAATTAGAAAAACGTGATAACAAAGCATTTCGCTACTGTTATAGTAGAGTCTTCTACCATATCGTATGTGTGGTACTATGAAAACCCGTCTCGTGGATCCCACTAGCCCTCCGCTAGCTGCCCCCAACGGACCGTCCCTGGACCCTGCTAGCCTCCCGCTAGTCGTCCCAATGGACTCCAAGCTAGACTCTACCATATCGTATGTGTGGTACTATGAAAACCCGTCGCGTGGACCCCACTAGCTCTCCGCTAGCTGCCCCAATGGACCGTCCCTGGACCCTGCTAGCCTCCCGCTAGCCGTCCCAATGGACTCCAAGCTGGCCCTGCAGCGCATCGATCCTAACCCCTCACCGTGGAAATGAAACTATTCATCCAAATCCACCTGTAGGTTATTGGTGCGCCAGCCGTTCCTCGAACCCTGGTCCCCACCCTTTAACAACCTTCCCACAAGACAAGCTGTCACCAATTGATCTGAAACGACCTGACCCATTTTTTTTAATTAATAAATAATAAATATATAAATATAATATAATAATAAACATCTAAGCTAGTGGTCACATACCCACTAGCCACCTAACCACTATCACACCAAAAGCGGAAAAATAAAACCAATAATCCAATAACCAATATCAAATAAACCGTAATAATTCCAAAACCATAAACTAAAGATCCAATCAACATAAACCAGAGAACTCTAGCAATCCTAAACAACATTCTAGGACTCAACTCTAGCAATCTAACAAAAGCCAGACAACAACCAAGTGAGCCACTAGAACATCCTCCTCTTCATTGCCAAGATCCCATGGTCACACTTTGCATCTACCTGCACCACAAACACAATGAGATGCGTGAGTATTACCAGAAATATCCAGTGAGACGATTCTCCCATCTACGAGCTATACACACAAGCAAATCAAGAGTACAACTCCAAATAAAATATAACAAACCAACCATTAAACAGAACAACCAATAACACTTTCACCACACCTACACATCATCACACAAAACAAGTCATACAACCCAATCGCTTAGATAAGCTCATGGTCACGCACTCACTTTAACAAGTGATTCACGAAAATAACAACAACCAAATGAGAGGCTCTCCAAATCCAAGAACAACCAAACTCGCTCCGTTAACTTTCTAATCCCTTCGGTGAAAAGCAAGGTCANAGGACTCAACTCTAGCAATCTAACAAAAGCCAGACAACAACCAAGTGAGCCACTAGAACATCCTCCTCTTCATTGCCAAGATCCCATGGTCACACTTTGCATCTACCTGCACCACAAACACAATGAGATGCGTGAGTATTACCAGAAATATCCAGTGAGACGATTCTCCCATCTACGAGCTATACACACAAGCAAATCAAGAGTACAACTCCAAATAAAATATAACAAACCAACCATTAAACAGAACAACCAATAACACTTTCACCACACCTACACATCATCACACAAAACAAGTCATACAACCCAATCGCTTAGATAAGCTCATGGTCACGCACTCACTTTAACAAGTGATTCACGAAAATAACAACAACCAAATGAGAGGCTCTCCAAATCCAAGAACAACCAAACTCGCTCCGTTAACTTTCTAATCCCTTCGGTGAAAAGCAAGGTCAACACGTCCAGAAGCTTCCCACAAAATTTCAGAACGATCAGATCTCAGGTGAAACCGCAATCGATCCCGAAACACCCGCTGGTCTCAATCCGCGACTGAGACGAAACGCCCCACTAAACTGCCAATAACTCCTAGAATATAAACCAAATTCACTTATGTAAAAAGGAGAGTGTACGAAAATCTCTTAGCTACAACCCTACCAAAAATCAATACGTTTCGAAACGTTTTGAGTAATCGGATCTTCTTTCTCCCAAACCCTGACAGTTCTGTTTCTCTCATTACTCTAAAGAAAAAGCTTCATCTCCTTCTCTTCCTCCTTTACACTAAAAAACTAAGAGTTCTGTGATCTAGGCCAAATTCTGATAGCCTAAATCTTCTCCGGATCTACAGAAACCCCATTTGCAGACACAATATGACCCAAAAATCCTATCTCACGCTGCCAAAAACTGCACTTGCTCAACTTAGCAAACAACTTCTGCTCCCGCAGCTTCTCCAGAACTACCCTCAAATGCACTACATGCTCTTCAGGACTCTTAGAATAAACCAGGATGTCGTCGATGAAAATGATGACAGACACGTCCAGAAACTCCTGAAACACGCTGTTCATCAATCTCATAAACGCTGCTGGTGCATTTTTCAACCCAAACGGCATCACCACGAACTCATAAACCCATACCTCGTCCTTCTACTGGACGAACAACACCGACGCTCCCCACGATGAAGTGATAAGACGTAAGAATCCCCTATTTTCTTCCTCAGCTCTACTAGACTAAAAATCAAGTATGCTGACAACAACTCACCACCACCCGGATATCAACACCTCTTGTCCATCCAAGAACCTCTAGTAACTTGTCTCTTAAGGAAACTTCAACAAGATAGCTTATTACAAAATTAGCTTCCTGCTTAGCAATTCTCCACAGCAAATCATCAATACGAGCGTAATAAAACAAACAAGTACCATAAGTTCGCATATTCCGATTCGCCATATCAAATGCTTTGCAGGCCGCCAACTCAACCCACTGAACTTATTCACTCCAACAAGCTTACCAAAACCATGAATCTAGCAACCCTGACCATCTCCAATGAACGTCATCCAACATCGTCGCAACGTTTAGTTTATCCTGCCATGAAGGCTTCTCGTGAACTTATGTACCTGGCAACCATGCCTTTCCCGGCTCACACCTGCTGTAACTCCACTTCCCGGGACTCTAGCACCACCGGCCGCACAATCCTGGCGCAACAGCCACATATTCATGACCGCTCCGGTCATAAAACCCTGACCCACTGGTCAACACATCCAAAGCCTGAGATTAAACCACCTTCACTCTCTCGAGGTCTACATTCAGTCGTTATGTTTATACTCACGTCCTAGGCATTGATTGCTCCCAACTTTTCCACTCTTAGGTCGCAACCTTCAAGCCATATCGATCTCACTCTCAGACCACCGGCTTTGAGTTATACCATCTCACTCTTGGACCATAATCCTCAAGATCTCGGTATAAGAGGAAATAATCATCCCCTCTGCCACTCTCGGATCCCACAGCCCCTCGAGCTATCAGTACTCAGGGGAATCACCACCCCCTCAGAAGCAACAATCCTTAACGGCTATAAACAACTCCCGACCAAAAGTACCTCCTGTGGTCCGAGTATAACATTGCAATGTTACAACTGCCCACTCAACTTCTCATATCAACCTGGATTATCCACCAATCAGAGAAGTATCTGATCGAACTGCATATGACCACCTATCTGCCCCTCTAGGCTTGATACCTCTCGAGAAGAACCTCGTACCGGTCATCTACAACTGCTCCATCCTCCTAACAAAAGATGGATAGTCCTCAACATCTGCAGCCCTCGGCTGCACCCCACCACATGCGGTACAACTGGAGCCTGCAGTGGTACCCCCCCTCGGTAATCGCTCCCACAGCACGCCAACAGATCCGCCAAGCGATCATCTCGACCCTGGGCTCCACCCGCTGCAACCCCACACCTGGGTTCCCAGCACATCTGGCACGCTCACCGGCTGAAACCCTCTCTGGTCCCTCCTGATACGCTTGCGACCCTCTGACATACCTCCTCGTGGAAGTCTGGACCACACACTCGATGGCCTCGGGAACTCGCTCGACCATGGCCACGACAACGCCCACGTCAACGACCAGCAACTCAACCACCTTTAACCACTGATCTTCCAAGAACAGAGGCTAACAAGCATAAAACAAAACAAAACCACACAAAGAAACATAACACTAACTCACCGTGAAATCTCATTGAAGGCTCGAATAGGATGTTCTAGGACTCCATGCCACACACAATTGACTAACTCACATAATCAATCAAAGCATACAATCCCAACATCATCAACAGAAACCTAGTGAACCCAAACCTAGAACCGTAAGGGCTCTGATACCATACTGAAACGACCTGACTCATTTTTTTTTAATTAATAAATAATAAACATCTAAGCTAGTGGTCCTATACCCACTAGCCACCTAACCACTATCACACTAAAAGCGGAAAAATAAAACCAATAAATAACCAATAAACCAATAACCAATATCAAATAAACCGTAATAATTCCAAAACCATAAACTAAAGATTCAATCAACATAAACCAGAGAACCAGCAATCCTAAACAACATTCTAGGACTCAACTCTAGCAATCTAACAAAAGCCAGACGACAACCAAGCGAGCCACTAGAACATCCTCCTCTTCATTTCCATGATCCCATGGTCACACTTTGCGTCTACCTGCACCACAAACACAATGAGATGCATGAGTATTACCAGAAATACCCAGTGAGGCGATCCTCCCATCTACGAGCTATACACACAAGCAAATCAAGAGTACAACTCCAAATAAAATATAACAAACCAACCATTAAACAGAACAACCAATAAAACTTTCACCACACCTACACATCATCACACAAAACAAGTCATACAACCCAATCGCTTAGATAAGCTCATGGTCACGCACTCACTTTAACAAGTGATTCACGAAAATAACAACAACCAAATGAGAGGCTCACCAATATCCAAGAACAACCAAACTCGCTCCGTTAACTTTCTAATCCCTTCGGTGAAAAGCAAGGTCGACACGTCCAGAAGCTTCCCACAAAATTTCAGAATGATCAGATCTCAGGTGAAACCGCAATCGATCCCGAAACACCCGCTGGTCTCAATCCGCGACTGAGACGAAACGCCCCACTAAACTGCCAATAACTCCTAGAATATAAACCAAATTCACTTATGTAAAAAGGAGAGTGTACGAAAATCTCTTAGCTACAACCCTACCAAAAATCAATACCTTTCGAAACGTTTTGAGTAATCGGATCTTCCTTCTCCCAAACCCAGACAGTTTTGTTTCTCTCATTACTCTAAAGAAAAAGGTTCATCTCCTTCTCTTCTTCCTTTACACTAAACAACTAAGAGTTCTCTCCCTTTCTCTCTCATAACAATGTCGACATTAGCAAAAATAGGAGAGGAGGCGTGACTTTGAGAAAGAGATTAGGGATTTTTGGTTTAATTAGATTAAACCATGATTTAATTAAACCAAAATTAATTAAAATCCACTCTTTTGGTTTACTCAACATATCTCTAATTCTATTCCCGGAACACGAATGTTACAGGTACCTACGAAAACAGTGGCCTAAAATAGCGTTTGTGGGAAAGCTATGAATGACGTAATATAGCATTTCTCTACTGCTATCAATGTAGATATTTGTTGTTGTGGAAACATGAAATTTTCTTTCTTTTCAACATTCTTCAGTTTCTTCACAACTACCAATGATATCCTTAAGAACTGTATTACATAGGCTGTCTTTCTCATGTCATGAATCATTGTTACCCATATCATTTTGCTTTGAACAAGAACCCACTCTTTGTTTTCTTCTAAAGACACTCTTTCTAGGGAGCTCAACATTCTTCTCCCTCTTTTTGTTTTCAAGTTCTTGACACATACATCAACACACTTTCAGATCAGGCTTCAACCAATAAAGATGCAGACTCTCAATTCACTTTCTATCAGTTTCTGGAATTGTCTTGTTTAAATACAGTTAGCTCCCCCTTTTCCACTAAGTAGAAAACATAGTAACAGAGACGTGAGTCTCTCTCTCCAAAATTCTCTTGCTCCAGCTTTTTAGTCTCTACTAAGCTGCTTCAATGTCTCATTTCATCATCACACATATTGATTACTTTTCTAAGACTTCAAAAACCTGCACCTTTCCTTTTACAGTGTCTTCTCTCTGCTGACAACCCAAAAAAAAATGTAACTTTAACCAATGGAGTCTGCTTTTTGGGCTTCAAAGCAATAAAAGATTGAAGTTTCCTTTAAAATCACACATCTCTCGTACTGGAGCTTCTTCACCTTTCTATTCTAAAAATCAAAATCACACGCATCTTGCTTTTGTCTTCAATTTCAAGAATACCTTAAACTCACCCTTTGATTTCTTCTTCGTGAAATTGTAGAATCATTAAATCAATAAGAGATAATATTATCATCTTATGATTTTGACCAGTTGAAGTCACCTCATCTCTTCTTCCTCAATAATTTTTCTCTGAACTCACTAGATTTCTCATTCTCTCATTGTGAATTGAAGCCTCTCTTCTATACTCGTTTAGTAATAATCTTAAAGCTTACTCAAATTTCAAACAGACCCATCAAGTAGCTTCAACTGTGAGTTGGACGATACTCAGCTTCCTCACCATCTTCGAACACTTTAATGAAGCTTTATGAGCATTGCAATGTTAGGCAACTTCTCTAGAGAAAATGCATAGAAGTACGAAACCACAAACCTAATCCTCCAAGTTACAATCGAATACACCAACGCCATCAAAGATCGATTTGTGTTGCCCCTCTATTTTCTTAGTAGCTTCAATACATGTTTCCAGCTTTTCACTCTGTTTCTTATATTGGGCTTTTCTGGGCCTAAAATAACAAATCAGAAACTTGCCCAAACTATCAAAATAATCCTTCTCGAAAACTTCTTCTCTTTCCGACGGCAAGGAAACACGTTTCTGAATTTTTCGGTGAATTCATTCTTACACCTTCGTGCCTTTCTCGTGGTAGCAAGATCTCGTGATGACATTGTTGCTCCTTTGCTTCTTTCAAATTTACTCAAAACTGAAGTATCAGCCATGATTCCTAAATCCTACCGAACCCCTTCGTTCAAACTTCGAACTCTTGCTTCTTTTAACAGCACCAGAAGCGATGATCTTTCGACGTTTCTGAATCTCCAGGTGAACTTGATACGTCGTCAACTTTTATGATAGTTCTTACACTGTTACACACCATATCTCTCTTTTGCTTTGTTTCTTCAAATCTCACAAACCATGTGAATCAACTCAATTTCCAATCTCATTATTCGCTAGCCACACATCCAGGATCACACCCGAAACAAGAACAGATCTCTATCAAGCACCCGCTCTGATACCAATTGTAAACGCATATTTGTGGCTAACTTTATATGCTTAAGTACGTGAATGATCGACTTCGACTTTGTATGAGCATAAAGTAAAATAACGCACAAACTTTGTTGACGGGGTTCAGTTTTTCCTACATCCTAGGGACCTAGTCCAGAACAAATTCACTAGAACAAGATAGCAATTACAACTGCATATGATACAAGCACTACTATGCCTATCAATCTTTTCTAGATGAATAAACCATCAAAAGATCTCTCTATCTTATTGATGGGGCAACACCACACATCTTGTGTGCATCTCTCAAAATTACCTTGAAGCAAGCAAGTCTTCATGAAGCACCTTCTCGGTATTTATATCAATTGCCCAACCCCTAGGGTTGGCAACTTTCCTATTATACAACAAATAGAAAATTGAGAATTTTCCTTTTTCTTTTTGGATAAGGAAAGTTTCTCTCCATGATCTCATCTAGAATCTTCCATTCTAGATGTTCATCCAGCTCAGCAGCCGCCACTTGTCTTGTCCAAGTCGGTCTTAAGCTTATGTACTCAAACTCTTTAATTCAGCTTCTTGTACTACTTCCTACATTAACGTCGGACTAGTACAAGGACTGGTTCAGACGTTTGATACATCCTCTGATATATCTAACTGCAGAGTTCTTTATTCAACATCTTATTTTCTTCTCTGCTTTGTGTCAATCACTGTGTCAGCACGATCACCAAGCGCTACTTAAGGTTTGATGTACCAGTACTCGTATCAACTTAATACTTCATCCTCTGTATCAGCTCTAATAGCAATTATATTAAGTAATACTTTATCCTCTGTGTTAGTTATGTCCACTGTCTTTGTCTTAACTGATGCACCATCACTGAGACATCTGTGATGTATCTCTCTATCCATGTCTCATCCATTACAGTCACTTATAAAAGATTTCACCACATATTCTAAACCTTATAAAACTTCAGTCAACACAACATCTTCAAATTTGTATATACATCAAAGGATAAAATTACTACAAAATTCGGAATATGTCTATATTATTTAGCAAAAACAAAACATATCTACAAATTAATATATTATGCATTTTATACGAATTAAGCTTAAGTGATAACTAATATAAAAAATAAAATAAAAAACATATTACCAATGATTAGCTTTGCCCTCCATCTTTTATTTGGAAGAAAAAGAAAC
>NC_025688.1:12282026-12287785 GCF_000633955.1 Camelina sativa
AAGCATTTTTCTTGCAGTGGCAGTTTTTGTCCGGTCATTCAATAACCCTGTCCCAAACTGGAGAAGCTCAACCATTCTAAAACTATTCGAGCATAAGCACGCTTAACTGTAGAGTTTTCTCATGACTTTTGACCAAAAAGATAAGTATACTTTGCTGACATAGGTGGCCAAATCAATTTTTCTAAACCTCTCTGTAAACCGAGGTGTCATAATTCACCCCCACTGACAGATCGCAACATCCTAGTTGTGCACCAATACTGTCACCCCCGACAGTGTGAGTCCACTCGACTCCACACTCGTCTGGGTTTGGCTCTGATACCACTTGTTACCCATGAAGCACGGAATCGCTGTTGACCTTGCGTTTCTCGCTCTGGATCCGGAACAGGAAGCGGAAACGCATAAAATCGCTCAAAATCACGATTATAAAATTGAGGCATTTGGAAACGTGAAGAAAGCAACGATCCCGAGTTAGAAGTGCTAGTATTGTAGATCAGAAGTGATATGATCATGAGACCATCCAAGAAGATACTTGAGTCTTGTTCAACACAAACGAAGTCAAAAATAAACTCTTCTAGCCAAACTACTATTTGGGATACATTCTTACCTCATCAAGACCATATCTTGAGGTGAAATCAGTCCAATCAGAGTTCAGATGAAGGAGTTATTCATTTTACAAATCAGGTGAACTCATGGCTACGCGAATTGGACCTACGAGCATTCAAAGGAGGATCTAGTTTAAAGGAGGTGAATCTAATTCTACACTTGAAGAGTTTTAGGTCTCATTAGTTTAGGAGATTATAGAACTATGTATGGCAACCGGGAGTTGTTTCTACTAATATCAAGGTGAAGAAATGATAGAGCCACGTTGTTTCTCATCAGAAAATAGGATCAAAGAGTCAAAGAGATAAAACATCAAGGAGTTACTTCATGGGCTAATTCAAGAGCTTATGGCCAAAGAGAGCATGAAAAATTATATTGGGGATGATATCTATCAATTCCAGCCCACTTTGAGCCTAATTCAAGTCCAAGAAAACCCAAAATAATCACTTTATTCTGTGGTAAAAAAGGAGTGACGAAGGGAAACATGCACCAAAAGTTGGGTCTTCATTCAACAATCTATCTTTATTGTCTTTTAGTTTCAAGAATAGTTAATACTTCGCTTTGTTACCAAGTTTATTTTCCTATATAAACTCATCTAAGAGTAATGAAATAATCAATTAATTACTTTCATTTTATGAGTCTATCTCTTTGTTCTTTGTCTTGAACATTTCCTTGTTTCTTGGTGTGTAATATCCAAGCAACAGCCTCCACTTGCTGGACTAGTGTGTCATATCTAGCAGCGATTGGATTTGGGAATATCAGCAGTCTTCCGCAACTGTTGTGCGACCCCTCAATCCATTAAATCTCTCTCGTTGCACCTTGCACCCTGGCGAGTTTATATCCTTTCTAATCCGACTGAGTGATCCTCGAATTTGGGCGTATCAAGAAGCGTCGATGACCATATCACATTATTAAAAACTCGAGCTTTTGATTTCACCTTATGTTGAATCTTCCATGAACTCGAAAAACCTAAGTGTAAAATGAGTTAAAACCATAACTAACTAAGCAAAATACAACAATGATTAGGTTTGCCCTTCATCTTTTATTTGGAAGCAAAAGAAACATGAAAATAACATAAATACACACAAATTTCACACTTGGTACTTATATAACAAGGTTATTTCAAACATTTTTCTTGCAGTGGCAGTGTTTGTCCGATCATTCAATAACCCTGTCGCAAACTGGAAGAGAGCCTTTTTCTGTAAAACACTTACACATCATACCCGTTAATTAAAAAATTATATATATTTAACAAACACATTTGTTTTCAACCAGTAAATCAATAATTTAAATTTTTTATCATGCTTGAAACCAGTCATCCCCTAAATGAAAAGGCGTCCACAGTCATGATGAGCTAATAACCGAAGAAGACCGGTTTGCTATCCATTATCATATCATGCCCCTCCTCTTCAAAAGGATTTGTCCTCAAATCCGCACCATCTGAAACAAATGGAGCCAAATCAGAAACATTAAAAATGGAACTCACTTTGTACTTACCTTGCAAATCAAGCTTGTAAGCATTGTCACTGATTTTCGTCAAGACTTTGAATGGACCATCGACCCTTGGCATTAGTTTAGACTCTCTTTCAGCTGGGAAACGTTCCTTTCTCAAATGTATCCAAACTAGATCTCCCACTTCAAAAACCAGCTGGCGTCTTCCTTTGTTTGCTTACTTCTCATATTGCTTTGTCCTTGCGTCAATATTGAGTCGTGCCTTCTCATGAATCTGCTTAACAAGTTCGGCCTTCTTTTTTCCATCCATACTAATTCTTTCACTCAAAAGGTAAAGGGATTAGATCCAAAGGTGTTAAAGGGTTAAAACCATCAATAATTTGGAAAGGGGAATACTTAGTAGCAGAAAGAACTGAATGATTATATGCAAACTCAACAAGAGGCAAACACTCTTCCCAAGATTTGATGTTCTTCTTAATGATAGCACGCAAAAATGTAGATAAAAGTTGAAAACAACAACTTAGTCCCTAACTTAGACCACAAAGTTTTCCAAAAATAGCTTAAGAACTTAGTATCCCTATCAGAAACAATAGTTCTAGGTATGCCATGCAATCGAACAACTTCTCTAAAGAACAAATCAGCAACGTTTGAAGCATCATCAGTTTTGTGACATGGAATGAAGTGTGCCATCTTAGAAATCTATCAACAACCACAAAGAAAAAATCTCTACCTCTANATCCATTGAAAGATCAGTCCAAGATTCAGTAGGAATGGGTAAAGGAGTATACAAACCATGGGGTTGTACTTTAGACTTGGCTTGCTTGCAAGTGACACACCTTCCGCAAATCCTTTCCACATCTCTCTTCATATGCGGCCAGTAGAAGTGATCCTGCATAACACTAAGTGTTTTGGCAACTCCAAAATGTCCCATTAATCCTCCTCCATGAGCTTCCCTGACAAATAACTCCCTCAAAGAACATTGGGGCACGCAAAGACGGTTATCAGAGAATAGGAAACCATACATTTGATAATATTTCCCATAAGCGACTTTAGAGCATTTTCTATGAATCTCTTCAAAATCCTGGTCAGTTGCATACAATTCCTTAATAAACTCAAAACCAAGCAAATTAGTTTCAAGAGCTGAAAGAAGAACATACCTTCTAGACAAGGCATCGGCCACCACATTCTCCTTACCTTGTTTGTATTTTATGACTTAGGGAAAGGTCTCAATGAATTCAACCCAACGCGCATGCCTTCAACTTTTGCTGGCCTTTGAGGTTCTTCAAAGATTGGTGATCTGTGTGATTGACAAATTCCTTTGGCAAAAGATAATGTTGCCATGTTTGGAGTGCCCTAACCAAAGCGTATAGCTCTTGGTCATAAGTGAGGCAATTGAGTGTGGCTCCTCCCAATTTTTCACTGAAGTAGGCAATGGGTTTCTTTTCCTGCATCAACACAGCTCCAATACCCACTCCTGAGGCATCACATTCTATCTCAAAAGTTTTGGAGAAATCAGGAAGTGTAAGTAAAGGAGCTTGAGTTAACTTCCCTTTAAATATCTGAAACGCCTCCTCCTGAGCTTGTTCCCACTTGAAACCAACATTCTTCTTGATTACCTCTGTGAGTGGAGCTGCTATTGTGCTGAAACTCTGAACAAACCTCCAGTAGAACCCAGCTAGCCCATGAAAGCTCCTTACCTCTCCAACGGTTTTGGGGCTAGGCTAATCACGGATGGCTTTGATCTTTTCTTCATCCACCCTGAGTCCATCAGCACCTACAATAAAACCTAAGAAAACCACGTGATCTGTTCCAAAAGAGCACTTCTTAAGATTTGCAAATAACCTTTCTTTCCTAAGGACGTCTAGGACAGATTTCAAATGCAGCTTATGTTCCTCACGGTTCTTGCTATAGATAAGAATGTCATCAAAGTAGACAACAACAAAATGACCAATAAAAGCTCGCAAGATATGATTCATCAAACGCATGAATGTACTAGGTGCATTAGTAAGGCCAAAAGGCATGACAAGCCACTCATACAATCCTAGCTTAGTTTTGAATGCGGTCTTCCATTCATCACCTTCTTTCATGCGAATTTGGTGATAACCACTTTTCAAATCTATTTTTGAGAAAACATAAGAACCATGCAATTCATCTAGCATGTCATCAAGCCTAGGGATCGGATGCCTATACTTTACCGTAATGTTGTTGATGGCACGACAGTCTACACACATGCGCCAAAAGCCATCCTTCTTAGGCACAAGGAGAACATGTACAGCACATGGGCTTAGGCTCTCTCTGATGTAACCTTTTTCAAGAAGCTCTCCAATCTGCTTTTGAATTTCCTTTGTTTCCAACGGATTGGTTCGATAAGCCGGCCGGTTTGGAAGTGACGCACCTGGGATGAAATCAATTTGATGTTCTATACCTCTTATTGGCGGCAACCGTTAGGGTTATCTTCTGGAAAGATATCTGAGAATTCCTGCAAAACGTCTATCAAATCACTCGAGAGCTCTAGTGCAAGGTCAGAAAATCCCATTAGTGTTTCTTTATACACAAGCAAAAGCAATGGCTGTTGAGAGTAGAAATATTTCCTTACTTGACTCTCTTTGACAAAGAAGTTGAAGTTCTTAGGAGATACCTCAGGTTTTGCTAGTTTAATTTCTTTGTCCCGACTTTTCTTCAACTGGACCTGGTCTTGATGGACCTCCAACGGATTTAAAGGAACCAGAGTGATGTTCTTTCCTTTATGCTCAAAGGAATGCCGGTTGGTGTAGCCATCATGTATTGCCCCCATGTCAAACTGCCAAGGTCGTCCTAGAAGGATATGACTTGCATCCATGGGAAAGACATTGCATAGGGTCTCGTCTTCATATCGGCCCATGGTAAGAGGAAGCGTGGCTTGCTCCCTGATGTACTGTTCACCCATTTCATTCAACCATTCCAGTTTAAAGGGTCGCGGATGAGGTCTGGTCTCAAGTCCAAGCTTCCTAACAAGAGTATCACTAGCAACGTTAGTACAGCTTCCACCGTCAATGATCAAAGAACAAACTTTATCTTGAACTAAACATCTAGTATGAAAGAGATTCTCCCTTTGTTCTCGGTCATTGGACTTAGGCTGAACGCTCAATGATCTCCTAGTGACCAGAAGTGTCCCTTGATTTGGATATTTAAACTGTTCTTCCTCTTCGTCAAAAATTGGACCGAGATCTTCCTCTTTTTCTTTATCGTCCTCAGACTCCACTTCACCATTGTCTAAAAGGATCATTACCTTTTGATTCGGACATTTGCTGGCATAATGTCCAAGTCCTTGACATTTGAAACACTGAATATCCCTTGCCCGATTGTTGGTCGCGACTGCCTTTCTTTTATCAAAACGAGCAGGAGCATTAGTCTTAAAAACTGAATTTGATGGGGTTGGAGACTTACCTTTATCTTGATAACTTGGTTTTGGAGCAAAGGAAGGTTTAGAGAAATCCTTCCTCTTGGTTTGTTGTTCGATTAGAACCGCCTTGTGCAACATTTCCTCCAAGCCTTCATATTCTTGAAGCTACATTATTTCCTGAATGTCCCGGTTAAGGCCTGCAAGGAATCTGACCATGGTAGCTTCTAAGGTTTCATCTACATCCGCCTTGATTATTAAGCTTTCCATTTCCTGGAAATAGTCTTCCACAGATTTGGTTCCTTGAAGCAAGCTTCTGAGTTTTTGG
>NC_025688.1:12288286-12307198 GCF_000633955.1 Camelina sativa
TTTAAACCACCTAAATTGTCATTTCTTGTACCAAAAGGATTAACATCACCTTGATCACGTTTTCTATGACTTCGTCTAGGTCGGTTGATGGATCGATCATCTTTTTCATGGAACTCTTCTTCTTCAATTTCCTCCCCAGGCCGGTAAGTCCTCCTTGAACGTTCTCTCCTAGCTGCGGGTCTAGAACGGGTTTGCTGGCTATTCTGAATCTTGTTGAGTCTCTGGTGTAGTTCTTCTAGACTTGTATTCATAAGGTTAGTAATAGTATCATTCAATGCTCTCATTTGCAAGTTAGATAGCCCGGCGACAGAATTTTCTGGCCGATCTCTTTCTCCGTCACTTTCCATGGTTTCCTGAAAACTTAACACGAAAAGTTAGCAGATAAAAATTTCTCACACACAAAAGTGTTTCTCTCAAATTTGGTAGGTCACTCAAGAGCTTTCTCCCTAAGTTCTAAGAGAACAAATCCAAACAACCCAATAGAATTCCCAAGCTACAAGGGAAGAAGGAAGATAGAAAGACAAGAGAATTTTGTGAAATCTGTTTTAACAACTCCAAGGCTGGATTTCTCCTCAGCCAGCAGGATTTCTCTTCCACCACCTAGCCAAATGCAATTCTTTTTCTTTTTGTTTTTTTTTTCTTTTTGTTTTTGAAAATAGACATGGCCTAGGTAAGGAGATGGCCCAGATTTGAGATAGAAAGAAGAAGAAATATTTAGAAATGGAAGATGAGAAGATGAACAGACAAATACCGGTTGAGTGGCTCTGATACCACGTGATACGCCCAGATTAGAGGATCATTCAGCTGGATTAGAAAGGATAGAAACTCGCCAAGGTGCAAGGTGCAACAAGGGAGATTTGATGGATTGAGGGATCGCACAGCAGTTGCGGAAGATTGCTGATATTTCCAACTCCAATGGCTGCTAGATATGACTCACTAGTCCAACAAGAGGAGGTTGTTGCTTGGATATTACACACCAAGAAACAAGGAAATGTTCTAGACAAAGAACAAAGAGATAGACTCTTAAAATGAAAAAGAAAATTGATTGATGATTCTCAAATGAGATTACATGTCTTTATATAGAGATAAGAAACTTGGTAACAAAGCCAAGTATTAATTGTTCTTGAAACTAAAAGATAATAAAGATATTAAGTTGAATGAAGATTCAACCATTGGTGCATGTTTCTCTTCCCAAGGTATCTTTCCCAAGGTGAGTTGAACTATATTTTTGTCACCCTCTTTTGACCACAAAATAAATAGATATCATCCCCAATAGAAATTCCCATGTTCTCCTTGCTCCAAATATCTTCAAATATCAAATGAACAGCTCCAGCAAGCTGTTTGATCCTTGCCCTTGTCATTGGTCCTTCAGGTACAAGCAATGCATCCTCAGGAACAAGCTCAGCTTCCACTTGATTATCCTCATTGCTTTCCATTATCATATCAAGTTTGTTGAACACATCCAGATTTTTGTCGAGTTCCTTATCCAGATTTTTGTCGAGATTCTTATCCTCCTCCATCTTTGAAACTGTAGAATCTTTGCTTGAGATAGAATTTGTTCAGTAGAGACTTATCTTGATAATGAGATTCCAAGGCTTCCCACATACGATGAGCAGTGGTGTATTTCATGAGCTTTCTCAACACCGGATTAGTTAAACTCATGCCTAACAGATTGCTAACTTAGCTAACCACTTAGGATCTGATTCACTTTCAGACCAAGTATTTCTAGTTGGCCTAACACTCTTTGCTTCCAAATAGAGAAGACACCTTCTCCATCAAACTTGTCTACTTTGAACTTTTCCTTAGTAGGTTTTATCTACTCTTTTCACCTGACTTGTTCAGATTCTAGAAATACAAATATTAAGAATAAACCACTAAGAACACCAAACCCAAACCCAGAAAACCACCATATGCAACTAGATCTAAAACCAGATAATATTCACTTAGAACTTCACACTAATACCTGAGATTCAGAAGGAAACATCTAGACTCAGAAACCTGGTAAGATCCCTTACCTGCTGAGAATAGATCCTCCGTTGTATGAACTCCAAAAGAAAATCTCAAGCTGAAAAGCAACAACTTTATGACCTCCAACCTTTCTCTAATACCATTTGTTTACTTGATGTTTATTTGGGTTGGTAGAAAGAAGAACGAACAAAAAAGGAAACGAGACATGGAGGTTTACATGTTCCGAAGGTCAATGTGACCAAGGTACGTCTTCGAGAGCTAAAACCAGCTCTCAAGGTTTATATCACGCGTTTAAACCTAGTACAAGAAACCAGAAACAAGAACACCTCTAGAGAGATTACAACCAAAATGAAAGGAAGAAGATACACTCTAAAACCTCTATCATTCTCTGGAGTTCTTTCCGCTTGCCACTCACGCTCCTTACGCTGTCTTCACTCTATGCTCTCCTTTTATAATCGTTGAATGCTTCTTTTTACAGATCAGATTCAACCTTGGAGCAACAAACTCTAGAGCCAGGTCCAAAGTGATATGGTCAAATTGTAATACCCTAATGGTATTAACAGCCTTGCAGTTGTAATACTCTAGGGGTCGAATCCACAGAGACTCTAGATCACACAATAGACTTATCAATCTTTTAATTATGCTAAATCAAAATATTAAATTAAAAACAATGCAGAAACAGAATTAAAAAGAGTGTTGGAATTCAAAGGATCAAAAAGCTAGGCATATGGAATTTCTCAGGAAATTATGGAATATCAAATCAATAAATTAATAGGATTCAAGCAATTAAGATCAGATCTAGAACTTTAAACTCTTGGTAAAATAAATCAGTTCTCAATGCAAATATTATCTAAATTTAAAACCAGAAAATCCAAATATCTTTGTAAAATTCAAGGTTAAAAATCAGCTTTAAAAATAAGTTTAAATTGTTCACAAAATTATTAAATCAAATCTCTTTACAGGAAATAATTTTGCTCATCAAAAAGTTTTATCAGGAAAATCAATTATACTCTCATATCAATTTATTTTCCTAAGATATTAATTCTAGGTGATCAATCAAGAATCAATATGAAGAACAACCTAAGATGAAGATCACACAAGATAATAAATCTTAAAAACAACAGATCTAATAAACCATAAAAACCCTATGAAAAACCCTAAACCTAACAAGCAAACTACTCAGACATGTTTAATGAAGAACAAAACATCTTTTCTGAATAATAAGCAATTTAAATTAAGAAGTAAGAAGGGAGTTTAAGAATCTTCTCTCTACAGATGAAATCAGATCTATCTCTTCCAAAGCTCTCAATATCTCTTCTCTCAATAAGGTTGCAGAATAAAACTCTCTAGAGAAAAACTTAGGTCTAAACAATGACCACAAAAATCCTATAAATACTCTAAAACACGTCTTGGGCCTTAATTGCAAATAAAGGAAACTTAGGCAAATTTTGTAAATCTTCTAAAGCTTGTGGAGACAACATCCGATTGTCTTGTGGCAGCTGCATCGATCGATGCTGAGGTTGCGTCGGTCGATGCATAGTCTTGATCTCGTCTCCCAACTTCGTTGATCAGCCTTAATGCTTTGATTATGCTCCAAATCATCCTCTTTTAGCTCCTTAGTGCTCCATCTGAGACAATGAGTACCTAAACCTATAAAGACTCAAAAACAACACTGAAAACAAATCAAAAGACTCAAAAAGCACACTTATACCATGGTTAAAAGCCACAAAAACCATGATATATCAACTCCCTCAGACTTAGCATTTGCTTTCCCTCAAGCAAAACATAAACTTAGACCTGTGAAAGAGGTTTGAAAACATGTAATTCACTCAACTACATGTAACTGTTTTTCGCACTCTTCATCGCCTTGATCTTCAGAACTTACTTCATATACTTTGTCAATTGAGAAGCATCACCATTCCTTACTCAAATCCCACAATCCTTAGGAATCTCTAATCTCACCATTGTCATCTCATTACATAAATTAAAGCAAATACAGGTGAGTTCTTACCTTGGTGTATCGATCAGTGGCATATGGACTCTCTTCAGACCAAGACATTCTTCATACATTTTCTTTCCTCTCCCTTTTCTCACTTCCAAAGGATTGATCTTTTTTTTTCTGATAATCAAATATGTAAGCGAATATCGGGGTCATTGGTAATTTACGTACCCCTCGCTTCCAATTTTTGTGTGATCATTTGACTCAAAAATAGAATAATGAGGTCACAAGTAATTTACCTACCTCTCTCATCTGATCAAAATCATCACATCTTTTTTTTTTTTATTATCTTTTTTTAAGTACCGAAGGGAAGAGAGAGGGGAGACATACTTTGAAAAATTGCACTGTCTTGTATGGCCGGAAAAAGAAATCTAGTCCACTGATCTCAAACCCCAAAGCAAGAGATTATGTCCGGTTAAAATCCTGATAAAAGTTGAGACAACGTTAGTTAAACCAGATATCCTTTGGATAAGGGCTTTCAGGATTGTTGATACAGCTCATAGTCTTTTCTAAACTTCAGTTCTGAGATCAAGCATAATCAAGATTCATAAAAGTGTTAGCCAAAGAACAGAAACCATTAGTTAGAGATCCTAATTCCAAAAAGAAAATTTGAAAAATTTGACTCAAAAAATTTGGTTTTGACAGACACAACTCACACTCAAGAAAGAAAACGTAGTTAGTACTAATCTCCCCCAGACTTAAACAACATTGTCCCCAGTGTTATCAAGCCTAAGATTGATCAAGAAAGAAAAATCAAATTGAAAAAGTAGTGAAATAATGAACCAAATACGTGTTACCAATTTGTTAGCCGTTGTGTCGACCGATGCAAATATTGCATCGATCGATGCAATATCGTCCA
Organism: Camelina sativa; assembly: GCF_000633955.1. Taxonomy (NCBI): domain Eukaryota; kingdom Viridiplantae; phylum Streptophyta; class Magnoliopsida; order Brassicales; family Brassicaceae; genus Camelina; species Camelina sativa. Next base: position 12,293,113 of record NC_025688.1, read on the forward strand.
TCTCCGACTCTGATTCCTTCTTAGTTGCATGTTAGTTGTGTGTTTCTCATGAAAGTCAGATCTGTTAAGAATCACTCAAACACAACATTAAATGCAACATGATAGATAATGGTTCATAACGCAATACAAGTTCCATCTGAAACAAATGACAAACTAACTCAAGGAAAAATAAAATAAATGACTCAAAGTGAAAGAGAAAAAGGATAAAAGAAACCGTACATAGAAATAAGATCAGTCCTTGGGATCAGCATCACCATCAGCAAGATCTGCATCACTACCGCTCGCTCCACCAAGGGGAGGAGAACGTGATATGCGCCTAGTGGGACGGACGCAGCCACACCGAGACAATCGAGCAATCGCGTTCCAGATGGCACGCATGGTGGCTGTCTGGAACTCCTGGTAGGCTCTCTGACTCATAGTAGCAGAAGACTATGGTGGCTCAGGGAAATCGAACGATGTAGTGCCAGAGGAGGAACCGAACTCAAAACCCCCAGCAGGGTGATCATCAGCAAAACCGGCAACAGGTGGCTCAGCAGGTGCGGCAGCTCTAAGGCGACGAAAAGGTGATGGTATAAAAAATTAGAGACAAGAGGAAGAAAACGCAATTGCTCTGCATTGTCTCCGATAGTGGTGAGGTCTGGTCGTGTCAATCTGATCAGATGAGTACCAATAGAATCCTTAAAACGCCATAGCATCTCCCTCTTCATCCAAGTGGAGTTCCTCAAATGCTCCTCATCAATAACGCACCTCTCAGTACAAACAGAAACAAAATCAGTAGAAATACGCAGTCGCTGGAAAATAGGAGTAAGCAGACTCCCAACATACTCTGTCTTCTCACACCCAAAAGCCTTGACCTTCAAAGAGATCAAATGAGAAGCAAACACTGCACCATAGTTAACCCTCTCAGGGTTAACCCAACTATCATCCTCAGCAATCAAATCATAAATCCCATATGCCATCATTTCCAGCTCACTCACTCTCATCTTCCCAGGCTCCATCTTACACAAAATAGTGTTGGCTATGGCCCTAAAAATGTACCTGATCACTGGATGCCTCACATCAGTCATAGTGGAACTTCGGGAATCATAATCGCCAGTACCGAAGTAAGACCAGAGATGCGAGACATCTACAAACTCTCCTGGAAGTGAAACTCCCTCTGGCTCTCTACTAAAACCGTAAATGTCACAAAGATCGCATAAAGAAATCTCATACCGAACTCCTCTAATGAAGAAAGACAGCCTTCCTTCACTAGCTTTCGGGACCTGCTCGTTCTGGAAGAGAAGGCGGACTGAAGCCATGAATTGTCGGACCAGCTCCAGAAATAAGTCATAGTGGTGAGTGCACAAAGTCCCCAATCCAATCTTTTCCAGAAGTCTCAGTACCTCATCATGAATCCCCAGCCTCTGCATAGTAACATGATCAACGAACCGATTTGGCTTGATATCAACCTTCAGCCAAGCATTGTAGAACATAGTCTCATACTCTCCCCAAGTATCAAGAAGCGGTCGGTTGATGTATTCAAGCTTCTTAACCTCTTAAGTTGGACGTCCAGGCCAAACATGCTGTGGCGGAATCCGTAGTCCTTCTCTTCTTGGCCATTGATCATGACATGTGGCTTGAAGAGGTGCACCAGGAGCTGGAAGTAGTCGGATTGGCCTCAGTGGAGCTGGAGGAGGAGTCGCCGGCGGTGGAGAGTCGCGAAGGCGTGGCGAAGCGGTGGCGGAAGTGGAGGGCCGAAGTCTCTTCGATCGATTGCGGGTCGTCATTGCTCTGAATCTTAAAGCGGATGTGAGGATCGAGTAGAGGAAAGAAAACCAAGCAGATAGAGCCTTGAATCGTCGAATTTGATGGAGAATTGACTGAGTTATGATCGATTTAATTCTCTGTTCTTCGCGAGTTCGAGTTCTGAGGAAAAGAGGCGAAGAAGACGAAGTCGGGGTTCTTTAATCGCGACTCTAGGTTAACTTGCATCAATCTATGCTGAGGTTGCATCGGTCGATGCAAGTGTTGGGTCAATGCAACTGGGCTTTGGTCCGGTCCACCAACAGTTGTATTCTCCATACCCACCAGCCCGTTTACTCTCGGATCCAGTAACAACATCGAGCTATGCATTGACCGATGCACCAGCTGTGTCGGTCGATGCACTGCCACTTATGTTTTATATATTTTTTTACGATTTCTGCATCATTTAAACTCAAAACTCAAAATCAATATGTTAGTAAATCCTAAAAATAAAAATAAAAATAGTTAAATCATACCAGTGGGTTGCCTCCCACTCAGCACTTGTTTTAAGTCATTAGCTTGACTTGGCAGCGGATTAGGCAGAAGGTGCATCATCCAAACACACAATGTGTCCGTCTGGTATCCCAACATTAGCCCAATAATGTTTCACCCTCTGTCCATTGACAGTAAACTTCTCTCCCTTGGAGTTCAGCAGCACAATAGCTCCATAAGGGCGGGCTTCTTGGATAGTGAATTGCCCGGACCAGCGAGAACGAAGCTTACCTGGAAACAGCTTCAAGCGAGAGTTGTACAGAAGTACCTGATCATTAGGCTCAAAATTTCTGGAGATGATCTTCTTATCATGATAAGCCTTGGCTTTCTCCTTGTATAGCTTAGAGTTCTCAAATGCATGATGTCTAAACTCATCCAACTCATTCAGCTGAACCAACCTTCTCTCTGAAGCTGTCTTGGCATCAAAATTCAGCACTTTAACAGCCTAGGCTGCCTTGTGCTCTAATTCCACTGGAAGATGACATGCTTTCCCATAAAGCAGATGAAAAGGTGTAGTGCCAAGTGATGTCTTATATGTAGTCCGATATGCCCAAAGTGCATCATCTAACTTCGCTGCCCAATCCTTTCTAGTAACACCCACTGTCTTCTCAAGGATTTCTTTGATTTGGCGGTTAGAAACCTCAACTTGACCACTAGTCTGGGGATGATATGGGGTGGCTACTCTATGTTGAACTCCATACTTCTTCAACAACTTCTCAAACACTTTATTGATAAAGTGTTTACCTCCATCACTGATAACAATCCGAGGCACTCTGAACCGTGGAAAGATAATGGTGTAAACAGCTTAAGAACCACAGCAGAATCATTCTTGGGACTTGCAATAGCTTCCACCCACTTGGAGACATAGTCAACAGCTACAAGGATGTACTTGTTCTTGTAAGAAGAAGGAAATGGTCCCATAAAATCAATGCCCCAACAATCAAACACTTCAACCTCAAGAATGAAGTTTTGTGGCATCTCATGCCGTTTACTGATTTGACCCTTCTGCTGACAGGCATCGCATCTTGAGACAAACTCATGAGCGTCTTTGAACATCTTTGGCCACCAAAAGCCTGCTTGGAGAACTTTGGAAACCGTCTTAAATGTAGCAAAATGTCCGGCATAGTCGGATCCATGATAATGAAACAAAACGTCAGGTACCTCAGTTTCTGCTAAACATCTTCTGTAAACTCCATCACTGCAATGCTTATACAAATAAGGTTCATCCCAATAGTATCTCATAAGATCTCTCAAGAACTTCTTCTTTGCATACCCTGTAAATTTGTCTGGTTCTACCTCAACAGCAAGGTAATTCGCAATATCAGCATACCACGGTTGATCAGAAGTAGTTACAGCAGCCACGTTGTCGTCAAACTCATAACCTGATGATTCCAAATACGTGCGTCGATCGATGCATGGCACTGTGTCGGTCGATGCACTCGCCAAATCTTGTGCGTATCGAGATGCTGCATCGATCGATACACCAGTTGTGTCGGTCGATGCACTGCCACGAGTCTGCAAAACTTCCCGAGACAATGTAGCTTGAGAACCAATATCAACAAAGTAGACATTCTCCTCTGGCAGTGAATCATGAATTGGAACATCATCTTCTATCTTGATCCTTGATAAATGATCAGCTACTCCATTCTCTATCCCTTTCTTGTCCTTAACCTCAATGTCAAATTCTTGAAGAACAAGAATCCATCTTAGTAACCTTGGCTTAGCATCCTTCTTCTGTATCAAGTATTTGAGTGCAGCATGATATGTATGAACTATGACCTTCGATTCAACCAAGTAAGAACGAAACTTCTCAAAAGCAAACACTACTGCTAACAGCTCTGTCTCTGTTGTTGCATAATTCCTTTGAGCATCATCAATTGTTCTACTAGCATAATAAATAACATGAAGTTTCTTATCCTTCCTTTGTCCTAGCACTGCTCCTACTGCAAAATCACTGGCATCACACATTACCTCAAAAGGCAAATCCCAATCTGGTGGTTGAGCAGTTGGAGCACTCACAAGCTCTTGCTTAATCCGTTCAAAAGCTAAACGGCATTCATCAGTAAACTCAAACTTGACATCCTTGCATAGTAGAGCTGAAAGTGGTATAGCTATCTTACTGAAATCCTTGATGAAGCGTCTGTAGAAACCGGCATGTCCAAGAAAACTCCTTACCAACTTCACACTATCTGGTGGTTGAAGACCTGTCATCACTTCTATCTTAGCGCGGTCAACTTCAATACCAGCTTCTGAAACCCTGTGACCAAGCACTATACCATCTCTAACCATAAAATAACACTTCTCCCAATGAAGAACTAAGTGCTTCTCTTCACATCTAGCTAGCACTTTGAAGAGATTATCCAAACAGCTCTTGAATGAAGACCCATATACAGAAAAATCATCCATGAAAACCTCCATGTAATCTTCAATCATGTCTGTGAAGATGGACATCATACATCTCTGAAATGTCGCAGGAGCATTACAGAGACCAAAAGGCATTCTACGGTAAGCAAAAGTACCATATGGACAAGTGAAGGTCGTCTTCTTCTAGTCATCGGGATGAATCGGAATCTGGAAAAACCCTGAGTAACCATCCAAAAAGCAGTAGTATGAATGGTTAGCTAACCTCTCAAGCATCTGGTCAATGAAGGGCAGCGGGAAGTGATCTTTCTTTGTTGTGGCATTCAGCTTTCTGTAATCAATGCACATCCGGTGTCTGGTGATTGTCCGTGTCGGAATCAGCTCATTCTTGTCATTCTTCACCACTGTAACTCCACCCTTTTTAGGAACAACATGAACTGGACTAACCCATTTGCTATCAGAAATTGGGTAGGTAATCCCGACATTCAGCAATTTCATGATCTCCTTTTTAACAACATCTTGCAAATTCAGATTTAGTCTGCTCTGATACTCAATAGATGTCTTAGCTCCGTCCTCAAGATGAATCATATGCATGCACAAGTCCGGAGAAATCCCTGCAATATCATCAAGAGAATAGCCAAGAGCTTTGCGAAACTTGCGCAGCTTGCTTAGCAATAAATTGAGCTCTGCATTGTTTAAGGAAGCATTAACAATAACAGGATAAGAAGAATTCTCACCTAGAAATGCATACCTTAAACCTGCAAGAAGTGGCTTCAGATCAAGCTTTGGAGCTTTCTCTAGACTCCAATCAGAAAAATTTTCAGCTTGTGAAGAAGTACTAACCAATTCCTCTTCTGCAACCAGATTCTTCACTTTTTCATTAGCATCTATTAGCTTGACATACCCAGCAGCAATGTCATCTAAATGCTCAGCTTCTTCAGTAGAAGCAACTAATGCTCTCTCAAGAGGATCTTCAGGATGCAGCTCCTTGAAAATCTCTTCAGCAAGATTAGACAATGTATCCACATAAAAAGTTTGTCCATCTATTGTTGGCCTCTTAACCAGCTTATCCATGTCAAAACGCATCTGCAAGTCGCCAACATTAAGGTCAATCTGTCCTTTCTTGACATCAATAATGTCTCCAGCAGTAGCTAAGAATGATCTTCCCAAGATTAAAGGATCCTTAGGCTCTTCTTCATACTTCAAGACCACAAAATCAGTAGGTATCAAACAATTACCAATCTTAATTGGAACATTTTCAAGAATACCGTCAGGAATACGAACTGATCTGTCAGGAAGAATAAGAGTAATCTTGGTGGGTTGGAAATCTATCATCCCAAGGCTGAGTGCTACTGATCTAGGCATTAAGTTGACACTGGAACCAAGATCACACAAAGATCTAGCAAACCTTTCACTGAATATTGTACAATCAAGAACAAAACTACCTGGATCAGGAAGCTTTTCTGGGATCTTGTTCTGAATGATGGCACTAACTTGGGCTGAAATCATCATTACTCCCTGCTCAGCATTCAAATCTATAGTCATCATCCTCTTGACATATCTCCTAAGCATTGGAGAAGTTCTAATAGCATCAGTCAATGGCAGCTCAACAGTAAGTTTATCCATCATAGCCTTACACTTAGCATCATCGAGCTCTTGTTTAGACTTCCTTGGGTTCTTGGGAAAAGGAACCTTAGGCTTGTACACTCTCTCAGCAACTGGAATCGGAGCTTTCGTAACTTCTGTCTCGGTCTGGACTTTGCATCGGTCGATGCTTGTGTTGCATCGTTCGACGCTGTCTCGCAAAGGAAATTCTTCTACGACCACTGAGGGTTGCGTCGGTCGATGCTTTGCAGCTGTATCGGTCGACGCAGGTTCCGGATCGTAAAACTCATCATCCTCATCAATCAGTTCCAGCAATTCTTTAGCTCTCTGCTTCTTCTCAGCTTCAGACTGTAATTGCTTACCACTCCTTAAGGTCACAACATTGCAAGAGTGCTTCGGATTCGATTCAGTTCTTCCTGGTAAGAATCCTTCTTGCCTTTTCACAGCTCCAGCAGTTTGTGCAACTTGGTTCTCCCAGCTTCTTAACTTGGACAGTCAATGAATCAAATTTGCCAGTAAGCTCAGTATACACATTGTCAATCTTCCCATTGAATGTCACTATCAACTGCTCATGTCCCTGAAGAATCTGCTCAAGCATTGCCTCCATCCTACTTTCGGTTGTCTTAGGAGGAGGAGATTGGTAAGAGGAGTTTCCATAGGTTCTGGTGTAACCACTGCTCTGCTGCTGTTTCTGATAATCTTGCTTAGCAATGAAGCCTGTAGAATTAGACTGATAGTTGTTGCACTGGTTGTTTCCACTGAAAGACCTGTTGCCTTGCTGATTTCCAAACCTTTGACCTTGATTCCCATACACAAAGTTGACATCTTCTTCTACATTTTGCGGCTCTGGCTCAAAAATCTCAACATCTTCAGCAAAATGGACTGATTTCTTCCCAACAAGAAGGTTATGCACTGTATCCAATTTGGCATTCACTATAGCAAACTGATTTGAATCATACCCTTCATGTGCTCTTTTCCGCTCTAAGTCCGCATTCTTAGTACTGTTGCTGGATGCTAACCTCTCTATCAACTTTTCAGCCTCATCTGGGTACCTTGTCTTGAAGTTCCCATCACTAGCAGCATTCAAAGTCATTTGATACCTCCAATCAATACCACTGAAGAAGATACTAATCAGCTACACCTCTGAGAACCCATGATGCGGACAGTCTCTCTGATATGCCTTGAACCTTACCCAAGCAGCTTTGTAAGATTCAGCTGGTCCTTGTCTAAAAGTGGAGAGCTTAATCCTCAGCTCATCAGACATGGCATCATCATAGAAGTAGTTCAAGAATGCTACCTTGATGTCATGCAAGGTTGTCAGAGATCCCGGTTTGAGTTGTTTTAGCCAATGAGAAGCTTCCCCAGCAAGAGAGTAGGGGAAGAGTTTCCAATAGAGATAGTCATATGTGACTCCATTAGCCTTGATGCTTGTGACTATATCCTCAAAATGCTCAATGTGGTCTAGAGGCTTCTCATGCGGCAAATTCTGGAATGGCCTTTGTCCAACAAGAGCGAAGTAGGCAGGCTTCAGCTCAAAATCATTCCTTGGGGAGGGAAAAGGGACAATTGCGGAGCGGTTCTCATAGAACAAATCTGGTATGTTAAAGTCCGCAAGAGTTTTGACAAGCTCTCCATTGTCGTCCCGTCGCCTCTGAACATTTTCCGCATCGGCTCTGGCATTGCATCGATCGACGCCATCGTTGTGTCAGTCGATGCCTTCCTGGTGGCGTCGGTCGATGCCTTCCTGGTTGCGTCGATCGATGCAACGTGCATTCTCATCCGCAACGACGAGTTCTTCCTGAATGATCGTCCTTCAGCATCAAGTTTTTGGCCTTGTTCGTTGCGCACATGACCCTCTTGATCTCTCAATACTCCAGCCTCATCTGGTCTCAATATGATTGGGTTGGCCATCTTTGTTGATCTGGCTGCGTTCTTGTTGTCACGCTCTAGTCTACCTAACTCTTGGTTTGTAAGATTCAAGGTAGGACCTGTTTGATTTTTCCTGGTGTGCAGCTTAGGCATATACCTGAAACACACAAAAGAAAAGAAACAAAAGCATGTGAGTAAAACAGAAAAATAAAAATCTAGACAAAATCAAAGACTTTAAATCTAACGGTGAATCAAAAGAGTCCCCGGCAACAGCGCCAAAATTTGATATGATCAAATTGTAATACCCTAATGGTACTAACAGCCTTGCAGTTGTAATACTCTAGAGGTCGAATCCACAGAGACTCTAGATCACACAATAGACTTATCAATCTTTTAATTATGCTAAATCAAAATATTAAATTAAAAACAATGCAGAAACTGAATTAAAAAGAGTGTTGTAAATTCAAAGGATCAAAAAGCATAGGGAATTTCTCAGGAAATTATGGAATATCAAATCAATAAATTAATAGGATTCAAGCAATTAAGATCATATCTAGAACTCTAAACTTTTGGTAAAATAAATCAGTTCTCACTGCAAATATTATCTAAATTTAAAACCAGAAAATCCAAATCTTTTTGTAAAATTCAAGGTTAAAAATCAGCTTTAAAAACAAGTTTAGATTGTTCACAAAATTATTAAATCAAATCTCTTTACAGGAAATAATTTTGCTCATCAAAAGGTTTTATCAGGAAAATCAATTATACTCTCATATCAATTTATTTTCATAAGATATTAATTCTAGGTGATCAATCAAGAATCAATTTGAAGAACAACCGAAGATGAAGATCACACAAGATAATAAATCTTCAAAACAACAGATCTAATAAACCATAAAAACCCTATGAAAAAACCTAAACCTAACAAGCAAACTACTCAGACATGTTTAATGAAGAACAAAACATCTTTTCTGAATAATAAGCAATTTAAATTAAGAAGTAAGAAGGGGGTTTAAGAATCTTCTCTCTACAGATGAAATCAGATCTATCTCTCCCAAAGCTCTCAATATTTCTTCTCTCAATAAGGTTGCAGAATAAAACTCTCTAGATAAAAACTTAGGTCTAAACAATGACCATAAAAATCCTATAAATATTCTAAAACACGTCTTGGGCCTTAATTGCAAATAAAGGAAACTTGGGCAAATTTTGTAAATCTTCTAAAGCTTATGGAGACAACTTCCGATTGTCTTGTGGCAGCTGCATCGATCGATGCTGAGGTTGCATCGGTCGATGCATAGTCTTGATCTTGTCTCCCAACTTCGTTGATCAGCCTTAATGCTTTGATTATGCTCCAAATCATCTTCTTTTAGCTCCTTAGTGCTCCATCCGTGACAATGAGTACCTAAACCTATAAAGACTCAAAAACAACACTGAAAACAAATCAAAAGACTCAAAAAGCACACTTTATACCATGGTTAAAAACCACAAAAAACCATGATATATCACAAAGCATCGTGACACATCCGTAAGACGACACAAAAGAGTGTTCCCAAACTTGTAACTGGGTCTTGATGAAACAAAATAGCTTACTTGGCCTTACCACGTTAAAGGCCCAACTGTTTCATACCTTGCCCAACATGTCCGACTAAATCGACACTCATTGAGAGAGACAACACACAACGTGTACAGAACATCTTCTTATGTCATATCTCACTCTTTGGTGTCCTTGCCTCAACTAATTGCCCCTTCCTTAGTCTTTGCATCCATCACATTCTGGACCGTTAGTTTGAGAAAGAACAATTAACAAAGAAGAAAAAACAATTATTCTATATATATATTTTTTTGGTAAGAAAATGGGGAAAATCCCCATATTATTAAAGAAAAGTAAACAAATTACACAGGCACTAAAGGTGGCCTTGAAAAACCATCACAATCCTCCCGCTAAATTGGAACAAGCTCCATCGGAATCAAATTAATAGAATGAAAATCTAAGGGCAAAGAAAAAGCATAGTTTGCCAATCCGTCTGCTAGACAATTGGCCTCCCTATACACGTGTGAAATCCGGACTATCCAGTCCCTTGTAAGAAAGTTATGGCACATCCATACCAGGGAAGACAACGGTGAGATTCACAAATCCCCGTTGTTAAGAAACCAACCACCACCTTTGATTCCACTTCCAACTCCAGACGCACAATCCTCCTCTCCCAAGCAAAGTATAGACCATAATAAACTCCCCAAAGTTCAGCCAATGGGGTCGAGCACCGCCCTATATTCAAGGCAAATGCACCATACCAATTACCATACTCATCTCACAAAACACCACCAGCAGATGCTAACCCCGGATTGCCTTGTGAAGCACCATTTGTATTAAGTTTAAGCCAACCACTCAGAGGTCTAACCCAGCTTATTTGTCTTTCCACTCTACCACTCCTAGTCATACAATCCCCATTCCTCTCGTTAGCCCGAGATACCTCCTTCGCTTGATCCTTAAGAAACTGCATGCGGTCACGCCATAACCTATTCTCGCCAAACACATTCCCACATCTCCATTTCCAACCCCACCAAGCTGCTATAGCAAAGAGAGTTGGTCCCAGGCCAACCCATTGATCCCCCTGACTCAAACCCACATAAATCCATTCAACTAGCGACTTAGAGAAGAACACTTGTACCTGACTGACGGGTAGCAAGCGAGTCCATACTCCTGCCATAGCAGGGCAATCACGTAGGATGTGCAAGATGGACTCCACTCCTCCATGACACACTTGACATATCTGAGTGTCACCCAAATGCCTCCTAAATCTCTCCTCATTTGTCATCAACACCTGGTTCCCCACCAACCAGAGAAACGTTCTGACCCTTTTTGGTGTGATCACTCGCCACACTCGTTTATAGAAATCTAGCACATTCGGTCTTGGTGTATCATCCCTTGTCAGCAGAGCATTAGCGGACTTGACAGTAAACTTGCCATCTGCTGTCTCACCCCAAGACAATCTATCCCTAGCACCTGTTACACTATCGACCACCATTGCAGCCAATTCTAAAATTTGGTTGCCAGATACATGTGGTGAGATCCGAGGAAGATCCCAACCCACTCCATCTCGCCATAGATCCCTCACCGTCAAGCCCTGCATATCAACTGGAACGTTCCCGGGAACCAAGTCCACCAGTGATTTCCCACATAACCACTTATCAGTCCAGAATTTTATATGTCTCCTGTCTCCAAGGACCCAGCGCTGACCTTTGAGCACCACCTCACGTAACCCGATTCCCACACTCCGCCATATGGAAGACCAGTTACTACGAGCATTCATCCAGGTAAGATCGTGTATGTCTCCCACTTTGTACTTTCTCCTCACAACTCTAGCCCACCGGTTGGTTTGGTAATGTAAAAGACGTCACCCAACTTTAGCCAACAACTCTTTATTCATATCACAAGCCTTTCTAATACCAAGACCCCCTTCTTCCTTTGGTAAGCAAACTCTATCCCACACGACTAAGTGTTGTTTCCGCTTCTCCACACTGCTGCCCCATAGAAAATCTCTTGAAACTCGATTTAACTGATTCAAAATACTCATAGGTAGCTTGATTGTGCTAATCGAATGGACATGAATTGAAGATAAGACTGCTTTCGTAAGTGTAAGACGTCCTTCAAAACTCAGCAGGCGTCCTTTCCAGCCTGATAACCGCGAAGAGACACGTTCAAGAACCACCCCGAAAGTCTCTTTATTTAACCTCTTATGAAGAATTGGCATGCCTAGATACTTGCCAAGATTCCTTGTCACTTGAATGCCACTTACATCGCTGATACACATCCTTAATTCTCTAGACACATTCTCAGAAAAAAAGATTTTGGACTTCTCCAAGCTCACCTTCTGCCCTGAAGCTTCACAAAATCTTTCCAAAACGCTGCGTATCACACGAACATGCAAAACAGAGGCCTCTGCAAATAGAATCAAGTCATCAGCTAAACAAATGTGGAATAGCTTCGGTCCTCCTCTTGACAAACTGATTGGCTTCCATTTCTTCTCCTCAATCGACCCCTCTATTAAGTGACAAAGCCTCTCCAAGAAAAGGACAAAGAGGTAGGGAGACAAGGGATCACCCTGTCTCAAACCTCTCAAAGGCCTAAACGATTATGTTCTCTCTCCATTAATCAACAAACTCATTGATGGCCCTGAGACACAAGCCATAATCCAACAGACCCACAAATTCGAAAGACCAGCTGAATTAAGCATATCTTCTAGAAAATCCCACCTAATTCGATCATATGCCTTCTCTAAATCGAGCTTCAGCAACATCCATCCCTTTATCCCTTTCTTACGACGCATAGAGTGGACTGCTTCTTGGACCACCACAATATTGTCTGAACTAAGCCTACCTGGAATAAAGCTTGCTTGGGTCGGACCTATTAACTTGGTCATAACTCCCTTCAACCTCCCCACCATTGTCTTAGTGATTATCTTAAACAACACATTGCACAAGCTTATCGGTCAGAACTGATTTATTCTTTCCGGCTTCACCATTTTAGCAATCAAGACAACAATCGCATCATTGGCCTCTGGTGGCAATATTGCTGTCTCAAAAAAATCCAAGGCAAAACGTATCACTGACTCCCCAACCACATCCCAACATTGTTGATAAAAGACAGGTTGAAAGCCATCTGGTCCAAGAGCTTTATACTTGCCCATTCTATGCATCGCACACTCTACCTCCAATCCTGTAAAAGGTTTACTCAATGTCATTCTATCATCATACGTCAATCTCATAAAGCCCCGTAATGGAAGCTTCTCAACAACCTGCTCCACATCCTCCAACGAATATAATCTCTAAAAATACTCCACAGCTAACCTTTCAATATCTTTCGTTTTGGAGACCCACCTTCCTTTAGTATCCCTCAACATATCAATACAATTCTTACGGCGCCTAAGAATAGTGGATAGATGAAAAAACTGGGTATTTCTATCCCCATGCACTACCCATTTTTCCCTCGACTTTTGGAGCCAAATAAGCTCTTCCTGCTCCAACACCACATCAAACTCTTTTGATAGCCCTGCTTCCCTCTCCAAAAGATCGTCTGTTTGGTTCTGATAAATCAACTCCTGTACAGCCTAGATCTCCCTCACCAGCTTCTCCTTACGCACTTGAACATCACCAAAAATTTCCCTGTTCCATCGTAACAGGACTCTATGCAACCCGCACAGAGCCTCTTGGGTTGTCAGATTCCTGTTCCAAGACGTATCTACCAGCTCTTTAAAACCAGGATGGCTTAACCAAGCCGCTTCAAAACGGTATGGACGTCGTCTCACATCCACTGCTACTTCCAGTGAAAACTGCAAGTACAGGGGAGCATGATCCGATGCGAGGAAGGGAAGATGAGTCACACTAGCTTCTTGCCACTTCAAACGAGAATGGGGACAACACAAAATGCGGTTCAGTCTCTTTGCAACAAATGACTGTTCCACTCGACCTCTTCTCCAAGTATATTGATTCCCTCTGAAGCCTAAATCGATTAAGGACAACTCATGGATCCAATCTCCAAAAGCTAATGAATCCGGTGATAAACGACCATTCTAGCCACTCCGTTCATCCACCCGAACAATAGAATTGAAATCTCCACCAATTATAACAGGTCCAACCACACTTCGAACCACCTCCGTCAACTTTTGCCATAAACCACTTCACCGGCTCACCGTCGGCGCCGCATATACAACAATTAGATTTAGAACCTCCTCCCCATTCGTAATCCTTGCATAAATAAACTGGTCTGAGGCTTCAACAACCTCTACACTCCCAACCTCAGTTCTCCACAACTACCAAATTCCTCCGCTTTGCCCCACTACATCAACTCGAAAATTATGATCAAAGCCGAGCCCGCGACAGATCTGACCCGCACGATCTCCCCCAGCATGCGTTTTAATCACCGCTAACACATCAATCTTGAAGTTCTACAATAAGTATCGAATAGATCTTCTAAAGTTGG
>NC_025688.1:12307826-12309322 GCF_000633955.1 Camelina sativa
CCCCCCCCGGCAATTCCACAATAGAAAATTCATAATTTCTATGCGATAAACAAACAGAATCCCCGGGGAGAGCCGTTATGCATTCCGAGGAACCATCACCTCCTTCAACAGACCTTGGCCGACATCCGCAGCCCTCTCACAATGTTCCATCGGCAAACTCACATCCACCACCTTCGGCGGTGAAACCACGCTCTGATCATTCTGAGCCAAAGTCCCTTGACCTACAAAACAACCTCCTGATCGAACAACCGTCTCCGACTCCACGCGCAGATGGGCATCTCCTCAATCTCCCTTATCGGGCCATAAATTAAGTCTCGAGTTGGTCCAACTGCCCTATGATGGGCCTTATGAGATATCTTATCCGACCCCTTACCCATGGCGCCTTTCCTCCCTTTAAATCCCTCATGAGGCCTACCTTGGCCCAAATCCGCATTGGCTCCAAAAATCACTGGTTTTGTTTGTGTCACACACCTACCATCTTTGAGAAGATTAAGCGTATTAACATTTTCCTTATTCCCTCCTTCCTGACTCACACCTTCCCTTATCTCTAGGGAAGTCATATCCTCCTCCAACATTCAAAAACTATTCGAAACTGGAATATTCTCTGATCTACCACCATGATTAGGTTCCCTTAACACACGATCCGAGTTACCTTTTGTGGTCACCCCCGCAAGAGTTTCCTTATTCACCTCCATCTCTATTCGTCTTCTCGTCTTCTGCACCGGGATGAACCCATCCCTCGTCGGCGTTTCACCCCCGGTCGGAGACCTTTCCCACAAACTCACTTGTTCCGACACAACCATAGCTTGCGACAAATGTTCCATACCCTTCTCTTGTGCCCTCCGTGGACAGGAGTGAACCATATGGCCATACAAACCACAGCCGGAAAAAATGCTCGTAAGCCCCTCATAAGAGACGAAATACCTCTCCCCATTAATTAAAATGGTACCCTTAAGCGGCCTCTTGAGATTCGCTTCCACACAAACCCTAGCAAATCTCCCACTTTCACATTTTAATGTTGTGAAATCAACCCGAATTGGATTACCCAACCCCTTGGCAATCTCCAATAAAATTTGGCTATGATAAAAGTTCATTGGAAGGTTCGACAAACGGATCCACACCGGCGTCGTGTCAATATCATTCCTCAAAGGATCAAAAGTTGGTGACCACGCATGCACCATAAGGTAGCTACCAAATGTTCGCCATGGACCGCCAGTAAGGGCTCCCATGTATTCCTCCTCGGACTCAAATCTGATCATGAAGAACTGACGAGGGAGATCCATAACATACATCATTCCTTTTGGTTTCCACAACTCGCATAACTTGCGGCTCAAGGCTGCAATCGAAACATTCACCCCCAACACTTTAACAAGCATACACCTTTCCCACAAACCATTCATAGCCTCCAGGACTTCAGTACCTATCGTGACCACTGGTTCTCCATCTTCCCCATTCGGGAACTCCAGCCATACCCTCTCCTACACAAATCGATCATC
>NC_025688.1:12309367-12377898 GCF_000633955.1 Camelina sativa
CCCCCCCGCATTCGTACCCTTCACTCGAGCCACCCAAGATCCTTGTCCATCAGGTGGATCCTCCGGGGGCCTACGCCGCTCACCAATGTCTCCATTATCGCATCTTACTCGTGCACTCCCAAAACCCTAATCGCCACCTCACTTATTTTCTTTTCTCCTTATCCCTATTATTATTATTATTATTATTATTATTATTATTATTATTATTATTATTATTATTATATATATATATATATGTAAAATATTACAAAACAGTTATTATATATTAAATATTTAATTTAATAGACATCGAAGACCTTCTCTCTTTGTTAATTATTTAATATATATACATGTAGAGTTGACCTGGAAATAAAATATAACTAAAAACATAATTGATAAATATCGTACATTTTTTCTTCTTATAATATTTTTAATAGGTATTAAGTGTAGATGGTCAAATAACTTATTTTCAATCTTTCGTATCCACCACCATATTTTCTGAAATCAAAGTAATGTTAGAATTGTTATTCAAAACTTTAACAAAAAAATTGTCCTTGTGTATATTATTTTGTAAGAAAGTTCTCTAGGCGGTCGTCTAGGCGTTAAGCGCTCAGCAGACACCTAGACAACCGTTTAGACCGCCTAAAATCACATAATATTATTTTAATATATATTTTTATTTTTAGTTACATATATTTAAATTTTTAAGTTTTATATTCATATACATATCTATAAATGTTTATATGTTATTAATCTAAATTAAATAAATGTATTTTTACTAATTTTAGTTTATGATTTATTATTATTTATTTCTTCTAACATATATTTTTACATAATTTTACATATAATATCATAAATATAATGTTCGTATTGTAAATGTCTAAACCGCCTAAAAACTCCTAAAATTCTGACTATGTGTTATAGGCAGTAGGCGCTGGGTCATCACCACATACTGCCTAGCGATTTCTTGAACACTGTACAAATATATCAAATATTTCTATGTAAATAATAGCTTAGTTTAGGCCTGAGAATTTACACTGAATTATCACTACAAAAAAGTCCACATTGATAGCACGGTTTGCTGAACTGCTATTCTATTAAAGATGATTTGAAATTTTAGTTATTATATTATAGCATTTTGTTAACGCTATGACAGAATTTCACTAGGCGGAAAACTAAAATCACTTGTTCCGCCTAACACTTAGTTAAAAATTTAGACTTTTTGCCTTTTACACTACATTTCCCCTCTTTCTCGAAATCCCTAAAGAGTAAAGATATAAAATCTATCAGACCTAACATATCACTTAGCCAAATATTAGACATTTTACCTCCCACACTTAATTTCTATCTTCATCTCTCCACACCCAACATTCAACACTCATCTTGTTCCAGCCCAGAGAAGAGAGAGAGAGAGAGAGCGATTTCTTAGAAGATGTTGTTAGATTCAAATCTGGAGCCATCTAAAAGATCATAAATCCATATTCGAGTGGGTCTACACCAACGAAAGCGAGAAATCCAGATTCGACTTGGTCTAGTCATGGTGAAGATGAGACGATTAAGAACGGAGAAGAAGATTGGGTGAAAAGGTTTCAGAGATTGTAAAGATGTGGGTTTTTGTGATTTGGTTGTTACTTTTCTCTTTTGCTTCTCATTCTCTCGTTTGATTTTGAATTGGATTAGTAGTTTTTTTTTAATTTGTCTTCCTCTTGTTCAGATCTGGTTTGGTAAGATATTGTGGTTCTAAGAGGAGTTTCGATTTTCTCAGAACAAATGGAGTTGCAGCGGTGGAGACGTGAAGAAGATCGGAGATAATTTCCAGTGTTGGCGTTAGACGGGTAAGCAAATCGTCGGGTCTAATTTCACTCTCCCGGAAGCTATAATTCAAATTTGTGGTTTCTAGTTAAGTTGTGCTCGGCTTTTTGTATTAGATGCAGCTGAGCTGGAATAAAAGGGTGTTGAAGAGTCATCACTTTAATTCGTGAGTAACTGAGTATGAATGATGTTAGGATCCCACCTCTGTTTTAACCTCTATGATGAGTTTGTGTATACTTGTGAAATTTAATCAAAATGCTGGATTCGTTTGCTAATGTAAATTGTAGTTGGTGTTTGAGCAAATTTTAACCTTAAGTCGGAAGCTTTTCCACTCTCAAGGTCCTCGCTTCTTTTTTTCATTCTTTCAGTGTGATTGATGTTGTATTAATAATATTATTCTCATGTAGCAATTAAATTTAGTGATGAAGAGTTGCTACTGAAGCTCATGAGCTTATTTATCTTTTAATCGATTCGTATGAGCTGCTTAAACTTTTTCTGTTGTGTTGTTGTTCTTATTCTCATTTTCTTTTTTTTTTTGGTTGAAGAAAGGGGATAAAAGAGCCAGAAATGCTAGGACACAAGGTTAGGTTTTTTTGTTGCTATACTGTGTTACTAAACAAGACCTTGAAACTCTTGGCTAGAGAGTCCGCTTCCTATCAATTTGTATTGCTGCACTTGGTTTGACATTTACTTAAATGTGCAGCTTCTAAAATACTTTCAGCTTAGTGTCTTTTCTTTCTCCATTGCTAGTTTTATCTGTGAGTCTTTCTCTCTTTGCCTCTATGATCTAGTCCTTAATTTTGCAGTTGGAAGATCATCCCACTTATTAGAAAAGGTTTTCTGTGGCCCCTTTTATTTCCTTGTATCAATAGAAGAATGAGGATGTCCAACGCTTTTGAAGTTGTCATGTCGTATTATCCTTAAAACTTGTAAGGTTCCAAGATCAATCTAAAGAAATCGTAGAGATCCTAGCCTTGTCCAAGAACATGATGATCTACAGCTCCATGTACCTTCTATATCTCCTCACTTTGGATGAGTTACATATGTACATGTTCTTAGAAGTTTGTCTCTATTCTTTTTGGTCATCTTAATTTTGTTTTAATTAAGATTGGTGGCACTTGATTTTATGTAAGACTTGATTTTATGTAAGACCTCTTTTGGTTAATGTAATATTAATTTTATGTATGTTGATAATTTTATGAAATATAAAAATTATATATAAATACAATTAAATAAATTTTGTAAAATAGGATTCAATTATACAAATTATTAAATATATATAACAAAAAATAACACTAATTTTTTGCTATCATAAAATGTATAGCATTTGATTAACGCTATAATATGAAAATGCTATCGTATGTAACTATCTATTAAAGCATGTCAAAACGTTATAGTATGTGGGGTGTCTACCATGATTGCCGATGTCACAGTATTTATGATAACGCTATGTTATATGTTCTTTCGCGCTAACAATGTACATATTTCTTGTAGTGTATCAAAAAAAAATAGCTTACTTTGAAAAAGCTATAAAATTGGTGGATCAAATTAGTCATATTTATATAATCGTGGTTACAACGACGAGGAAGACAACTTGGAGCTTCCTTTTGGTTAATTCTCTAAGTCAAGTACATTTTTTTTCCATATAATAACAAATTATGGCGACATTATGTACTTAGGAAATCGGAAAGGTAGATTAAACAATGATAACAAGGTTACAACTTTGAACTATAAATAGATATTAGCAGACATATGGAATGTCTCACCAATATTAAAGTTTAAGACAAAGCAAAGCAAAACCAAAAGAAATGGCAAAGAACATCAACTCAGTTTGCTTCACCGTTCTCTTTGTTGTCTTTTTCATGGCTACCACTGGTAAGAACTTTGGATGTTCTCTACTATTCTTTACATTTTTTTTTTAATTATCTTGTAAAACGATCATGATGATTTGTCAACATGCAGAAATCCTGAAGAGCGATGCTGAACCTGCATGCTTCACGTTCTTAGACGAGTGCGGCCCAGACCCGTTCCCTGGTACGAACGTTGATTGCACTAAATGTTGCAGAAGCACATACAAGGGTCAACATGTATGTAAAGGGGTTGTTGAGGGAAGCGAGAACCACTGCCATTGCTACCAAAGAACAAAAAAAGAGTGACTGCTGTTTTCGTTGGTTTTAATGTGTGTTTACATTAATGTACGTTTCTTTTGTTTCCAAATAAAGCATGAAGGGAAAGTTTATCACTACTTGCCCCTAACTGCAGAATTGATGTTGTGTGTACTGTTGTTTTATTCTCAATACTAAATTTGGTTTGTTTATGTTCCTCATTTCTTTCCCGCCTACATTTCACGTTTTTGTCTCAAGAAATTCACTTAATCTGGTACAAACTCTTATAATCTGGGACAGTAAGAACAGTTTTTTTTTTTTTTTTTTTAATTCAAGAATCTGAAGTTAAAACTCACAAATCCTTTATATGTTCTTAATTAGGATTTTTTTTGTTTCTTCTCTTTTTTGGTTCTTTTGAAACAATCGTGCTACGCCAAGCATTTGTATCGAAAACCATCATTTATGGTAGTTAAATTTTCCATTTATTTTCTTCACTTACATAATTATTACAAGTTTCATCCAGTATATCCTATTATGATGATTGATTACCTATTTACCTGCAGCATATATACTTCTACAAACAAACATTCCACGATGCAGTTCTCTTTGCAATAAATGGATCCATATATGACAAGTAATTCTAAGTGTAAAACATCGGATGAACATGGTCTCCCCGAATCACACAAGACCACCATGGATGACTCTTCATACATTCCTCTAAAACATCCAATAGACTTTGCGTTAATAAACTGAAAAAAACTGCATTGTTTAAGAATCAAACCCCAAAATATTCTGTAGAAGCTTTTAAACCTTTGACCACTTAAACAAAGGTCTTCCACAATCAAAGTTTACATTTTATAAAGTATGAAAAGCATGTTTTTCATATCATCTAAATTGCTCAAGGTATCTAATTGGTCTTACGCTAGGTTTATGTAGTTAAAATTTTGAATTTGAAAGATGCACTACAATATCTTAGATAATAAAATAAAGTAAGGTTCACAAAATCCAAAAAAACTGCCACTTGTCCATAATTTGTTGACATGTGTCATTTTATTCAATTTTAATATAGAAAGTTTATTAATTTTATTTAAATTATTAATTAAAAACTTATTAACAATCTATTTTAGAGACAAAAAAATAAATATACAGCATTAAATATGAAATCCGTTTTCATATTTTTTTAATATTTTATTTATATTAATAGTATTATATAATGTTTTAGATGTTTGAAAGGAAGATAAAAAAACTATATAAAACTTGAGAACTTTTATTAGAATTTAATACAAAAATTTAATGAACTAACAAAATGCTAACATGATAATTAAAAAAAGAGATATAATATGATAGCTGAGAGTCTATTTTATTTTTTATTATAAAACACATATGTGACCAATACATAATAAATTATAAGTGACTTGTGAAAGTTTTTGTGATCTTTTCTTGTTAAACACGTAATGTAATATTAGTCGAGTTTGCTTCTTCTCGTGTAAATTTATAGAACTTTCCAATTGTACTGTCTCTCTCTGTGGGAAATGACTCATGGGAAACTACTAGTTATTAATAAACTTTAAGGGCTGCTTGTAGCAATTCTGATCTTGTATAGTAAGTATTCAACTAGGATCATGATGCTCTTACTCTACCCAATTCACTCTAAACTAATTAAAACTTCTTAATTCCACTCAGTCTATTAAATTCATCCAAATTAGACATTCAGTTAAACAGATTTTATTTTATAAACCAATAACCGTGTTTTACTAAACTCGTAAATACCGGAGTCACAGGAGTTTTACTAAAATCTCTATTCTACAATCTCTAATTATGATTTCACAAATATAAAACCATTATTTTTGTGTGATCATAACCATGAATGAATAGTTTTTTAGAATCTTTGGGTTAAGGTAGATTAGGATGATTTACGAGTTTGGATATGGAGTTTAAGGTTGGATCTTAGAGAATCTTTACTTATTAGTTATTTATAAAGCTAGATTAGCCTTGATCATGTTGATTTTAGACTTTAGGAATTTCATGAACAAAAAATGTTTGATGAAATTCCCGAACCAAAATTTTTAAGTGTTCTGCATTCTTTACTTTTGGAAATTGTTGACTAGGATGCTTAGTGGATAGATAAACTCGATTATAATGCTTATTAGTCAATTGATTGTCTTTGTAAGAAGTTAATTATTGATTGGTTGGTAAACTGATTAATAGCCTTGAAATGTGTTGGTCATGTTTAGTGTTTTATGGCCTAAGGATATTTGCTTGTTAGAAGCTTTGTGAAACGCCATATTCTATGTCTTTATCGTTCGTAATCGGCTGCTTAAACCCGAGGATTCACTTTTAGTTATTGTTGAGTAATTTGCTTTTTTTTCCCGCTTTGATTTAATTGCAGTCTTGTTAGTCTTTTTAGAATTTGAATTCTCTTGACTTGTTTTCAATTGTTTACTTTAAGTTGCATGATTAGCTAAGTTTAGATACTAAAACCCATTGTGAACTTAAATTCTCTTGACTTATATACATATCATTGTTATTGTGTATATAAACTTAGGCGAATATTAAATTGGGGTGTTTGTAATAGTCCCCTATAATATAGCGTTTCAACTAGGTTTCCCCTGTACTTTCAGCCTTTACCCATTTCTACCTATACAATGTATATTCTATACCTAGTAACACCCACACTATATAAATCTACCCAATTAACCAAAACCAATAAAGCTTCTCAGTTGCCTTAAAAATCGATAATTCACGTTTCCAAATTCGATCAATTCTTGACAATTTCAAACAAATCCAACATCAATAACAACTTAGGTAAGAGAATAGCAACACTTACAACATTTTTGTATGGGTAATGCTTGATTCTGACCAACGAGGCATTTAGATTCCCGACTTCAATTACTACCACATACGATGAAACAGAAGCATAAGACGAAGAATAAGAATAAGAATATGTATAATGAAGCAAAACAAAATGAAAAAAGTTAGTCGGTCATCGATTTTAAAACGCAAATTGAGTAGGTTTATATAGTCTGAGTGAAATTGAGTAGAACATAAATCTTATAGGTAGAATTTGATAAATACTGAAAGTATAGGGGAACCTAGTTGAAACGCTATACATTACATGGGGACAGGCAGCCCTATTAAAATTGATATATGATTGTTTTGTTTGTGGTGTTATCAATTTCTTACTATTTCCATAGTTTATATTCAGTCTTACGTATTTGAAGAAACTAGAATAATAGTTCATACTAGTTAAAACAGCTTTTGAAAGGGTGGTTTATAACATCTACTAAATTCATCCGCTTGTGAAACATAGAACATTTTTATTTTTACTAGTTTATTTAAAATACACAAACCAATTATCTCCACTTTAAACATGTTTTTATTTAGAAACATATATATAGCTTTAAACAAAAAAAAAACAAAAAAAAACTGTAGTTGACTCCCATAGAAGCTTATATTTAAACGCAACTCGCGTTGGAGAAGCCAAATTGCATTTCTTCTAATTAAGGCTTATATCATAAATTCAATAACCACGTAAATCACGATTTCTAGTTCCTCAATACATTTATGTCGAAAACGAAACTACATATGAAATCATCTATTCTAAATAATGATGATGCTCATTGTCGGACTTCTACAAACCACACACATTAAGCTATTAATAACTTCGTGGCACCTTCATGCTTCACAAACACAAATCATTAGTATAATGATGATATTATCAGATATTTTATATATAAAATGATAAGTTTACAACACCAATTATAGCAGGGGTCAACATTTTTTTAAAAGTTATTGTTATATTTTTTTAAGAAAATTATTTTGTTTTTCTGTAAATTTATATTTGCTTTTTAGAATACTAATTATTTTAGAATATTATAGTATTTTATTTTTGATGTATATTACAATTTTATATTGTTAGTTTGTTGTATTTGCATTATTATTTTGTGAAATACGAAGTAGTAATTTTAATATTATAGTTATGAACAAATAAAATTTATTAATTTATGAGCTATATAAATTTAGTTTTATCAACCCGCCAATGTGAAAATTGAAACACACATTTTATTTTCACAGATCGAGTAATATATCTTTGTTTTTTAAAAATTCACAACATATGCAGAAAAATCTACATTTTATTAATCATAAGTATTATATGAAAATTCAAAACAATTTGTAAATAAAATAAAATAAAAATGATAGGAGAATCATAATTTGAAATTTTAAGAAAATCTTTAAAATCTAGTTATTAAAAATAATTATAATAATTATATTTAAGAAAATCTTTAAAAAGTTGAAATTCTGATTTGTTTATATTTTTTTTAAAAAATTTAATTTTCGTTCATAATTTATTAGAGAGAGAAAATATATTTTTTTAACTAATAATTATTTGAAATCAATGGCATGACAATATAAGATTAAAGAATAAAATACACTCTACTTAAAAAAATTATCATTTTTTAAAAATCTTAGCAGTTAATTTTTTTTAGTTTTTTTCAATTACAAATTAGTTTTGATTTGAATAGATTTTTTTATTTTTCTAGATGTTTTTATATTTGATTTGTCCACGTTTTTATTTTTTAATTAATTATATTTATTTAATTAATTAATTAATCTAATGGCAATTGAATGTAATTTTTTATATATTTTAAGGTTAGTTTCATATTTATACTTCTCAATTAATATAATAGGATACTCAATATATAAACAAGTTACACTCATCATTAAAAAAAAAAAAAAAGACAGCTGTTCTAGGATTGGAGCTTTCTGATTCCTTACTAAAAACTAAACACTATCACTCTAGCTCTAAAAACATTACGATGCAACGTATCGTTTTGTCGTCAGACAACAATATCTCTCCCATCGGATCACCTACGCTAGCCGAGTTGCTAAAAGACTGCGACAGTTTCCGGAAGGAAGATTCTGGCAACCCCGTTAGAAGCGACGATCCAGCTCATCACACGATAGATGTCGAAGCCTTACACGTACAACCAGTACCGTTCGTATTAGCCTTTAACAATCTTGAATACGATGTCACACTTCGTCAGGGGTTTGGTTTCTCACGGAAAAGCTCCGTGAAGACTCTAGTCGATGATGTTTCCGGTGAGGCTTGTGACGGCGATATTCTAGCCGTTCTTGGTGCAAGCGGAGCAGGGAAGTCCACTTTGATCGACGCATTAGCGGGGAGGGTTGCGGAGACGAGGTTGAAAGGCTCAGTAACACTTAACGGAGAGAAGATTTTGCAATCTCGATTGTTGAAAGTTATATCAGCGTATGTGATGCAAGATGATCTTCTTTTTCCGATGCTTACCGTTAAAGAAACCTTAGTTTTCGCTTCCGAGTTTCGTCTTCCAAGAACCTTGTCCAAATCCAAGAAGATGGAACGTGTTGAAACCCTAATTGACCAATTAGGGCTCAGAAATGCGGTGGACACTGTGATCGGAGATGAGGGACACCGTGGAGTCTCTGGTGGAGAGCGACGACGTGTTTCAATAGGAATCGATATTATCCACGATCCTATCGTTTTGTTTCTTGACGAACCTACGTCCGGGCTAGATTCCACCAACGCGTTTATGGTGGTGCAAGTTCTTAAACGAATAGCTAAGAGTGGCAGCATTGTGATTATGTCGATCCATCAACCAAGTGCTCGTATTGTAGAATTGCTTGATCGGCTTATCATCTTATCTCGCGGCAAGAGTGTGTTCAATGGATCTCCAGAAAGTCTATCTCGATTCTTCTCTGATTTTGGTCATCCGATCCCTGAGAAAGAGAACATCACAGAGTTCGCACTTGATTTAATCCGACAACTGGAAGTATCCACTGAAGGAACCAAAGAGTTAGTAGAATTCAACAAAAAGTGGGAGCAGAACAAGCTCAAACTTAGCCAATCAGCTCGAGCCACCCCACAAACCACACCCCACCAAGGCTTATCCTTAAAAGAAGCGATCAATGCGAGTGTTTCAAGAGGCAAATTAGTCTCAGGCACATCTGCAGTCAATCCCATTGCCATGGAATCAATATCTTCATATGCGAATCCATCATTTTTTGAAACACTCATCTTAGCCAAACGGTACATGAAAAACTGGATCCGGATGCCCGAACTCATGGGAACACGGATTGCTATGGTTATGGTGACCGCTATTCTCCTAGCCACTGTGTACTGGAATCTAGACAACACTCCAAGAGGTGCACAAGAGAGATCGACATTCTTTGCATTCGTGGTGCCCACAATGTTCTACTGTTGTTTAGACAATATCCCAGTTTTTATTCAAGAACGATACATTTTCTTGAGAGAGACAACCCACAACGCGTACAGAACATCTTCTTATGTCATATCTCACTCTTTGGTGTCCTTGCCTCAACTAATTGCCCCTTCCTTAGTCTTTGCCTCGATCACATTCTGGACCGTTGGTTTGAGCGGCGGGTTAGAAGGTTTCCTCTTTTACTCCCTCATAATCTACGCCTCCTTCTGGTCTGGTTCCTCTATCGTTACTTTCATATCCGGCGTTGTTCCGAATATCATGATAAGTTACATGGTCACTATTGCCTATGTTGCTTATTGTTTACTGCTGAGTGGATTCTACGTCAACCGAGATCGGATACCAGTCTATTGGATATGGTTTCATTACATTTCACCTCTCAAGTATCCGTACGAGGCTGTATTAATCAATGAGTTTGATGACCCGTTACGTTGCTTTGTTAAGGGAGTCCAAGTATTTGACGGTACTCTTCTCGGAGGTGTGTCTTATTCTAGGAAGATTAAGCTCCTTGAAACTCTGAGTAGATCTTTGAAAACCAAGATAACGGAGTCCACATGCTTGAAGACAGGGTCTAAGTTACTCGCACAACAAGGTATTACTCAATTGAGCAAGTGGGATTGCTTGTGGATCACGTTGGCTTCCGGTCTCTTCTTTAGGATCTTGTTTTACTTCGCCTTGCTGTTTGGCAGCAGAAATAAGAGAACGTGAAGCTATCATTCCCCACAAACACTTTTGTACTCTAGCTTACGCTTCTAAGTATAAGCTTCTCGTTGTTATAAGTTTGTATTGAAGTTGACAAGTTGTAAGTTTGTATTGAAGTTGACAAGTTGTAGCCTTATGTAATCGTTTCATCTTTTAGTATCTTTCTGGGATATTTCAAAATAAAAATATATCTTTGATTCGAAGTTCAGTAGTTAAATTTAAATTCAAGAATATTGTGGAGAATTTGTTAGAAATTATTTCTTTTTTGAAATACTATTTTCAAAAATATTCTTTTTTAACATTTTTATTTTTGTCTTTTTTGCAATTACAATATGTTAAATTAATTTTTAATTTTTTTTTTATCTAGATTTGGATTTTCTATTTTATATTTACGGTATAGTTTTCACGGGGTATGATTTAATATTTGGAGTTTATGATTCAAAATTTAGTCATTTTATATATTAAAATATGTTTTTAAAAATGAACACCACGAACGGGTATGTTTGAAAAGTGACATAAAAAACGGTATTTTGAAAATTCATCGATATTGTAAGTGTTTGAATTACAGATAGAATAAAAATAGAATAATTTATAATTGTGTGAATTATAACGTGATTAATGTGTTCTCCAAACTACAAAGTAAATCAATTTTGACTAATCAACATAGAAAATTCAAACATATCTGCACACAATTAATGACGAACACTGGAGTAGACATATATTTAAAGCACTTAAAATCAGAATGAAATTGGAGCCACTTTTTAATGTGTAATTTGAAAATTTCCACGCATTGGTTAGTTTGTTTCAAGAAAGAAAATATCATTAAAAAAAACGTGTGTGATGTTATAAATATAGTGATTTAAAATATATATATATATATATATATATATATATAATTAAATAAAAAAAAAAAAATTAATAAGTACAAAAAGTCATAAAAGCAATATAAATAGCTAGCATCATTATCGGTTATCCTGTTTTAGAATATCTTAAAGTTTTTTTAATATATATTTATATATATTATTTTATTATTGAATTAAATTTATTGTTCAACACCAATAAAATTAAAATAGGTGTAGATTTATTCTCTCATATATGCTTCAAATTATCTCCCAAGTGAATTAAATCTTTTCTTTCTTTCTTTTTATTTTTTATCATTATTATTTCTTTGATACTCATGGGAAGACTCTCGATGAAAATGCTCTAACAACAAAAAAACTAGAAATTAAGAGATAAACTATGCATAATGGAAAGCAAGTGCTGGGTGGGTCAGTGTTGGCGAATGGTTATGTTATTTGATCCATGTAGAATAAGTTAAATAATGTCTCTCCATAACTCGGTGAGGTTAACCTTATCCCTGGAATTGGTGGGATGACTTAACTGTGATTGGACAATAGAACCATAGAGCTCAATAAACGAGCCATTAGAATTTTACAGAACTACCAATTACAAAAGTTCGAGAACTAACTCAAATTTGGAAAGCCAATATCCATTCCATCAATAGATAGAGAAAGTTGATATAAAGACCCACGCTCTAATTGCGAGAATGAGATATGTCAAAAAAAAACAAATGGAGGGAAAAATCAATCACTACATTGTGGCGTTGGTCTTTTCCCTATGTCGCATCTATAAAGCAGTAAAGTCTTGAGAGACAAAGGTGGGAAGCTTTGCTTTATTGCTTAGAGAAACATCAGAACTAACTTGGAATCCTAGAATGAGTTTAGGATTGTGAATTGGAGACAAAATCCTTTTTAGGAAAATTTATTTATATTGCTCCAATAGGGTATTAGAAAATGTTACTACAAACGGCGAAGCACAACCAAACAAAAAGAAAAAACAACCGGCAATTTCACTAGAAAAATGAGATTTGAACCGTCTGGGTATAACAACTAAAGGAAACCACACCTATACTAGTATCTGGAGTTGGTGTTCAGGGAGAGAGAAGAGAGAGAGTTTGCAATAGGAACGATTGTCTATTCTGATTTTCTAGCAGAGAAAATGGTCTAAGAAATCAAGTAGTACATAAGAAATCATCTCAACTACAACACACTTTTGACAAATAGTGAATTTTGAAACATCACAATGGTCTAGTTGTGCACCAATCATTAACAATAGTGTAGATATGTTGAGAACATTATTGTCTACCATAATCACTTAGTAGACAATTAGCGTAGATCTGTTTGTAAATAATTATGATTTTTTTCAAGTGTTAATTATTGATTGAAACATGAATTTGTATGTTTTATTTTTTTGGTCAAACAAGCTTTCATTAAAGTTAAATCCTCAAAGAGGAGAGTTCATACAAAGTAAACTTAAACAATTACAATGCTTAATAAGGTTACAAGGCATTAAAAGATATTAGTTTCATGAGTTTTCTAAGGAGGTGTAAGTCTTTGAGAGGCTAGCAAAGCTTCAAAGATCTGTTGGGACCATGGTGGAAGCGCATTTGAAGACATGCTCTGTGTCTTCCTCGATCAGCAAGTGATCATCGATGGCTCTTGCAATATATCAACCGAGCTTTTA
Organism: Camelina sativa; assembly: GCF_000633955.1. NCBI lineage: Eukaryota > Viridiplantae > Streptophyta > Magnoliopsida > Brassicales > Brassicaceae > Camelina > Camelina sativa. Next base: position 12,322,746 of record NC_025688.1, read on the forward strand.
CAAATGTTGTACAATGGGGGATTAAGGGATGGGGTTCTCGCCAACAGGAGATTGTTCAAGAAAATTTGATCAAGGATTGATACAGATTCTGGCTCAATTCTCATAATGGTGGGTGAAGCTACCAGGACTCATATATAATATGTGCAATATCGCAACAAATCAGGTGGGTCCTCCCTCACATGAAACCCTCAGCCATAGAGGTTAAGGAGTCCTACACAAAGCTTGTACATTTTGGAAAAAAGGCAAACATGAGCTTACATCCTAATGGCGGTTGATGCAAGCATAGTCGTAACAGAACAGGTGGGTCCTCCCTCACATAAAACTCATAGCCATCAAGGTGAAGGATTCCCACACAAAGATTGTAGTCGACTTTTGTAATATCCGCGAACCAGAAATTCGATTTCTGGTAGGGGTGTCGATCGACACTCCTAGTGGTGTCAGTCGACACCAATCGTAGTTGGTCAAATCGGTTCAATTTCAATTTTCCGGTTCGCGTAGCTGGTTTAGGGAAGCCCTAAACTCGAGTTTAAAAGGGAGAACTCGACTTCCTTTGTCCATTTTAGCCGTTTTTGAGAGTTTATAGAGAAAAGAAGAAAAGAGTGTTCCATAGCCTGTTCTTGTGGTTTTAGGGAGATTCGTTTGATCTGTCAGAGAGTTTCTTCCTGGAGAGTGTGGATCCAAGGCTAGGGACGTGGTAGTAGCTTCGTCGTTTGGGCATAGATCTCATTATTTTGGCTAAGGTGAGTGCATGACCATGGCTTATCTAAGTCTGAGAATCTTTTGTTTTGCTTGTTTTGTGGTTTTTTGTGTTGTATTCTTGTGTATTTGTGGTTGGATGGTGGTTTCCAGGAGTTTCCAGGAGTTTCCAGGAGTTTTGGATTGGTTTTGGACGATTTGGAGGATTTGGGAAGCGAATCTTCAACTTTCGGTTCCGTGCATATCGTGTTGTAGAGTTGGTGTCGATCGACACCATGTTGGGGTCAGTGTCGATCGACACCACTCTAGTGTCGGTCGACACCAACTTCTCTGTTGCGTGTTTTCCTAGTTTGTTGTGTTGTTTTTGTGGTTTGCTAAACATTGGAATCTCAGTTGCTTGTGTGTATAGCCCAGTAGATGGGAGGATCGCCTCACCAATTATTTATGATAATAATTACGCATCTCAATTGTTGTTTGTGGTGTGTAGGTATGTGATGCGGAATCATGACGATGAGCAGGAGGATGATCTAGGGTCTCGTTTTTGTGTTGTTTGATATATTGTTTATGTTGGAACCTTCGTTAGTGTTATGCTGGGTTGATGAATAGAATGGTTAGAAATGTTATTGTATTGATGATGTATTGATTTTGTATTGTTGGTATGTTTCCCCTGTGCATATTGGTTGTTATTGGTTTAATGAGGAGTTGTGGTTTGGGTTGGTTTAATTAAGTAGTATGGGATGCTTAATTATATATTGTATTTATTATTTTTAAAAAACGGGTCAGGTTTCAGTTTGGTATCACAGTCCTTATGGTTCTAAGATGGTTAAGTGGGTTTAGAGCGGTTTAGGAATTTAATTGGTTGAATTATTTTCCTGTTGTTAGATGCATGTTGTTGTGTGATGGAATTGTCTATGAGTAGTTAGTCAATTTGTTTGTGGTATGGAGTCCTAGTATCATCCTCTACTTTGTGATTCCACGTTGAGTTGTGTTCTTTGTGTAGTTAGGATCGTTTTGTTTGCTTAGCCTTTCTGTTATTGGTGATACAGATGGTTAGAGGTGTGGGAGCTGCTGGTCGTGGTCGTGGTCGTGGTCGTGGGTGTGACCGTGGGCGGGGACGGGTTCCTAAGGTCAGTGAGAGTGTGACCCAGAGCATGGCCAGTGAGGAGGTGGCAGAGTCGCAGGTTCATCCTAGTGTGTCTGGAGACCTAGCTGGTGGTGGTATCAGCAGGGCGGATGGGCCCGGTGTCGGCCACGGTGTCGTCGGAGAGTGGAGGTTGCAGCGGAGGGTGTTCCAGGTAGAGAGGATTTCTTGGCCGGCTTGCTAGCTCAGGTTTTGGCGCGACTTCTAACAGTTGTGCCGCCAGTGGATGGTGGGCAGGTTCCAGTAGTGCCGCCATTGGTTGGTGGACGAGGTCCAGTGGTGCAGCCTGTAGTGGAAGTGCAGGCGGGTGTGCAAGCAGGGGCCGAGGTAGTGGATGCTCAGTATGTTCAGATGCTGGTACAGCTACGGCATGTGGATGCGGTATTTTTCCCAGGAGGCACAGATCCGAGTGCAGCGGATGAGTGGAGAGAGCGGATGGAGGATATTTTCCAGTCGCTCCGGTGTCCCGACCACTATCAGGTGGACTTGGGAGCGCACTACCTTTCATGGGATGCGAGGGTCTGGTGGAGGTCGATGACGACACGGAGGGTGGAGCGTGAGATGACTTGGATGAACTTTATGAGAGAGTTCAACGCGGTTCTTGGGGTTGTCTCAGGGTAACCGTACTGTGCGGGAGCTAGACGCGGAGTTTAGTCAGCTTGTGGTGTATGCAGGTCGGGCTTTAGAACCAGAAGCGGTTCAGGTGCGGAGGTTCTTGTTGGCTCTGCGTGATGATATGAGGATTTGGTGCTGGGTGAGGAGTTACACTACTAGAGCAGAGCTGGTAGAGGTTGAAGCTGGGATAGAGGATGACTTGAGGTCACAGGTAGGGATGGTTAGCCCTACTGTGCAATTAGAAGAGATATTGGGGCAAAGCATTTAGGGAAAGGGTAGCAAGTCGGAGCAAGGGCATAAGAGGAAGCGGGAGGACATGTCAGTAACGAACCAAGGTGGGCAGGGATGCTATGGGTGCAGGAGCATGGATTACAGGTTGGCAGGCTGTCCCAAGAGGAGCGAGACGAAAGATGACATTCGAGTGTGCTTTTACAACAAGGAGGTGGGACATATTAGACCACAATGTCCGAAGTTTCCGCGTTTGACAGTGGGAGAGGTGCAGCCGAAAGAAGGGTCGGGCACCAATCCCGGAGTTTAGATTCTTTCTGTTTTGTTTGGTTTTGTTAAGTTTTTCTTTTGTTTCGGAGTTGTAAGTGTTTATTGCACTTAAGGATTTGATAAGATGAGTATTTCTTTATTTTGGCTGGTGTTTTCATGGAAAAGAGAAATAGCTCGAGTTTCTATAATTGGAAGTTTCCATAAATAGAAATTTTCAATAAAAATGAGGTTTCCATAATTAGAAAGTTTCCAAAAATAGCAAGTTTTGTGGAAAGTGTGGCGATCTTTGTGATGATCCTGCGGGATGTGTGCCTGGTTGGCGGTCTTTGTAACGTTTAGTATCATGATATTGAGTGGTCTTGGTGACGCTTGTGCCTTGATAGGGGTCTTAGTGACGGTTTGTACCCTGACAATGGTCCTAGTGATAGAGTTCTTGGTGACACTTGTCAGTTGTAGCGTTGTTGATGATGTGGTGGTACCCTGGCAGTGGTCTTGGTGACAGAGATTTTGGTGACGCTTGCCAGTGGTAGTGTTTCTTTGTGACGTTTCATGCCCTGACAGTGGTCCTGGTGACAGAGATCTTGGTGATGCTTGTCAGTGGTAGGGCATTCTTTGCGATGTTGTGGTACCGTGGCAGTGGTCATGGTGACAGATATCTTGGTGACAGTTGTCAGTGGTAGTGTTCTTTGTGATGTTTCGTGTCCTGATAGTGGTCTTGGTGACAGAGATCTTGGTGAAGCTTGTCAGTGGTAGGGCGTTCTTTGTGATGTTTGGTGCCCTGAAGGTGGTCTTGGTGACAGAGTTCTTGGTGACACCGGTCAGTGGTAGTGGTTTTGGTGACGTTGGAGACCTTGTTGGTGGTCTAAGTGACGACGTCGGATACCATGGTGGCGGTCCCGGTGACGTTTGTGGCCTTAGTGGCGGTCCTTTTGGACATTTATGGGCCTTAGTGGCGGTCCTGCGGGACGTTTGTGTTGTCTTCGTGACGTGTTTGGGATTTTTGTGACGTATTTAGGGTCTTTGTGACGTTTTGGTAGCCCATTGTGATGTGCCTGCGAGAGCCATAGAGGTAGTTCTGGTCAGCGTGGTACTCGGTCGAGCTCAGAATTATTGCTCTAGAGATGTGAGATCTCTAACAACTCATGAGGGGACGGTTAGGTTCTTGTGTACCGTTATCTGGAGGGAATTTGTGGCCTAAAGGTATAATTGGTATATCGACTTTGGGTGACGATCCGAAGGCGTGCTGTAGGGTGACAGCCCGAGAGCAAGATTTTGACTTCCTTATATCGTAGTTGGAGGGCTGAGGCCCAATGGCGAGCCGCTAAGACTTGAAGGTCGAGACCTGAGAGTGAGGGAGATACATGAGTTGAGAGCTTATAATGTCAGAGACGCGGGTTATTGGCCAGATTGAGTCCTCATTGTTAGTCGGAGGATGTGTGGGCCACAGTGTTGGTTGCATGGGAGATCCTTGATTGTTGGTTTGGTGCTAGATTCGAGGATGAATCTATATTGGTGGAGGAGAATNGACACCAACTTCTCTGTTGCGTGTTTTCCTAGTTTGTTGTGTTGTTTTTGTGGTTTGCTAAACATTGGAATCTCAGTTGCTTGTGTGTATAGCCCAGTAGATGGGAGGATCGCCTCACCAATTATTTATGATAATAATTACGCATCTCAATTGTTGTTTGTGGTGTGTAGGTATGTGATGCGGAATCATGACGATGAGCAGGAGGATGATCTAGGGTCTCGTTTTTGTGTTGTTTGATATATTGTTTATGTTGGAACCTTCGTTAGTGTTATGCTGGGTTGATGAATAGAATGGTTAGAAATGTTATTGTATTGATGATGTATTGATTTTGTATTGTTGGTATGTTTCCCCTGTGCATATTGGTTGTTATTGGTTTAATGAGGAGTTGTGGTTTGGGTTGGTTTAATTAAGTAGTATGGGATGCTTAATTATATATTGTATTTATTATTTTTAAAAAACGGGTCAGGTTTCAGTTTGGTATCACAGTCCTTATGGTTCTAAGATGGTTAAGTGGGTTTAGAGCGGTTTAGGAATTTAATTGGTTGAATTATTTTCCTGTTGTTAGATGCATGTTGTTGTGTGATGGAATTGTCTATGAGTAGTTAGTCAATTTGTTTGTGGTATGGAGTCCTAGTATCATCCTCTACTTTGTGATTCCACGTTGAGTTGTGTTCTTTGTGTAGTTAGGATCGTTTTGTTTGCTTAGCCTTTCTGTTATTGGTGATACAGATGGTTAGAGGTGTGGGAGCTGCTGGTCGTGGTCGTGGTCGTGGTCGTGGGTGTGACCGTGGGCGGGGACGGGTTCCTAAGGTCAGTGAGAGTGTGACCCAGAGCATGGCCAGTGAGGAGGTGGCAGAGTCGCAGGTTCATCCTAGTGTGTCTGGAGACCTAGCTGGTGGTGGTATCAGCAGGGCGGATGGGCCCGGTGTCGGCCACGGTGTCGTCGGAGAGTGGAGGTTGCAGCGGAGGGTGTTCCAGGTAGAGAGGATTTCTTGGCCGGCTTGCTAGCTCAGGTTTTGGCGCGACTTCTAACAGTTGTGCCGCCAGTGGATGGTGGGCAGGTTCCAGTAGTGCCGCCATTGGTTGGTGGACGAGGTCCAGTGGTGCAGCCTGTAGTGGAAGTGCAGGCGGGTGTGCAAGCAGGGGCCGAGGTAGTGGATGCTCAGTATGTTCAGATGCTGGTACAGCTACGGCATGTGGATGCGGTATTTTTCCCAGGAGGCACAGATCCGAGTGCAGCGGATGAGTGGAGAGAGCGGATGGAGGATATTTTCCAGTCGCTCCGGTGTCCCGACCACTATCAGGTGGACTTGGGAGCGCACTACCTTTCATGGGATGCGAGGGTCTGGTGGAGGTCGATGACGACACGGAGGGTGGAGCGTGAGATGACTTGGATGAACTTTATGAGAGAGTTCAACGCGGTTCTTGGGGTTGTCTCAGGGTAACCGTACTGTGCGGGAGCTAGACGCGGAGTTTAGTCAGCTTGTGGTGTATGCAGGTCGGGCTTTAGAACCAGAAGCGGTTCAGGTGCGGAGGTTCTTGTTGGCTCTGCGTGATGATATGAGGATTTGGTGCTGGGTGAGGAGTTACACTACTAGAGCAGAGCTGGTAGAGGTTGAAGCTGGGATAGAGGATGACTTGAGGTCACAGGTAGGGATGGTTAGCCCTACTGTGCAATTAGAAGAGATATTGGGGCAAAGCATTTAGGGAAAGGGTAGCAAGTCGGAGCAAGGGCATAAGAGGAAGCGGGAGGACATGTCAGTAACGAACCAAGGTGGGCAGGGATGCTATGGGTGCAGGAGCATGGATTACAGGTTGGCAGGCTGTCCCAAGAGGAGCGAGACGAAAGATGACATTCGAGTGTGCTTTTACAACAAGGAGGTGGGACATATTAGACCACAATGTCCGAAGTTTCCGCGTTTGACAGTGGGAGAGGTGCAGCCGAAAGAAGGGTCGGGCACCAATCCCGGAGTTTAGATTCTTTCTGTTTTGTTTGGTTTTGTTAAGTTTTTCTTTTGTTTCGGAGTTGTAAGTGTTTATTGCACTTAAGGATTTGATAAGATGAGTATTTCTTTATTTTGGCTGGTGTTTTCATGGAAAAGAGAAATAGCTCGAGTTTCTATAATTGGAAGTTTCCATAAATAGAAATTTTCAATAAAAATGAGGTTTCCATAATTAGAAAGTTTCCAAAAATAGCAAGTTTTGTGGAAAGTGTGGCGATCTTTGTGATGATCCTGCGGGATGTGTGCCTGGTTGGCGGTCTTTGTAACGTTTAGTATCATGATATTGAGTGGTCTTGGTGACGCTTGTGCCTTGATAGGGGTCTTAGTGACGGTTTGTACCCTGACAATGGTCCTAGTGATAGAGTTCTTGGTGACACTTGTCAGTTGTAGCGTTGTTGATGATGTGGTGGTACCCTGGCAGTGGTCTTGGTGACAGAGATTTTGGTGACGCTTGCCAGTGGTAGTGTTTCTTTGTGACGTTTCATGCCCTGACAGTGGTCCTGGTGACAGAGATCTTGGTGATGCTTGTCAGTGGTAGGGCATTCTTTGCGATGTTGTGGTACCGTGGCAGTGGTCATGGTGACAGATATCTTGGTGACAGTTGTCAGTGGTAGTGTTCTTTGTGATGTTTCGTGTCCTGATAGTGGTCTTGGTGACAGAGATCTTGGTGAAGCTTGTCAGTGGTAGGGCGTTCTTTGTGATGTTTGGTGCCCTGAAGGTGGTCTTGGTGACAGAGTTCTTGGTGACACCGGTCAGTGGTAGTGGTTTTGGTGACGTTGGAGACCTTGTTGGTGGTCTAAGTGACGACGTCGGATACCATGGTGGCGGTCCCGGTGACGTTTGTGGCCTTAGTGGCGGTCCTTTTGGACATTTATGGGCCTTAGTGGCGGTCCTGCGGGACGTTTGTGTTGTCTTCGTGACGTGTTTGGGATTTTTGTGACGTATTTAGGGTCTTTGTGACGTTTTGGTAGCCCATTGTGATGTGCCTGCGAGAGCCATAGAGGTAGTTCTGGTCAGCGTGGTACTCGGTCGAGCTCAGAATTATTGCTCTAGAGATGTGAGATCTCTAACAACTCATGAGGGGACGGTTAGGTTCTTGTGTACCGTTATCTGGAGGGAATTTGTGGCCTAAAGGTATAATTGGTATATCGACTTTGGGTGACGATCCGAAGGCGTGCTGTAGGGTGACAGCCCGAGAGCAAGATTTTGACTTCCTTATATCGTAGTTGGAGGGCTGAGGCCCAATGGCGAGCCGCTAAGACTTGAAGGTCGAGACCTGAGAGTGAGGGAGATACATGAGTTGAGAGCTTATAATGTCAGAGACGCGGGTTATTGGCCAGATTGAGTCCTCATTGTTAGTCGGAGGATGTGTGGGCCACAGTGTTGGTTGCATGGGAGATCCTTGATTGTTGGTTTGGTGCTAGATTCGAGGATGAATCTATATTGGTGGAGGAGAATTGTAACATCCGCGAACCAGAAATTCGATTTCTGGTAGGGGTGTCGATCATGGTGGTGCAAGTTCTTAAACGAATAGCTAAGAGTGGCAGCATTGTGATTATGTCGATCCATCAACCAAGTGCTCTTATTGTAGAATTGCTTGATCGGCTTATCATCTTATCTCGCGGCAAGAGTGTGTTCAATGGATCTCCAGCAAGTCTATCTTGATTTTTCTCTGATTTTGGTCATCCGATCCCTGAGAAAGAGAACATCACAGAGTTCGCACTTGATTTAATCCGACAACTGGAAGTATCCATTGAAGGAACCAAAGAGTTAGTAGAATTCAACAAAAAGTGGGAGCAGAACAAGCTCAAACTTAGCCAATCAGCTCGAGCCACCCCACAAACCACACCCCACCAAGGCTTATCCTTAAAAGAAGCGATCAATGCGAGTGTTTCAAGAGGCAAATTAGTCTCAGGCACATCTGCAGTCAATCCCATTGTCGTGGAATCAATATCTTCATATGCGAATCCATCATTTTTTGAAACACTCATCTTAGCCAAACGGTACATGAAAAACTGGATTCGGATACCCGAACTCATGGGAACACGGATTCCTATGGTTATGGTGACCGCTATTCTCCTAGCCACTGTGTACTGGAATCTAGACAACACTCCAAGAGGTGCACAAGAGAGATCGACATTCTTTGCATTCGTGGTGCCCACAATGTTCTACTGTTGTTTAGACAATATCCCAGTTTTTATTCAAGAACGATACATTTTCTTGAGAGAGACAACCCACAACGCATACAGAACATCTTCTTATGTCATATCTCACTCTTTGGTGTTCTTGCCTCAACTAATTGCCCCAAGGAGAAAGGAGGTGGTGAGATTGACTTTGAGGGGAGCCGGTAAGAGAGGCGGAAAGCAATGCACATAGGAGGCCCAAAGATCTGAGATTTGTCAATGAAAGGTTGGGGCCTCGAGAGATCACATCACCAAGACGTCCCACCGGTTGAGCTGAGGGGGCAAATAATAGATGAAGCTAAAACATGGTCAGAGTAGCTTGACAAACCGATGAATCTCTTGTGGATTCGAAATCAGTCCAAAATAAGAGTTGGTAACAGAGGAGAGGACGATGGTCAAAGAGCAGCGGCCCAATGACGCTGATCTGATTTGACGCTATCAGAAAGAAGAGTCCCCGAAGTTGTACCAGATAGAGAAGCAGCTATGGCGAACAGTTATCATTCAGCCGACTAAAGCTACCTAGCTATAGTAAAAAAAAATTTCATGAATTTGTATGTTAAGTTAGATATTATATATAAAATAAAATCTTTATAAATTAATAAATATAATAAAATAATAAAAATTTATTTTAGAATGTTGTATATGCAAAATCTGTCTGTTCCTAGATTCCAATATTTTTACGGTGTTATTTATGCAAAACCTGTCTGTTCCTACACCGTAAAAATATTGTTCTTGAAAACTATTCATCGTAATCGTATACTTGAGGTAGTTTAATATAATCATATAGATTTATAATAAGATCAAATATTTGTAAAATTGTGATGGTGATGTATTAGATTTTGAAAAAAATAATAAAAAAAAAGAACTATAAATGGATTCACTTTCTCACATCCAAGACCAAACAAGAATCTTCTAGAAATGGATCACTGATCTTGGCCTTTTAAGTCATATAACGTAATGGGCCTTTATAAGCGTCAGTTTAATTAGCTATGTTATCAAAATACCCTACCACAATCAGTCGATCATAAAATAACTAAATAATGGGTCCAAGAAACACAAAGAATTAATATATATTTTTGCTTTTAATTAAATTTTGGTACCAAAACAAAATTGACTAAAATCCAATTATACCGAACCGAAACTGAATCAAGAACCTAATATATATCCTAAATACAATTATATACCTTAAATTAATAGTTACTTTTAGACCAAAGAACCCAAAATTCGTAAATACATGAATATCCTAATCTAAACTAAACCGAAAATATCCAAAAATACTCGAAAATATCCTAAAATATCTGAAAAATTCTAAAACATCCATAATTTTTGGTTAGAATCAAAACCGGAACAATATCCGAAAATAATTTGGTTTTAGATCAATTTTTCATTCAAAATCCGCAACCGAACTGAAACCGAAAAAAAATCAAACCTAGATCAAACCAAAATAAATAAAAAAAAACCGCATGAATAATAATTTCAAAACCTGAATGATCCGAAAACCGAACCAAATATCGGAACGTCTAGGAAGAGTTATTATGGCAAATACTCCAATTTTGGGCACCACCGAATTTTCGTTTTGGGGTTTTGGAAATTAATTAAAAAGAAAAGCCTCTGCAGGTGGAATGGAGGGAACGAAAGTTGTTGCAACCGAAATCATCTGTAAAATGTGTAGCCAATATCAAATAAAATGAGGGTATACGAGACAAGGACTAGACAACAAAATCAAAGACTAATGAATATATTTTGAAGGATCAAATTCTTTTAAACAATTTTGATGTTTTTGAAATATTTCATTTTTCATAATAAATTATCTAAAAATTAATAATTGTGATTAATATATTTTCCGAAAGATTATGTCGTATACTACTACTATCTTGTTAGATGATTACCTGATTGAGATTAAGACGGGTATCTTTTGTTTGTCAATACCATTGTTTGCTACGAAATCGAACTTTGCTAGTACTATATGGGTTAGATAACGAGTATTTATTGTTATTTTTTCAACTATATTGTTAATCACTTAGGGCATTTCCAACCCATTTCTTCATTTTTTACTCTATTTTGGAGATGGGTTTTAGAGATGGGTTTCATTCCAACCTATTTTTCCATATTTGACTCTAAAAAAAATATTCTTAGAATGTTTTTTGTATATCTTATTATTAATTTATATAATGATCCTTTATTTATTAAAATTACAAATTTGATCCAATTATTTTATTTTAAGCAAAAACAAAAAATTAGCATGTTTACTATATTTAAAATTTGTTATTAAACAACAATACATTACACAACGTTCAATAATTATTAGTCTTTGTTGTATTAAGTTGTTTTAAATCTTTAGTTTAAGTTATATTATATATTTTAAATTTTATTGGTAGTTATGCTATTTTGTACTTTTTTGTATTGTCTATTTTCTATGTAATGTATGTTAATTGTTGAATTTTAAAACTATTATTTATAAGTTTAAGTATAAAATAATAATAATTAAGTGTATTCAGATATAAAATATAAATATATATAAATTTAAGAGATTGATTTGAAAATAAAAGAGCTCAACTCCAAAATGGAGAAATGAAATAAAAATCTCCAAATATAAAAACAAATATAGAAATCTCCATTTTAGAGATGGAAATGGAGTAGGGTTGGAGAAAGTTCAATTTGGAGATAGAAATGGAAATGGGTTGGAAATAGTCTTATGTTATGACGTTAAACTTCTGCAAAATTGAGACTTCAAATAAATTTATTTAGTGTTTCTATTACTAATTCAAAAATTCTATGATCATATTCTATCATTGTGATAAATCGAAGTAAGATATTTTCTACTTTGGTCAGAAAGATAAACCGTTCTAATTTTAAGTTGTTATACAATTAAAAGCTGAAAAGTGCTAGAATGGGTAGAGCGGTTATGTGCAAGACATCATCTACCATGTTTGGTTCCGATCCCATCTCCCTAGAATTTTCTTCGGTAGGAAGTAACCATTATGAGTTCTAATTCTATAAATCGAACAAATTTTGGTTTTATCTTACTGTGACCGTTTACATGTTCACTGTGAAATAATATACTTTCAGCAGGATTAGTTTAATTATCACTATGAATACTTCTAAATCAGATTTAGAAGTTTTATTTTGCAATTACTATGTTTGCTGCAGTGCTACACCATTGTAGGGAAACAAAAATTAATGAATCTGAGCTTTATATTATGATCGGATGACGATTAACATAAATATCACAAATAAATGGTATACAAATGCAAATATAGAATAGCAACAAAAAGAAACCAACAGAAATCTGTAAATTTCTTGCAATTGACTGATTGGAGAAGATTGACATAGATAGTTTTAAAAAAAAAAATACACAAAAATAATTATATACACATTATAAATATAGGACAAATTTAGATTTATCTATATTTTACATTGTATAGAATATCGATTTGTTTTTTTTCTTCTAATCGACAAAATTAAATTAGTAGTATAACACCCCGGTTTCAGAGAATTGCGGAGAAGTTTAAAATAATTGATTTGGCCACCTATGTCACTAAAGTGCACTTATCTTTTCGGTCAAGGGGCCTGAGAGAACTCCAGAGTTAAGCGTGCTTGAGTTGGAGTAGTCTCAGGATGAGTAATCTTCCAAGAAGTGATTGTTGAAACTGTGCGAGTGAAGACAAAACACAAGGAAAAATCATGTGGTGATTTGTAGGGATGGTAACAAGTCTTTAAAGCCTCCCAGACGTAGCAAACCTATGAATGGGCTCACGGGCCAAGTGAGTGGCCGTGAGGTCCATTAAGGAAAGTGGGCCCATGGATTGGGATTGGACATGGAGCCCACTGAGAAGTGGCGGTCGGGACGTTACAAGTGGTATCAGAGCCGAACCCAGACGAGTGTGGAGTCGAATGGGTTCATACCGTCGGGGGTGACGGTCTTGGTGGGCAACGAGGACGTTGCGATCTGTTAGTGGGGGTAAATTGTGACACCCCGGTTTCAGAGAATTGCAGAGAGGTTTAAAAGAATTGATTTGGCCACCTATGTCACCAAAGTGCACTTATCTTTTCGGTTAAGGGGCCTGAGAGAACTCTAGAGTTAAGCGTGCTTGAGCTGGAGTAGTCTTAGGATGGGTGACCTTCCAGGAAGTGATTGTCGAAACTGTGCGAGTGAGGACAAAACACAGGGAAAGATCATGTGGTGATTTGTAGGGATGATAACAAGTGTTAAAGCCTCCCAAACGTAGCAAACCGACAGTCGGATATGAATGGGCTCACGGACCTAGTGAAAAGCTGTGAGGCCCATTAAAAAAAATGGGCCCATGGATTAGGATTGGATATGAGACCCACTAAAAAGTGACGGTCGGGGCGTTACGAGTAGCCTAATTTCTACTACCCAAAATAATCATGATCTAATAGAATCCAACTTCGATAAAAGAAAAAATGCCACATAAATAATAAATCAATATATCATATTCAATTAAAGGCACTCTTCCAATATTAACCAACTCTAGTACTCATTCTTATTTCTTTTTTTTTTAAAGAGTCAATTTCAGTTATAAACACATCATATTCCGTTAATATGTAACAAATAAAAATAAATTGTAGGGACGTCTCTTTATCAAAGATGATGTCGACAACCGAAATACACAAACAAAAGGCCAAAGAGGATATCTACACTTTGAAATAAGACAACAATAATTATGAAAAATATATTTCTTTCATTATATATTTAACCCAAGAGGGTAATGAAATCTTCGAGAATTAGATTTTGGGTCCACACTGTTCAGTGTCGTCTTCACTCTTTCACTAGCATCTCTTTCGACGTTGGGAAAAGTGGTCGTCATCATCATCATTATCCTCATCCTTCCTCATGCACCATTAACCTTTCCCTTCTAAATCCTTGATTTATTGTTGAATGATCCCTCTTCTATTTTTGTTTTAACAACTAAATCGATCGACATGTCTATAGGATTTTCAACATTTTCGTACCGTTGATTAGTTTTTTGTTTGTGTTCAATAATATCTGCTATAACCGCTTATTTAATGATTCATAATGAAAGTACAATGGCCCATCATTGTTTGGGGCAGCCAGGATTATTTGTAAATATATGTATAGTTTTCATATCTGCCAAAATTCATGTTTCAGATACACTAGGCTATTGTGGTGACTTGAACTCTTGAAGTATCTGACCACTAAGCCAAATCAACCACTAATCTCCTGATTAGTCGTTGATTGAGAGAAAACATATAAATCAAACAAATAACTCAAGCCACTGTCGAAAAGACAACTTTTTTTTTTCTTTGGTTCACACAACAATACAATACCATATATATTAATATGATCACACAATATAGCCACAATTATTAGAAGAATACCAAATGGAACATTACAAAGTATTTGAAAAAACAAAACCCTTTCTTTTTAATCACAAATCGTAGAGGACCGGACGCTCAACTGCTTCAATCTAGTTTCCAGTGTGGACCCGTCACAAGACCTCCATTTATTAACTAAAGTTGTATGTTTGGTAATGCGAAGTAAAATTATTAAAACCTTTCTTTTGTTTGTTTGTGTTTAACATTCTGGTGTTTGGGTATGGTCTCTTTTCGGGTCATGGCAATAGTTATAGACCAAGAAGTTCCTCTGTGCCCATGTCATGGCTGCCATTTGCTGCCGGCTCAACCCTTGGTTGCGGAATGGTGCAGGCGATGGCGGTCTGCATGAGCTACTGCTATCGGCTGTGCATCCGGCTAGCTTAAAGTTTTTGTACTTAGCCACAAATGGTTGGTATCGATAGTCAGCTTTGATCCTTCCATTTTCCGTGGCCCAGTCTGATGCATCCCATATCGATCCGTAAACCCACATCGGTCTTGTGGGGAACGTAGCTTCATTCTTTCTATTATATGTACGTATCGGTACATCATCTACGAAGAATCTGTTTATATATGAAAAAAATATCCAATTTAGAATATCAAACAACTTACAAAATGGCCGGAGTAATTAATTTGCAGTAATTAATTCAGAATTCTTGACTTACACAATTTGGTTAGGGTTCCACAAAATTGCGTAATGGTGAAAATCTTGAGTAGGGTCGAACCACAAGGTAAATTTCATTTCTCTCCCAATGACATTTCGGTCGCCACTTCCTCTAGCGAATACATTTGTTTGAAGAGAATAAGGTTTCCCTGGCGTCGTCCCTAGAAACTCGATATCGACCTCATCGTGGTCTCCAGGATGCTCTTGGTTGTTCGAGAGCTAGAAATCGAAAAAGTTGTCATTTTAGTAACGCTTGAACTAACTACAAAGTTATTAGAAGGTTTATTTAATTATAGTTCGATCATATATGCTTACGTAGAGTGACGTATCAACTCCAGCCGTGAAGCCTGGTTGGAGCTTAATGGAAGCACCAAAGTAGCCCGACCGGTATGGACGAATAGATTTGAACCCACTCCCTGTTCATATTTAATAATAAGTCACTAAAATCAATTTATTACGTACATACGAATATACGACAAAAAAAAAAAAAACCATTACGAGTATAATTAAAAGAACATAGNGCGAATACATTTGTTTGAAGAGAATAAGGTTTCCCTGGCGTCGTCCCTAGAAACTCGATATCGACCTCATCGTGGTCTCCAGGATGCTCTTGGTTGTTCGAGAGCTAGAAGTCGAAAAAGTTGTCATTTTAATAACGCTTGAACTAACTACAAATTTATTAGAAGGGTTATTTAATTATAGTTCGATCATATATGCTTACGTAGAGGGACGTATCAACTCCAGCCGTGAAGCCTGGGTGGAGCTTAATGGAAGCACCAAAGTAGCCCGACCGGTATGGACGAATAGACTTGAACCCACTCCCTGTTCATATTTAATACGTACATATGAATATACGAAAAAAAAAACCATTATGAGTATAATTAAAAGAACATAATTAGAAATTAAAAAATAATAAATAATAAATATAAGCTACCGACACAGTCCTACAAGTCGTGCGGTGTATAAAATAACACTAGAAACTTGAGTGAGTGAGGGTTGACAACGAAACAACCAAATCGTCGCTTACCTAATATGATTCTAATCAACAATTACATTTATTAATTTTTTAAGAATGTATTAATTCCAAATGAATAAAAATAATCTTTTAGTGCATTTTCTAACATGGACCATCGAATTGAGTCCACAAAATATGTTGAAAAAAAAAAAAGGAACAGACCAGTGGATTTGTCGAGCCAAAGAGTAACAACGTCTTGCTCTCGACGTTGGTGTTGAGAGCCCCATAGAGTTCGAAATTCACGATCAAAAGGTGAAGTCGGTACTCGGGAACTCGGGTAGTAACCTGGCGAAGGAGAACGCTGGCTGTGACCACTACTAGGGCATAACACTAAGAGAGCTAGAAGGATAAGAGATAAAGCCATATTGAGAGTGAAGTAAAAGCCCTTTTGAGTGGTTATTACTACAAAAGGGAGAATAAATACATTAAAGAGAGACAAATATGTATGGAATGAATGAAGAAAAGTGAGAGGACACAGGTGAGTATAAATAGAGATATGTGCGGGTCCGACAGTTATAGGAGTGAGTGACTGTTATCCGTCGATTGGATGGGCCTTACGGATTGATCCCATTCCCATGTCAAAATATGAACATTTAATGTCAACTTACATCATATATGATTTAATAAAGAAAACAAAGTAAGAAAAAAGAAAACAAAAACAAGAAAAGGAAACTGACGAATAAATTATATATATATAAAGTATAAGTATAACGAAAATAATAATACCCAACTCCATTAACGAACATAACATTGTATTTTGCACAATTTTGGATTTTAGATCCAAAGTCCAAACCTTGATATGCATGCATGTTGTAGTCAAAACCCACAAGAACAAGAGTGCTGCCACCCACAGAAACAATGTCTTTTTCACACGGTCTAATAAATACCATCGTTAGGTACGTACGGTTGCTACCTATTCAATATTGACCTATTTTCTATTTAGCCAAAATAATTTATAACTCAATATGGATATACTAGAAGGTAATCGGTGCTATACATGAATAAGTTCATGCGTGAGTTTAATTGTTAAAGTAAAATGTTGTATGATGGTAAATATATATATATATATACTGTACTGTACAAAATATTTTTCGTTGATACCATGTGGCAATGATTCTTAACAAAAGGCAACGTAGTGATGATATATAGAGTTTATTTCCACTAATATTTCTAAATGTGTTTCCAACATTACTACATTTTTATTTTGTTATAAACCCTCTTTTGTATTATGCATATGCGTACTTGCACTATGTGCGGATTTTTAAAAATCAACAAACTTTTGTAGAGATATCCCCTATGAAAGAAAGTTCAAAATTCGTAAAACATATGAAATATTATGAATTTATTTATAAAGAATTATAACATCCGCGAACCGGATTCCCGGTTTAAGGGATGCATCGATCAATGCACTATGTGCATCGGTCGATGCAAGGTCGATTTTGTGCGGACGAGTTTAAGTTAAACGTTGTATTTTGGATTAGGAAAAAACTCTTAACTCGAGTTTTTGTCGTCATTAGCGAGTTTAGCCGCTTTTGAAAGAAAAGAAGAGAGAAAAGGTGTTAGTGAGTGTTCTTGTGGATTTTGGGAGTTTGGAGGCTCTTCCAGTAGAGATCTGTAGTTGGGATCGTTGTAGGAGCTTCCTGAAAGTGTTCTTTTCTTGTTTAACGTTCACATTCGTCTGTGGCAAAGGTAAATGCATGATCATGGCTTATCTAAGCTGGAGATTTCTCTGATCTGCTTGTTTATGTGTTGTTTGGCTTGTTAGAATGTTATATGGTACTTTGTGAAGCTTTCTTGTGGCTTGGGATCGAGTTTTGTGGTTGTAGAAACGAAGATCCGGTGAGAAGCTTCGGGGAAAAACGATGCTCGGCATGTGCGTTGGTCGATGCAAATGCGAGGACGACGCGTTTGACCTAGGAACATCGATCGATGCCATGTGGAGGCGTCGGTCGATACGATGAGGGTTTTCGTGTTATGTCGAGCATGCGTCAATCGATGCAGTGTGTGTAGCGGTCGATGCAAGCTTGTGTCGGTCGATGCACGGTTGGTGTCGGTCGATGCACGGTTGGTGTCAGTCGATGCAGAGTCCTGGTTTGTTATTATTGGTTGTTGTTTGTTAGTTGATGGTTAGTCTTTATTGCTTGTGTGTATAGCCCAGTAGATAAGATGATTGCCTTACTGAGTGTTTATTAAATACTCATGCATCTAATTTTTGTGTTTGTGGTGCAGGTAAAGGTAAAGTGTGATCGTGGAATCAAGGCAATGAAGAGGAGGATGTTCTAGGGACTCGATTGGTTGTTGTCTGGCATTGCTAAATTGCTAGAGTTGGGTCATTAGAACATTGCTAGGTTGATGATTCTATGTTTCTCCGCTGTTTGGTAAAATGGATATTTGCAAAACTTTATGTATTGGTTATTAATTATTGGATATTTATTGGTTTAATGTTATGGTTTATGTTATCCGCTGTTGTGTGATTGTGGTTAGGTGGCTAGTGGGTATGAGTTCACTAGTTGTAGAGTATTTATTATGATTATTATTATTATTATTATTTATTAAAAAAAAACGGGTCGGTCGTTTCAGTTTAGTATCAGAGCCATTACGGTTCTAGGTTTGGGTTCACTAGGATTTGTACTGTAGATGTTTGGGATTTGCATGTCTTGATTGATTATGTGAGCTAGTCAATTGTGTGTGGTATGGAGTCCTAGAACATCCTCTTCGAGCCTACAGCGTGATTCCACGGTGAGTTATGTTTTTTCTGTTATGTTTAATTGCTTGCTTAGCTTTCTGTTCATGGTAGTGCAGATGGTTAGAGAAGATGTTGTTGCTGGTCGTGGTCGTGGACGCAGACGTGGTTGTGGTACGGGCAGAGCCCCAGCAGTTAGTGATATTGTGGACCAGAGTGTGACAGCTGAGGGTGTTGGCGAGTCGCAGGGCCTTCAGGAGGGATCCATGAGTATGGCCGGTGGGGACAGTGTTGGTCCTAGAGTGGCCGGTGGTGCTAGGGTTCCAGTGTGGGATTTTCAGCAGGTGGAGTCCATGGAGGAGTGGATCTTGCGGGCTTATTAGCATAGTTGTTGGAGCGGTTGCTGGCAGTGGGATCGGCTTAGGCTTAGGTAGTGCCATCAGTGGTGGCGGAGGAGCGGCAGCCAGTCGCTGCGGATGTGGGAGCGCATGGTCGTTATTTGTCTATGTTGAGGGAAATGCATAGCATTGATACTGCACGGTTTTCGGGTGGTACAGACCCTACTGCTACAAATGCGTGGAGGACGAGTGTGGAACGTAACTTCCAGACTTTGAGATGTCATGATGAGTTTTGGGGGGACATAGGGGTCCACAATTTTATTGGTGATGTTCAGGTGTGGTGGAGATCAGTGGCTGCTAGGAGAGTGCAGAGGGAAATGACTTAGGCTGACTTCGTGGAGGAGTTTAACCGCAAATACTTTCCGAGGGAGACATAAAACCGGTTGGAGGCATAAAACCTCAGGGGACACGGTCAGTGCGGGAGTTGGACTTGAAGTTCATTCGACTTCTGGCTTATGGGGGTCGGGCTATGGAGTATGAGGAGGCCCAGATCAAGAGGTTTATGAGGGTTCTTCGTGATGACTTGAGGGTCTATTGCAGAGGACAGAGTTATATTAAGTGTGCAGAGCTAGTAGAAACTGCCACAAAGATTAAATAGGACATCCGGGCACAGACAGTGACGGTTAGTCTAGCGGTGCAGCCTAAGAAGGCTCATCTTCAGGGAGGTTCTGGCAAGGGCGGCAAGCCTGTGCAGGAAACCAAGAGGAAGTGGGAAGCTACGCAGAGACCGAGTGGTGCAGGGTGCTTTGGGTGTGGGAGCATGGATCACAAGGTAGCTAGTTGTCTTCAGAGGAGTGCTCCGACGGCAGCGGTTCATGTATGCTATCATTGCAGGGAGCCTAGACACAACAAGCCCAAGTGTCCTAAGTTGCATCAGATGGCAGTGGCAGCAGTGCAACATGTGGTTTAGGCTGGAGTGCAGCACGTGGCACGGATTGAGCAGGCGCCACGGGTAAACCTGATGGTCGAGACAGGTGGAACAAGTGACGGGGCGATCACAAGTATAATTTCAGGTACTTAGAATTTGTGCATTTCAGTAGGTTCAGATTTTATGTTTTTCCTGTGATAAAGTGTTAGGTTCTCGACACATGAGGTTTGTGTAGGGACTTTGTTGGTGGGTGGGTTTAAGTCCCATCTTATGTTTGATTCTGGAGCTACTCATAACTTCATAACCCCGGAGTGTGCGGAGGGTGCGGATATCAGAGAAGATCCCGGAGAGCGTAAAGGAGTTGTCAGAGTTGCGGGAGGCAAGTTTCTGAGAGTCATTGGATGAGCTAGGGGAGTTAATATTCAGATCGTAGGAGAGTCGTGGCCAGCTGATTTGCTTATCAGTCTAGTGGAGTTGTATGATGTTATTCTTGAGATGGATTGGTTGCATCGGCATATAGAACATTTGGATTGCCATCGGGGTAGAGTGGAGTTTGAGCGTCCAGGAGGGAAGTTGGTTTTTCAGGGGATTATACCGACTTCAGGGAGTCTTGTGATCTCGTCCATGTAGGCTGGGAAGATGATTGAGAAGGGTCGTGAGGCTTATTTGGTTACTATATCGATGCTAGAGTCAATAGGGAAGTTTACGATTTGCGGTATTCAGGTTGTTGAGGAGGTTGAGGATGTGTTTCAGTCATTTCAGGGATTACCACCACCTTGGTCTGATCCTTTCACGATTGAACTGGAACCGGGGACGACATGGCTCCAGCAAACATGGCAGAGCTGAAGAAGCAGCTAGAGGATTTGTTGAGTAAGGGATTCATCCGTTCTAGTGTATCACCGAGGGAGCGCCAATGTTATTCGTTAAGAATAAGGATGAGAGTTTCTGCTTGTATATTG
Source organism: Camelina sativa (assembly GCF_000633955.1). Lineage (NCBI taxonomy): Eukaryota > Viridiplantae > Streptophyta > Magnoliopsida > Brassicales > Brassicaceae > Camelina > Camelina sativa. Next base: position 12,343,349 of record NC_025688.1, read on the forward strand.
ATTATCGGGGTTTGAACCGGGTCACTATGAAGAACAAGTACCCTCTTCCCAGGATCGATGAGTTGTTGGATCAGTTGAGAGGTGCTACTTGGTTCTCTAAGGTAGATCTGGCATCAGGATATCATCAGATACCGATGAATAAGGAAGATGTGAGGAAAACGGCTTTCAGGACGAGGTATGGGCATTATGAGTATGTGGTGATGCCTTTTGGTTTGACTAACGCGCCAACAGCGTTTATGAGATTGATGAACAGCGTGTTTCAGGAGTTTCTGGACGTGTCTGTCATCATTTTCATCGATGATATCCTGATTTTTTCTAATAGTCCTGAGGAGCATGCAATGCATCTGACGGCAGTTCTAGAAAAGTTGTTTGCTAAGTTGAGCAACTGCAGTTTTTGGCAGCGTGAGATTAGTTTTCTAGGTCACATTGTTTTCGTAGAGGGGGTTTCTGTAGATCCGCAGAAGATTCAGGCTATCAGGGATTTGCCTAGACCGCAGAAGGCCACGGAGATCAGGAGTTTCATTGGTTTGACAGGTAACTATAGGTGGTTTGTGCAGGGGTTTGCAAGCAGAGCATGGCCGATGACTAAGTTGACAGGAAAGGATGTTCCTTTTGTCTGGTCACAGGAGTGCAAGGAGGGCTTTGCAAGCCTGAAGGAGATGTTGACTACTACAACAGTTTTGGCCTTGCCTAAGCAGGGAGAACCATATGTGGTTTGTACATATGCATCCAGAGTTGGTTTGAGGTGTGTGTTGATGCAGCATGGGAAGGGGATTGCCTACGTTTTGCGGCAGTTGCGGAAGCATGAGGACAAATATCCTACTCATGACTTGGAGATGGCTGCTATTGTTTTTGCACTGAAGATTTGGAGATCTTATCTTTATGGTGCAAAGGTACATGTGTTTACAGATCATAAGAGTCTGAAGTACATATTCACTCAGCCCAAGCTGAACTTGAGGTAGAATTGGTGGATGGATCTGGTGGCAGATTATGATTTGGAGATAACCTATCAACCTGGTAAGGCTAACGTGGTTGCAGATGCTATGAGTCGGAAGAGGGCAGCTTCTGCTCAGGAGCAGGATATGCAGTCTCTGGTAGGAGAGATCAGTGCGTTGAGTTTGTGAGCGGTATCACATTAGCCGTTGGGCTTGGAGGCGGTTGATAGAGCAGATCTTCTGAGTAGGGTGTGGTTGGCTCAGGAGAAGGATTTGGGAATGGTGAATGCCTCAAAGGATGTTGACTCTGAGTATCAGGTTTCGACTAATAGTACTATTTTGGTGGATGGGCGGATTTGTGTGCCTAAGGATGAGGAGTTGAGACAGGATATCTTGAGGGAGGCTCATGTGAGCAAGTTCTCTATTCATCCGGGAGCGACTAAAATATATCATGATCTCAAGAGGTACTATCACTAGGTCAGGATGAAGAAGGATGTAGCTAGTTGGGTCGCGAGGTGCGATGTTTGCTAGCTAGTGAAGGCTGAGCATCACGTTCCAGGCGGGTTACTAAAGAGGCTTCTCATTCCAGAGTGGAAGTGGGATATGATCACGATGGACTTCGTGGTAGGATTGACAGTGTCTCAGACCTTTGATGTTATTTGGGTCATTGTGGACCAGTTGACTAAGTCGGCATATTTTCTGGCCATTAAGAAGACAGATGGAGCAGCGGTCTTGGCTAAGAAATATGTGAAGGAGATAGTCAGGTTGCATTGGGTTCCAGCGAGTATTGTGTCTGATAGAGATTCTAAGTTCACTTCGGTGTTATGGAGGGCATTTCAGGCAGAGATGGGAAATAAGGTGCATATGAGTACAACTTATCAACCCCAGACAGATGGACAGTCAGAGAGGATGATCCAGACATTGAAAGATTTGCTGAGGATGTGTGTGTTGGATTGGGGTGGCCATTGGGCGGATCACCTAAACCTGGTAGAGTTTGCTTACAACAACATTTACCAGGCAAGTATTGGGATGACTCCTTATGAGGCTTTGTATGGGATGCCATGTCGTACACCGTTAAGCTGAACTCCGGTGGAGGAGAGGAGCATGTTTGGTGCTAGTTTTGTTCAGGAGACCTCAGAGAAGATTCAAGTGCTCAAGCTGAACATAAAGGAAGCTCAGGATAGGCAGAGGAGTTATGCCGATAAGAGGAGAAGAGATCTTGAGTTTCAGGTGGGAGACAGAGTGTACCTCAAGATGGCCATGTTGCGGGGTCCAAACAGGTCATTGTCAGAGACTAAGTTGAGTCCATGGTATATGGGTCCATTCAGAGTGATTGAGCGGATGGGACCGGTAGCATATAGGCTGGAGTTGCTTGAGGTTATGCGTGCGTTCTACAAGGTTTTCCATGTTTCTTTGTTGCAGAAGTGTCTACGTGAGGATGATCAGTTATTGGCTAAGATTTCTGAGGATCTTCAGCCTAATATGATTTTGGAGGCGAGACCAGTGAGGGTTCTCGAGAGGAGGATCAAGAAACTTCGGAAGAAAAAGATTGCTTTGATGAGAGTCCTTTGGGACTGTGATGGTGTTGAGGAGCAGACTTGGGAGTCAGAGGCGAGGATGAAGGTAAGGTTCAAGAAGTAGTTTGAGAAGCAGGTCACAACTTTAACTTGTCTAGCCTGGTCCCAGGTGTAGTCCGTAGCTGGAGCGGGAATGGAGTATTCCAGCCCATCTCTCTTGTTTACTTGGTTGCTTAGGGGTAGTTGGTTGTGCGACTAAGTAACAAGATGAGGTGGTGTTTGGAGTACAAAATGTTCGTGAAGTGTGGTTAAAAGTGGAAGTTTCTAAAAGAGGAAAGTTTCCAAAAGTGGAAAGTTCTAAAAATGGAAAGTTTTATGTGAGTTAAAATTTGTCCATTTTTAGTGGTTACGAGCCTTGGTGGGGCTTGTGTGGCCTTCGTGGCGGTCTTTTGAGACATTGTTTGGCCTTTATGGCGGGTTGTTTAGCCAATTGTGTGGCCTTTGTGGCGGGTTGTTTAGCCAATGTGCATGTTTAGGCGGTCCTTTGGATGTGTGGTCTTCGTGACGGTCCTTCAGGACGTGTGGCCTGTTGAGGCAATCCTTCGGGATGAGTGGTCTTCGTGATTGTCCTTCGGGATGTATGGTCTTCGTGACGGTCCTTCGGGACGAGTGGTCTTCGTGACGGTCCTTCGGAACAAGTGGTCCTTGTAACGGTCCTGTTGAGGACATATTTTTGGCCTTGGTGGCGGTCCTGTTAGGACATTTGTTTGACCTTGGTGGCGGTCCTGTTTAGGACGTTTGTTGGCCTTTGTGGCGGCCTTTGGGGCATGTTTATGATCCTTGTGTGGTCATGAAGTATTCCAGTGAGGGGATATGTGGTTGGTAGGACATTGTGTTGTCTTACGCGAGCCACGGAAAGGAAACCTGGTTAGGGATAGGACTTAGACGTGTTCAGAATTGTTTGCTCGCGACTCTTGGGGGACTTTAGTTCTCCTAGTACTGCCATAATCTGAGACTTTATGGCTTGAGAGTATGGTTGGTATATCGACTTCGAATGACGATGTGGGGGCGCGCTATAGGGTGGCAACCCGAGGGACGAATATTGGACTTCCTTATATATTTTTGGCATGCGGGCTTAGGCCCGATGAGGAGCCAACATTATAGCATGCATGCTTAGGCCTGATGAGGAGCCAATAAAACTCAAGTTTAAGGCCTATGAGTAAAGGAAAGTCCAGAAGTCAAAAGCAAATAATGCTTGGAACATGAGTCTATCGCCTAGAGGTGACCTTTGTAGATCGGTGGGAGGAGTGCGGGCACGGGAGTCCTTGGCTGATGGTTATTCGAGATTCGAGGACGAATCTATGTTGGTGGGGGAGAATTGTAACATCCGCAAACCAGATTCCCGGTTTTGTGCAGACGAGTTTAAGTTAAACACTGCGTTTTGGGTTAGGGAAAAACCATTAACTCGAGTTTTTGTCGTCATTAGCGAGTTTAGATGCTTTTGAGAGAAAATAAGAGAGAAAAGATGTTCTTGAGTGTTCTTGTGGATTTTGGGAGTTTAGAGGCTGTTCCTGTAGAGATCTGTAGTTGGGATCGTTGTAGGAGCTTCCTGGAAGTGTTCTTTTCTTGTTTAAGGTTCAGATTCGTCTGTGGCAAAGGTAAGTGCATGACCATTGCTTATCTAAGCTGGAGATTTCTCTGATCTGCTTATTTATGTGTTGTTTGGCTTGTTAGAATGTTATATGGGACTTTGTGAAGCTTTCTTGTGGCTTGGCTTGTTCTTGAGTGTAACTTGCATCGGTCGATGCAAGCTTTTGTCGGTCGATGCAACTCCAGTTGGTGTCGGTTGATGCATGGTTGGTGTCGGTCGATGCAGAGTCCTGGTTTGTTATTGTTGGTTGTTGTTTGTTGGTTGATGGTTAGAGATGTCTCTATTGCTTGTGTGCATAGTCCAGTAGATGGGAGGATTGCCTTACTGAGTGTTTATTATATACTCATGCATCTCAATTTGTGTCTGTGTTGCAGGTAAAGGCAAAGTGTGATCGTGGAATCAATGCAATGAAGAAAAGATGTTCTAGGGACTCGATTGGTTGTTGTCTGGCATTGCTAGGTTGCTAGAGTTGGGTCATTAGAACATTCCTAAGTTGATGGTTCTATATTTCTCCGCTGTTTGGTTAAATGGATATTTGCTAGACTTTATATATCCTACTATATTAATTGGGAAGTACAAATATGAAATTAACCTTAAAATGCGTAAAAATTACATTCATTTGCCATTAGAAAAACTTAATTAATTAGTTTATCTTTATTAATTATTAATAAACAAAAGAAAACATTAACAGATCAAATTAAATTAAATATACAAAAGTAAATAGAATCTATTCGAATCTAATTTGTACTTGAAAAGAAAAAATATTATTAAAAAATTAACAGCTAAGATTTTAAAAATCTAATCGAACATTATTTACAAGTACAAATTTTATCAACATTTTTTACCAGCATAGGTTAAAATTTTTATTAGAAATCTAATCGAATAAAATCTATATCAGTTCCGTTTAACAGCTTAGAGTTTAAAAAATAATAAATAAAATAATAAGAAAATAAATTATTACAAATTTTCATCAAAAAAAAGTTCATCCCGCGGTTTTCCACGGATTAGTACCTAGTTGGTTATTAATTATTGGATATTTATTAGTTTAATGTTATGGTTTATGTTATGTGCTGTTGTGTGATTGTGGTTAGGTGACTAGTGGGTATGAGACTACTAGTTGTAGAGTATTTATTATTATTATTATTATTATTATTATTATTATTATTATTATTATTATTATTTATTATTTATTAAAAAATGGATCGGATTGTTTTTAGAATATTTAATTTAGGCTGTCTAACTACTATTAAAAATAAATGTTTGCAATCTAAATATAATATATTATGATCTTAAATAAATAACAAATAACAGAATTTTCAATGCTATACAATTTGGCCAAAGCGTCTTAATTCGCTACAATTATGCAGAGAACCAAATATTTATTAAAAGATTTTATTTTATGTAGTAAGATGATCGAATCTATCGTTAAATAAACTGTCGGTTCGAACAATAATAATAATAATAATAATAAAGAAGAAGAATGAGAACCTATCTATTATATAAATACATATATATTATATAAATAGAGTACAATGAACAAATGACGCATTTCAATAAGAAAATATGACACCTTTTTTGCGGCCTAAATAAAAATTACATTATTTTTGTTATAATACATCGGCTTCTCTTTTTATTTTATTTTTCGTTTTAATTAGGATAAAACCGAAGATGTAACATGTTTGGTCAATTTCCTATCGGGGGTCACATGCATGGGATAATAAACTAGATCAATCCAATATAGCTTCATAGGTTTTTTCTAGGATCTAATAATAGTTTATCAATTATTTTCAATCTCTAAATAGTTTAAAAGAGTCTGGAAGTGAATTAATACACACAATTTTAGAAAATGGATCTTAAAATCGTTAACAGATTTCAACAATTAGGAAATCTGTATAAGCTAGGTCAAATAAACTACAAAGTCAAAAATAGTCAAACTTTCATATTTCTTTGTTGAAATATAAACAAAGAAAATAGATTAAAGAATAGAAAATACAAAATACAAACATAAATAGATTAAACTAGATTATTGATTTGTTGAAATTTCTTTGATCTAGTGGTCGATCGAAGACCAAACTGAACTGTTGAAATTTTACACTATTTATGAATTAGATCAAAAATTAAAAATCATCAGCTGACTAATTGTGAGCATATATAGTACAAATAGTTTACTCTATATTTTGTGGTACATGCATGTAAAAAATTAGTTGATTGTTGTATAGTCGTCTCTGGAAAACTGCATGAACTAAATTTGCTAGTTAATGTTAAGTTTATTATTTATAAGATGATATATAGACCACACAAAAAACAAAACTGATTGATTTACACCATATTTTATCTATAATATCAAACAACAATTGAGGAAATCTAAACATTTGATTTTTCTATTTTTGACAGCAAAGAAAATTTATCTATTCAAGCAAAAAAACTGACAGTTTTCCAAAATAGAAAACCAATCCAGAGTAGTAGAGCTGAAAAAAAGATAGTGCCTTGTGATTGTGTCTTTCTTTAGTAAAATAGTCATCACGGGTATTGTTACAGTCTGGAATAAAAGACAATGAAAGTGGGGAAATAGAGTTTTAGTATGATTTAAATTGATTATTTTTAATTTGAACAATGCATAATTAGATTATGAAAATATTATAAAATTTATGGTAAAAGTTTACTTATGATATAAAATCTCAAAAAAACTTTAAGCATATATATTATTGAGGAACTTGTAACTTGCTAGTTTGGGACGAATTTTTGGAAACTAGAATCATTTGGAACATATTTTTGGATCTACAAGACAACTGAATTTTTCTCTTCATCTTCAAAGGGAATGTTTTTGATGAGTTTGTGATGAAAGTAAGGTTACATCGAACATTAAGGCGATAATGAAAAAGGTTAAGCTTTCAGTTGGGATGTCAGTTGGGATGATCTTTTTGGAACAGATAACACGGTCATGATCACGTCCAACAGGACTAGAATGAGTTGTTATCTAGCTCCGCGTTGATCCACAAGTATTCAGATAAGGATCAAAGGGTGGGTTTGTGTCAGATCTTCTCTTTGGTGAATCTTCATTTGTTTGGATCGTTAATAGACTAATAAGATATATATATATATATATATGTGTGTGTGTGTGTGTGTGTCTGAACGGTTTGTAATTTTTATAATAAAATTGGCTAAAGTGTTCATCCTTAAGTAAATGGTTCGAGTTGCAGATATATCGCTTTGCTTTTTTTTTAAACTATCTAAACAACATTTTTTTGGAAGCATCGATGGTAGATAGTTACCATGGTGACATGCTGAGTCTGCCGAGTAAACGGCTGACTAACCTACGTTTAAATCAACTTTGATTAAGGCGTCGAGATTGCAGTTAATGCAAGTTATTTATTTTATTTTTTTATCGTTTATATCAAAATAAACATGTTATATAAAAAACGCACGATGGAAAAACTCAAATTTGAAATAGGCCTTTTGTTTTTTGGTTGTAGAATAAAAAACGCAGAATGTAACATCGTCTATAAGCATTCCTAATGCCATACTATTTAATCGCTCTCATGACTTGCGTAATTAGGCGCATTAAGTTGGTTGAGTAGAAAATGAACTTGCTATGCATTCTAACTTGACTTGTAATTGCTGGCACGACTTAAGTCAGAAATTAACTTCTTGAGCATGACTCGCTCGGTAATACAAACCCAACCACGAGAATCTCTCGGCCTCTTCTGTTACTTGACCGGGAATGCAAATGCGGGTAGCATGAAGCTGATAATAATCAGGCTCTTTATGGTGATATCGATTACATGAGGTGCACGTGACATTAGTATTGCAAGAACTATCATCGTAAATATATTAATTCATTTTATCAAAAGAAAACACAACATTTATGAAAAATTAAAATATATCATATATTTATAGATAATCCCTTTTTAATTGATTTTTAATATTAAGTTCATAATATATTGTTATAATAATAATTGTAAATAACACATCAACTATGTATTTGCTGTTATAGTTATTACTAAAAATATATAAATCACAAAACAACGAAATTTTTTATATCTCTGTTACGTAAATCAAAGTTGAAAAGTCTATATTATATTTATATTCTATATTATATTTATATGATTCAATATTAAAAATACTGACTAGCTCAAGGTCCTATACTATGTACATATGTATGTGTAAAACACGATAGAACCTAATACATATTTTATTATCTTAACATTTGAAGTTGGTTATGGTATAGATACTGGACTTGTTGGTAACTTGGTATTGGACTTGTTGGTAACAAAAATCAGGAGGCTTAGGTGCATAAATCATGCCGAGATAAGGGCTACTTACCGTACGGACATTAATAATTAACAATAATATTGTTCACTATTAATAGTAAAATAAAAGAAGAAAAATCATCAATAATCTGATATCAAATAATGAATTGGGATGCAGATTACTCCATTTCAGGAAAATGAATATTATTTTTGCAGGGAATATGTTATTTAAAATATTCGTACTACCTATATCAATACCGATTGCCACAACAACCTTGTGGTTAAGGTTAACCAGCTACTAATAACCACATTAAGGCCAGTGGATGCTGTTTTGATGAATAAGCCACGAAAGCAACTATTATGTAACATATACACTATATATATATCGACTATCGTACTAGAATAAGAATGATGATCGTGAATTTAGTTCCACGTAGAAAACTATTGTTTTCGGAAGTTTGATAAGTTTCCAGAAATATAATATTTTCGACATTTTGAAAGGATCATCAGTTCATAACCACATCTCGTGCTCCTCCACCTCCAATCTCCCTTTCTCCTTCATTTTTGGTGAGAATTCACCGTCACTGATCTTGTTTTCGTTATTCTCTTGACTCCTAAGTCTAACTAAATCATTATTCTCTGATCATATAGGAAAGAAGAGAGGAAGGAAAGGGAAGCTGTCATATCTCTTAAACCGGACAGGTCAACTTGGTTAAATATCTAAACTGGTTGTCAAACCTGTAAATTGTTAATTGGACATCATACGTCCTAATTAACAATTAGGTGATACTAATTTAGTAAATTGTAGACCAAGGAAGTGTTTTCAAACCCTTTTGGTTTAGTGAGAACCAATTTTAGTTCATTATCGTAGTTTACAACTTTACATAGTTCTCCTGAAAATTATTCCTGTCTATGCTGGACGACGAAGACAATCTTTGGTCTTCGGTACGGTCCTTAACTAGTGGACAATCAAATATTGTTCTACTAGTTTTTTTAATCAACTAAAAATTCTAGAGTTAATCTAAATTGAATCTTAATTTTTTAATTTGCTTTTCAAGGGTAAATCGTCGCTTATTCTTTTATTAGCTCAAACAGTATTAATTCCTTAAATTATACTGTAACTATAAATTACTCATTAGTCATTTTCTAGTTCTACTTTTAAAAATGACCTAATTGTAGTAAACTACTCTAAAACTTTTGTACATACTTTCCTAAATAACAAATCCAATTACAGTAAACAATACTTAAATTCATATATGTCAAGTACCATGATTATAAATAAGGTTCCCTTAAAAACATTTCGGTTGCTTCTATCATTTTCAACAAATAACTTTTGCGGATAAAATATCTGAGTGGGGGGGAAATATTGGAATCTAATAAGCTTAATTAGAAATGTGCTTACCGACAAAATCCCAGTGGGGGAAAGTATTGGAATCTAATAAGCTTAATTAAGTCATGTCACTTCAACAATTGTGAAGAACATTCTATCCTCTTCGGTATTGTAATCGTTGATGGTTATTTCATAAGAACAAATATTAATCTTTTTTAATACAGAACACAAATTAAATGGTATGGTTTACAGCAAAATAATATTATTAATGGAACTAAAACACATAAACCAACTAAATCTGGTTTGCGGAAAAAAATGAACCAACTAAATCTGGTTGAGTGGTTGCCTGGTTGGTATAATTATCAACATTATAGCCTTGAGATGTGTCGGTAGGAGCAAGAAGACTTTTGATATTGTAAGTTGAGTGGTCATGATCTCAGATACTTAATTTAAACCTAGTTGCTTATCATTAAAGTCAGATGATGAAAGTTTGCATGGAAAGATATTAATAAAGGAAAAATTCGTTTTCGAGGTGGTTTATAGATTACATTGAAATTGTAAAAATTGGTATCAAGTCCTCTAACTTTAACTTTGGTATCGGTTCACGTAATTGTCCAAGTTTTTCGATTGGGGATCGGTGTTTCCTTCTTGGATCTATCATTGTTGATAATCTTTTTTGGTTTCCTATTCATAGTTTTTTGTTGTTTCGTTTTTTTAGTTCTAGTTTTTGGTTTCCTATTCATAGTTTTTTGGTGTTTCGTTTTTTTAGTTCTAGTTTTTGGTTTTTTTTATTTTTTTATTTACTCTATAACGGTCATAAAACTCTGATATTCATAATTCTATTTTTTTTTTGTTAAAGAGCTTTCATGGAATTAATAGAATTGAAAATATTACATAGAAACAAACTAGAACCAGATATACCGATTAAAACAACGAAATAGTAAACCAGCAAGTGGTAGAAGAGGAAGCGGAAGATCAGATGATCAATACCAAAATCTCATATCTATAATTCTATGTATTAACAAATTAATGAAGAGTATGTACTGCATTGAGTAGATGATGTTTATTTGGGAAGAAATTTGGTAAATATCGATAAAGTCATGCTAATCATTTACATGTTTAAGATGATAAACATGTTTGTCGTTTTTGGACTTTCAGGTCAAATAAAAGTCACATATTTGAAATGTGAAATTGATAAATGAAGAAAGAACAAAATCATATACAAAAGTCTAGAAATTTAGAAGCTTGGTCAAAAGCAGAGCAAAAGACATAAATATTGTCAAAAATAAAGCCTTATAGTCATGATTTTAGTAACCTTCTAAGATGAGGCAAACCAAAAAGAAGCGATTTAAAATGGTATTTTCTTGTACTTTAACAAAAAAATACATCTCAAAATGGCAAAATTATCTTATACTTAAATATATGTATATTAAAAATAATTTTATATAAAAAAATAAAATAATGTCAAAAAAACAGTATAATTAATCCTGTTTAAAATGATTTGAAAAGTAAATTACAAAATAATATTGTACATCAGTTTTGCCAAAACAAAATAGTGTACATCAGTAACTATATGAATTTAATGAAATTAAAACGATAGATCTAAAAAAATTTGTTATTCATCAATCATCCAATAATCCATAAATTATAACATATTTTCTTACAGAAAATAATTATAATATATATTTTTGACAAATATATAATTTAAGACCATATAGGCTTAGGGGTTTTTTTTTATCAACAAAAAGATCAGCTCATATGAGCCAATGCGAAGGAAAAAAATTTACAAACAAAACATGTTGCGGTGATGTACGCGCTTGGCGTGCCAAAGAATCCGCACTGACATTAGCACTTCTGGGAATAAAAGATAAGGAGAAAGAAGAAAACTCATCCCTGTCCATCTCTATATCGTCGAGATAGGCCTTGAAAGCCGGCCAGTCTTGAGGGGAAGACACCATCTTCACCAAGTCTGAGCAGTCTGTATAGAAAGCCACTATTCGAAAATCATGTCCAATCATGCAACGCAAAGCCCAAACAAAAGCTTCTACTTCTCCATGCAATGGGGAAAGACTCTGACGGAAATTGGTGGCTCCATTTATCATTGAACCATCTGTAGCGGCTGAACACACCCAACCTGCACCCGCGAAAGCATCCCCCATTTTCCACGATCCATCAACAAAACACCTATAACCCGAAAAAACAGTAGGCAGCGACCCTACTCAAGTTCGCCGAAACCGAGATACATCCGGATAAGACTTGCCACATGAAATGCTTTATCTTTGGTGGACACGCCACCCGCCAAACACCCGCTAGAAGCGGAGTAATGTCCAGCCCAAAGTGAGGCACGAGAGACCTCTGTTTTGCCGAACGTTCCGTATCATACCCTGATTTAACCGAATACTTTCCAGATTTTGTAAAGTGCCAACCCAATGAGTCAATCATCTGAGGACAACCCAAAGGTAAAGCCCTGATTAAAACAGCCTCCTCCAGGGGAAAATGCTCAAGGAGCATATCTAACCGCCAAGAATTAGTTTGGCGATCGATAAGATGTGAAATTTTCAAAGAAGGGTCCTGAAAAGGTCCCTTACTCACATCTGGTCTTGGGGATTGAGCTTGTATCCATGGGTCAGTCCATATAGAGATGGAATCACCAAAGCCAACCCGTATAATAAGTCCTTTGTTTACCAAAGATCTAGCTGAAACAATACTCCGCCACCCATAGGATGGAGAATAAGAACGAATAGGATCCATAGGATTTGAGTTCCTATAATACCTGCCTTAAAAACCCGTGAAAAAAGGGACTCAGGTGCCTCGATCAGTCGCCACAACTGTTTTGCCAATAAGGCAGTGTTAAAATCATCCACATTCCTAAAACCCAAACCCCCCAACTGCTTGCTCCCACATAACTTCTCCCAGGCTAACCAATGCATCCCCCCATACTGCCTGAACTCCACCAAACATTTGCCACCGCACTAGTAAGTTTGGATGTGACTGTTTTTGGTAGACAGAAACAGGACATGACAAAGGTCGGTACCGCAGTGGCGATAGACTTTATCATAACCTCTTTCCCTCCTCTGGACAGTTGCTTCGCTGTCCAACCATTTGTACGGCTCTGTAAACGATCCCGAACAAAGGAGAAAACTTTCGTCTTAGACCCTCCCAAACTCTCTGGTATCCCTAAATACGAACCCATCCCGCCCAACTTCGATATACCCAACACCTCCTGCACCTCACGCTTAACGACCTCATCTACCTTGTGTCCAAATTGAATGGAAGACTTATCGAAATTTATTTGTTGCCCTGAGACCGCCTCATATTGCTTTAAGATGTCCAAAATAACCCCACATTGATCCTTAGTGATCCTACAGAAAAAAAGACTATCATCCGTAAACAATAAATGAGAAATTGTCGGACATTTAGTAGCCACCTTGATCCCTGTTATCCTTTTTTCCCTCTCCGCCTTCCGAATATTGGCAATGAGGACTTCTGTACATAGAATAAACAGATAGGGAGATAAAGGATCACCCTGACGCAATCCACGCTTAGGAACAATCAAACCATTAGGTTGACCATTCAACAGAACATTGTACTCAACAGAAAAAACATAAAACAAAATCCAGGAATCCCATTTGTCCGAAAAACCCATTTTACGTAGCAAAGCATCAACGAAACCCCACTCGACCCTATCATATGCCTTACTCATGTCTGTTTTAATTGCCATAAACTTCCCCTTACAAGACGGGTTTGTCCTTAGGCCATGAAACATCTCTTGAGCAATCAAAATGTTATCCGAGATCAGTCGACCTGGCACAAAAGCAGACTGAGTCTCCGAGACAAGATTTGGTAACACCAATTTTAACCGTTGGCACAGGATCTTGGAAATGATCTTATACCCCACATTACATAGACTAATCGGGCGTAATTCCGCCATCCGGGTCGGCTTTGCCACCTTTGGAATAAGACAGATGTGAGTTTGATTTAAACTCCTATCAAAAACTCCCTCCTCAAAAAATTGATTAACCATGGATACAAGGTCGGCTTTAACAACCCCACAAGCCTTCTAAAAAAACAAAGCGGTCATACCATCCGGTCTCGGAACCTTATCCGGATGCATCATAAACAAGACCTTATGAACCTCCGCCTCCGTCACCGGAGCTGTTAAACCCTCATTGATCTCTTCCGTTATTACCCCATCGACCTCACTTAACGCCTCCTCAAAAGAATCTGGAGAGATCGAAGTAAACAGGTCCTCAAAATAAGATACAACAGTGTTGCAAATATCATCATCCTTTGTAGACCAAACATTATTTCTGTCATACAGACCAACGATTCGATTCCGAGCTCTCCGCTGCTTTGTTTGCGCATGAAAATACTTTGTATTTTTGTCCCCCACCCGCATCCACCGGTTCCGACTCTTTAGGCACCAATAAATCTCTTCATCCCTGTACGCCTCGCGCAATCTGGAGGTTAAGTCCGCAAGCACCTCCGGACCAACCGAATCATCCGCCTGAGCCACCTCCAGCTGTCGTTTAAGATCCTCTATTGTCTCCCTCCCATAAGAAACATGTGCCTTCCGCCACTGAGAGATTGCGCGTCTGCAGTTCCCTATTTTGGTGACCAAATCTTGGGAATCCTGAACGCAATCAGCCCCCCAGCCCGCGGAAATAGCCCCATTAAACCCGGTTTACCAATCCAACGCCTATCAAACATAAAACACCGACGCCCATGCGGTCGTTTAGCCCCAATACTAACCACCAGAGGTTTATGATCTGAGGCGATCATAGGCAAATATTCTGTCACCGTATCCGGGAACTGATCGTGCCACTCTTCATTACCTAGAGCCCAATCCAACCGACACCGAATCGGTTTCTTATCCCGCCAGCCCCTCCATGACAAATAGTCCCCAAGATATGGAAACTCCAAAAAACCGCAATCCTGAATCATTCCATTAAAAGAACGGAAAGATGTCGCATGCATAAGTTTACCCCCTCGTTTTTCATGATTCCCTGTTAACTCATTAAAATCTCCGACAACCAGCCAAGATGTTGATCTTATAGTGCTTATCCGTAATAACCTTTCCCAGACCATATCACAGTTTTTAGGAACTGGGTCTCCATAGACAGAGATGATATTAAAAACTTTGCCATTGAGTACCGCTTCTATATTAATTATTCTGTTGGTTGCCAATAAAATTGAAACATTAAAATCATCTTTATTATAGAATAAAGCCAAACCTCCACTACAACCAACAGATTCCACTGTTTTTAAAATTTTATAGCCAAAATGGCCTACAAATTGTTCCAAATGAGAAAAGATTGTTTTGTTTCCATAAGAAATAAAAAATCTAGCCTATGATTCTTCCATAAATCTCTGATATGTCCAATGGTGGCCTTATTACCTAGACCTTGACAATTCCAACTTAGAATATTCATTTACTAATATTTGGTTTTGGTGGCTTAACTCCACCATGACCGTCTTTCACCCCTTCCTAGGTCCTTAGAGTAACACCGCTTGTGCCAGACTCCTGTCCATTTGGCGGGGGACGTCTTCGTGGAGACAGAGGCATATTAGCGTTCCTCTTTTTAGTTGAAATCCCTCTAAGCACCAAAGCCCCCTTTCCCTTCTTCCCTTTGTCCTCTAACTCCACATTGTTTGGAAGTTCCAATGCAGCCTGCTGATCACCCTCCACTTTGTTACCTGTCGTCTTTGCACCATCGTTCTCTTGAAGGGACTGATCACTTGATGCCTCCACCAAACCAGAACCATCCCCTGGCTCACCAACATTCTCCTCATCAGCATCTTCAACAATCTTGTCCACCTTACTATCCCCACTAACAATATCTGGATCTTGCATACCCGCACCATAAGTGTTCGATGCCACCGAGTTTCCAGTCAATCCTACTTGTGCCGAAACTGCTGAAGACTGGGAAACATTCTCCTCCACCAAAGTTCCCTCCCCCATTCCATCTTGCGAGCCAAGAACAGAGTGATCATCTTGATCCATCTCCGCTTCAAACGAGGCCAAAGGAGGTCCCCCCATTGCCTCAGCAACTTCCTCCGTCCCAAGAGTGGGTCCAGCAGATCTCTCACAAACTTATGTGTCATCGAGAATGTGACCCTCCTCCACGAGAACCTGACCCTCCTCAAAAGACCAGAAACCTGAGCATCCTGATCCATGGCTACCGCCGCCACTGCCGACTCCTGGAAGAGTGATTTCCTGACCTGTCGATGCTTTCTTTGCTCAAAAGCTGTCCCCCTTACCTCCTCCGAAATCAATGGCAACGTAGAACCCTGTCGTTGACAAGGCTGATCCCGAACTACCTCGTTCCTACCTCTCTGGTCTTGCGTACCCGAACTGGAGGCTCTTTTGGAGAAACCCTTCTGCCGCGACGAGTCTCCCCTGCCATGCTCAGACCGAGACCATGAACCACCAAACTGGTGTCCATTACTGCCTCTAGACGATCCAACCTGACCCGTATTTCTCCTCCCCTCAGCCATTACCGCACCCTTATAACTCATAAATTGAGCTTTGTCAGGTTGATCCACCCTAACCATCGAACCACCTTTAGCCACACCTTTAGCTACTGGGCAGACAGTTTCATCATGACACATACAAAAACATTTCTTACACCACCCATTGAGTTTCTCATAGTCAAGCTTAATAATTGTAACTTCTCCATCAAAAAACTCAATATCAAGTTCAAAACAGATAGGCTTACGACCATCAATCGTAACCTACACCTGACCATGGTCAATATCAACCGCTTCAACGACCCCCAAGTCTGATCCAATGTCGCGGAAAGTGGGCTATGCCCAAAACTGGATAGAAACGTCAGACACCCTGACCCAGAACTTCAGCGATGATGGATAAAAAGGATCCACCACTGGAGTCCACCGCACCATAGACACCATCCAGGAATCAAAGTGAAACGGCTCCATTGACAAAACCTCATTGATGTCCGCTTCCTCATCAAAGTCAAACTTGAATTTACCAGAACCTAGATCAGCACCAGCCACTTTCCCTTCTACCTGCCAAATGCGCGGAAACATGATCAACAACGCTTTCATGTCTTGCATATGTGGGTTGAAACACCTCCTAACAACCGTCTTCGAATAGCCAGCAATAAGCGCAGAGTTGTCAAAATAAGAGATCTTAACTCTACGCCTCGATCTTGCTTCATTCTCCTTCTGACCCGACAAACCCTTCCCCAAAAGCCCCGCTTGTGACATTGTTACCCAAATGAAAGCACAACAACGAATCGTAGACAGAGATAGTAACCCCAAATTTAAATGACAACAAAGAGAGATAAGCAAAAGATGTCTCTCCACCACAGCACCCAAACCCGTTTTATAGAAGTTGCAGACCAGTAAAGCCAGCAAACTAGATCAACCAAATTAGGAAAAAACATCTGCCCAATCTCCCGAATCTGCAAGAAACCTCCAAGGAAGGACAGAGGATCCATCCCTAACCAATAAGATACGATTTTCCAATCTGTATCCTCAACAATTAACCAAAATAACCAGCGAGAACTGATCCTAAATCCCATCAAAGCCCTCTCAAATCGCTTCCCCAAATACTTAAATCTGAGAGAACCCGCAAAGGTCCACCCCTGAAAGGAAAACAAATCAAGCGATTGAAAACCGTATCCTTGGCCGATTCGCTCAAAACACCAGCACTTCACCACATCCGCAAATTTGCAATCCCCAACACAGGGATAAACTCCGAAAAGGAAACCAAATGACAGAATTGAAACCCATATCCTTTTCGAAATCTCCCAAACCATCCATATCGACACCCCAACTGCGAAATTTGAGTCTCATCACCCAAACAAACCCAAAACTCCGCCCACACCATAGAACCGTATCCCTTGTAGTCCCGAAAAAACCCCAAACATCCACCAGCCATAGAAACAAGATTATGGAAAGTTTAAAACCCTAGATCCACTGTCGCCATCCAAAGAATATTTTTTTAAGTGTCTTCTATGGTCACACTCAATAGTTTTTTAGGCTTAGGTTAACATAATATAAATTCAATGTAATTCTAATATTTGAAATTCTCAATTTTCTGTATAACTTAATTTTGAAAAATGTATAATTGGAATGATTTCTCGAAAAGCTTACATGAGAAAGAATAATATAAACATAACATGAACACGTATTTTACGAATTCTTCATCGTAATGTGACATCAATAAAATTATAATAAACAACAATTATTTTCAACAATTGAACGATAACTTTTTCTGTATAAACTTTAAAATAAAGCCACAAAAACAAAACCTCATCTCTAGAGTAAGTTCAGAATTATAATGGAAAAGAACAATAATATGATAATATAAATCTTTATTTTCTTTTTCTTTTAGTCATCATTCATCTTGGTACTTGTTCACACATATGAGGACTAATTAACAAACTCTTAGAACATGTTGCACCATAGTTAATCCAACTTTGAAGCTCGTTAAAAAAAAGCATTCCAACATTTTCTACAAAATGATATAAAAGGACCATTAAAAATAAAATTGACAAAATTTACAATTATCCAATCATCCTAAAAAGGTAAAAACGATAAGTTTGAGAAAGAGGCCAAAGTCTTTGAATGGCTACTACATTTCCAATAATTACTTCAACAAACTCAACACTCGCCAATGATTGCTCCATTCCATAGTTGTTACACAATGATTTGTTTATTAAAGTTGATAATAATTAACAAATCAATGATCACACGCTTACTAAAAACAAATAAAGCAATTACCCCGATGGCTCCTTTTTCAAAACAGAAAATCCCCGAATATTTTAAGTGGTTTTTCTTGTTGACAATTAATGACCACTAATAATAATTTAGGAAATATATATATTCATAAACAGTGTAATAAAAATGCCGCCATAAAAATAAAAAAATTAAACAAACAGTGTGATTAAACTGCCGTCTTAAAAACAAAAATATTAAACAGTGTAATCAAACTTAATATTCAAGCTTTATAAAAAAACACAATAGCAATATAGTATTTTAACCCCAAAAAATGAAAAATATTTAAAAACAAAGTTTTGCTAAGATATCTCCAAATTTGGGCTTTTCTAATTGGTAAAACGAATAAGCCCAAAATTGGGCCTTTTTGATAAAAACACTCATAAGATTAGTCGTATTCGAAAGTGTAATTGATGAAAACTTGAAATGGTATAAATAACACAAAGACGAAGAGGATTCAAAGACTTTTCGTGTTTTTGGAAAAATCAAAATCTTCAAAGACGTAAAAGAAAGAAAATGAAGAGGCTGATGAACATGTTCAAGCGAAAGCCTGATCCGAAGCAAAAGCTCCGAGATTGGCAGCGGAAGTTACGCCAAGAATGCCGTAAAATCGAACACCAAATTCGAGGTATTCTCGAAGTTTCTAGTAAAAGTTTCGATCTTTGAGAGTTTTAGTCACTTATATGATGATTTAGATTGATGGGTTATGATCAAAATCCGATTTTGTGAAGTAATGATCGAATGGTGTTCTTAGAACTGGATTCTGGTTGTTTCTTGGGTTTGTGTATTAGGGTTTTGTTTTAACTGAGTGAGTTTGTTTTCAGATATAGAGAGAGAAGAAAGAAAAGTAAAGAAAGATATTAAAGACTCGGCGAAGCGGAATGATATGGCCACTGCGAAGGTACAAAAAGGATGAAACTTTATCAGCAAATCTGATCAATTGTGAAAGATGTTGAAGTTTGAAAGATTGGTTAAGTTTTTTTCTCTGTTTTGTGTGTGTGTGTGTGTTTAAAGGGACTTGCTAGGGAAATAGTGAGTGCTAGAAGAATAGTGAAGCGACTTTATGAAAACAAAGCTCACTTGAATTCAATGTCAATGCATCTTGCGGAGACTGTTGGTAAAATGATCAAAAGCTTTACATTGTGGTTTTCATCTGAAGCCAAGTCGTAAGATGTGTTTGTTTAGATTTCTTTGGCGTGTTTTAGGAACTGCGATAACAGTTGGGAATATTTCGAAGAGCACTGAGGTTATGAAGCTTGTTATTAAACTCATGAAAGCTCCGGCTTTGGCTGCCACGATGCAGGAGTTCAGCAAAGAGCTCACTAAGGTACTGTGTATGATCATATTAAGCATATGTATTTGGCAAGTTTACTAATGTGGGGATTTTTATGTAGGCTGGGGTTATTGGAGAGTTTGTGAGTGATGCGGTTGATGATACCTTAGACTCTGAGGGTATAGAAGAGGATATCGAGGAGGAGGTTGATAAAGTGTTGACTGCAGTAGCTGGAGAGACTGCAGCTAAGCTCCCTGAAGCAGTTAGGAAGGGAAAGATGAATGCACCAGCTCAAAAGGTGAAAACTTCACGTGAGGTAAGGATCTTCCACAGTTGAATGATTTGTAAGATTGTATGTACTGACAAGGGAGATCAAAGTCTGATAAGGAAATGTATTGCAGGAAGAGGCAATTACAGAAGGAGTTGATGGGGATGAAAAACTTGAGGAAGTTAGAGCTCGGTTCGCCAAAGTTAGATCGTAACTGATATATACATACTTGGTTCGTACTAGTGAGTTTTCTTATAACTGCGGCTCTATTCTTGGTGGATCTTTGAGCCGGAACGATGTGTTGGACAGTGATTGTGCTACTTGTATAGTTTGAAAGAAATTTTAGTTTTAGTGTTTGTTAGGTTTGGTTATGTGTAAAGTTTTTGGATTTGGAGAAGGCGAAACCCATTCGCTTGTGGTTCATCTTGATTTGATTTGGTCTGGTTCGATATACTAATTGCATCATCGTTTCAAAACCAAAGGATTACTAGGTTGGGACCCGCACGTACGTGCGGAGTTATTTATGTATAATTCTTAAAAAAATATAATTGTCAAGCGATCAAACCCGTTTAATATGTTTGATTGCAATGTTTAAATTTTTTTGACCCGAAAAAATCTCATTCCTCGTAATTCATATAAGTAAATAGTATGTCCGCATATGTTATGCTTGAATTTTTGTTCCCAAAATTCTTGTACCGTATTTTATCATACATGAATATACCCACACAAAATTCTCATAACCTGATTACTAAGGAACTAATTTGAACGATTTCCTAAAATATAATAAATCTATTGTTTAATCTTTTTTTCTTCTTCTTAATATGTAAATTGGGTCATTTTGGCAACATGGATATTTGATATGATTTTTTTAACCCTTAACTGTATTTCCCAATTAATAGTATAGATTTTCTTCAATTATTGAATGAAATATTCTTTAGTTATACTAATGACAATTTAATGTAAATAATATAGTAAGAGAAGGGAAAATAATAAAATGGGATATAAAGCGTGAGTATTTTATGTAGGAGATACCAGAAAGATATTTTATTATGGAGAATTCTATTAATTTGGATATTATTAGTTTTTTTAAGTAATATATGTGTCCGTAATTGATGGAGAAATAAAATTACAAAATTGTTTCGTGAGGGGGAAGACTATAAATTGGTCATTAGATCCCTTATATAAGTGGTCTTAGTTATGGTATTATATCACTGGATTTTATAAATTTTAATTGGTCATTAGATCCCTATATATCACAGCTATTGGTATAATATTATTACTTGTTTTCATTTTTATTGGACTGGATTTTCTAAATTTTAAGATTTCTGTAAAAACACTATAACTACATATTTATATATAATGTTTAACTACATAGTTATCCAAATTAAAGTATATATTCATGTTATTTTAATTGGTGATCATATGTTTTTTGGGCATATATAGAATTTATAGGAGCAAAATATTGTATATATAAATAAATTGAACAGTAATAGCAGTTGACATATATAGCAGTGACAGTTTTATGTAATATATATATATATATATATATAGCAGTGACAATTTTATGTAATTTTATGAAATACTAAGGGTGAACAATAAATTGGGTATAGAACTCTCTGGAATGCTTCTCTGGCGATTAGTATTAAAACTTGGTCACATGACTCACATTTCTATATTTAATTTGCACACTTAAAAATGATTTATTCAGGCAAACTATATTGATCAATATGCACATAAATGTGTAGTTGCGTAGAGTGTTATGTAAACATGCGATTGTGTATCACAAACTTCAGACGGCACTTCCTCATTTGAAGTGTTATGTTCTTCTTAAGATCTATATCTTAAAAGATGCTTTTGTATGTATATACACTTTTTGAACAACAATTGTGTTTTCTCAAGTTCTTTTTTGTTAATTTGTCCAATTAGCATTTTTTGTCATTATTAACCCCTCAAAACTAGATGTTTACTCTTCCATCACATAGAAATTTACTTAGTTTCTATTTGGAGCTGGTACAATATTACCAAATCCATCATGAACGAAGCGATCATCTTCAAAGATACATTTGGGCTTGGGCGTTTAACATAATATTAAAATAATCCGAGTGCGAAAAAAAAAAAAATCTAATTTTCTCCCAAACCCGAGTATCGCAGCGCCGCTATCTTCAATTTCCTCCGACACCGGTGGGACTCTTACTCGCCGGCGTCGGGGCACCACGACCTTAGATTCCGTCTCTTGTCTCCTTTGTTTCTGTAGTTCTCCTTTTCAATTCTTTTTTCCCCTTTTGAGTCTTTTTTTACAATCTACTCAATCCCCTAATAATCACTCAGATCCAGGCAAAGGCTCGCACAACACCATCTTCAGAGGGCGGAGGAGACTGTTAAACTCTCTTTTCTGCAATCACGACTCAGCCTCACTGTCGGCGGTAACCAAGTTCCTTTATCCTCTTATTTCTAGATCCGGAATGGCAATCATCTCTGTAGCACTATCTATCCCAATGTCACCCGAGCCTTGGCAGGCAGAGACGGAAACGACATATGGTGAGGAAATCTCCAGAGACATGATTTTTCTCCGTTACAGGACCACCGCCTTAATCATAAGTCAACCCATGAGCTTGGTAGATCTGTATCAGCTTTTACCGGAGACGAGGAAGCCTTTTTCACTCTCCTTGTCAGTCGCTATGCACATCAATGTATTCACTCACTCACAACGTCTCTTTGGTGGATGAACTATGTCGACCTATCAGCCTTACAAACGATCTTTCCCAACCTCCAAAAGCCCAGGTTCCCTCTGTCTAACCCCCTGTTATACTTTCGACTGTTCCAAGTTTGCTTGGCTATTCTCGGTGTCCGAAGACTGCATCAGAGAACCCATTTAGCTAGGTTGTTCTGGTTGTACAAAGGTTATGTTGGAACCATGGTTATTGCTATACTTTTGTTTTTATTGATTGGATCCCAGGCTTACCAAGGTGTCCTTCAACCCCAGAAACCTATCCCGTTTCTGAAGCTCAAGTCTGTTATTCTCTTTTCTGTGTTTTGCCAACTACAAAACCTGTGTGGAATTCTTGATCACCATTATCATGGCAGAGAGGATCCACCTGTTTTGTCTTGGCTTCCACTTATCCTCTGCACCTGTACTTAGCTTCTTCGGTGAATGTCCCTAAACCCAATACCCTGCAACCATCCTCTTGTCCGAAGCTCAGGTCTAAGTATTACTCGTCAGTGTCTCACCTTTTACTAACCTTGTGCGGTATTCTTGATCACTATTTCCATGGCAGAGAGGGATCACCTGGTATGGTATGGCTTTGCACTTATTCTTGTCAAATCCTGATGCTAGCTGCAGGNGCCGGCGTCGGGGCACCACGACCTTAGATTCCGTCTCTTGTCTCCTTTGTTTCTGTAGTTCTCCTTTTCAATTCTTTTTTCCCCTTTTGAGTCTTTTTTTACAATCTACTCAATCCCCTAATAATCACTCAGATCCAGGCAAAGGCTCGCACAACACCATCTTCAGAGGGCGGAGGAGACTGTTAAACTCTCTTTTCTGCAATCACGACTCAGCCTCACTGTCGGCGGTAACCAAGTTCCTTTATCCTCTTATTTCTAGATCCGGAATGGCAATCATCTCTGTAGCACTATCTATCCCAATGTCACCCGAGCCTTGGCAGGCAGAGACGGAAACGACATATGGTGAGGAAATCTCCAGAGACATGATTTTTCTCCGTTACAGGACCACCGCCTTAATCATAAGTCAACCCATGAGCTTGGTAGATCTGTATCAGCTTTTACCGGAGACGAGGAAGCCTTTTTCACTCTCCTTGTCAGTCGCTATGCACATCAATGTATTCACTCACTCACAACGTCTCTTTGGTGGATGAACTATGTCGACCTATCAGCCTTACAAACGATCTTTCCCAACCTCCAAAAGCCCAGGTTCCCTCTGTCTAACCCCCTGTTATACTTTCGACTGTTCCAAGTTTGCTTGGCTATTCTCGGTGTCCGAAGACTGCATCAGAGAACCCATTTAGCTAGGTTGTTCTGGTTGTACAAAGGTTATGTTGGAACCATGGTTATTGCTATACTTTTGTTTTTATTGATTGGATCCCAGGCTTACCAAGGTGTCCTTCAACCCCAGAAACCTATCCCGTTTCTGAAGCTCAAGTCTGTTATTCTCTTTTCTGTGTTTTGCCAACTACAAAACCTGTGTGGAATTCTTGATCACCATTATCATGGCAGAGAGGATCCACCTGTTTTGTCTTGGCTTCCACTTATCCTCTGCACCTGTACTTAGCTTCTTCGGTGAATGTCCCTAAACCCAATACCCTGCAACCATCCTCTTGTCCGAAGCTCAGGTCTAAGTATTACTCGTCAGTGTCTCACCTTTTACTAACCTTGTGCGGTATTCTTGATCACTATTTCCATGGCAGAGAGGGATCACCTGGTATGGTATGGCTTTGCACTTATTCTTGTCAAATCCTGATGCTAGCTGCAGGTCAAACCACCATCAGCTTATCAACCATCACCCGGGCCCTTAGCCCCCGAATCATTACCACTATTTCGACCCTGATACTGATCCTCACCCCGGTGAGTTCTTTGCCTCTGTTTCTCCTTCCAACGGCACAATGTCTTTTGACCGTGACCTACCTGACATCTCTCGATCTCATCGATGATGTCCAATCTTGCAAGCATGATCCCACATGTCTCCAACTGCTTAATTACATTTGTTTCATAGTTCTCATGGACCCTTGCCTGATGTTCTATATTTTTTTTAGTTCTGTTTATGACTTTGGGGAAAGTCTATGCTTGTAATGTCTTAAACTTTAGAGATACTTTATCCCTTTCCTTGTAATGGCTCTATTTGATTGAAAGGAATCATTTGTTTGTTCAAAAAAAAAAACACTTGGGCTTGGGCTCTAATGGAAGCAGGAGCTGTAGCTCATGGAACATGGATGAGATATATAAATTTAGAAATGGTAAAGGTAGTAGTAATAATGGAGTACATGGGGGACAAATAGAGTCACAACACTCCCAATAATAATATTTTTTCTAGGCTTATTCGGGAAAATATAAGTTTACATATGAAGTGAATATATTTTTCCCCTTTTTTAATCATCTTCTGGTTTAGAATTTTTATAAAGTGTATAAAATCACATATATGGATGAATGTGTAGATAGAAATGTATGTATCGACACAATTATGTATCTTAAATTTGTAGAAGACAAAATTTTCTTTAACGAAGTGTTGTCATGTTTCTGTTGTGGTCTAAATTTTAAAATTCTAGTATGCACAAATTGTGCATAATGCAAAGGCGTTATATTGATGAGAAAAGGAAGAAAATGACGCTACAGCAAATAAAATTATTATTGAAATTAGATTACCGTTAATACATTTGGAGCTGTCATTTTCGTGTTTATTCTAAAATTCAAAACACTAGTACTAATTATTAGAAACTAGCTAGTTCTCAAACGTAAACAACTTCCTTCGTTTTCACATTATAGTCATCAAACTAATCCTACTTATTTGACATACTAGTCAACCTCGTAAACTATCTTTTAAATCCAAATGTATCCTTTCGAATCAAATTTGTTAATTGTTTGTAAAAGAGACTAATTAGTCATATGTTAGAAAATAGAAGTCATGAGTGAAGCAATGAAAGTTGGGTCAGTCAAGAAGGAAACATACGACGCATGTATTATTTGAGAGGATAAGTGTTTACATTATCTTTTTAACCAAAAAAGTGTTTACATCATCTTATTCACTTTCAGTTTTGTGTGAATTATAAGGCACTTTGAACAACAAACAAAAATAATCGGGGAGAAATAAATACTGGTTAAATGTCGTGCTAATAAAAATTTTTAAGGAATCTCGCAACGCATTTATTGCTATTCCGATTAAAAATTTGGTTTGTCTCAATTTTTTCTTTTGAAAATATAATTTCGTTGGAAAAAAAAAAAGAGAAACTTTCTCAAAAACCAAAAAGGTTTTAATGCCTTGCACGCAACAAATTATGAGATTGATAATCTGAGATACCGACTTAATTAGGTCTTTTAATTTGATTTATTTCCCCTAAAAAAGGAATAAACATGCAAAGGAATTATTTAAGTGTAAGTCACATTACGTATATTGTTTCATTGGATTGATATTGATAATTACAAGATATGTCAAGATTGTTATCTCATATTGAGATAAGGAAACAATTATTGACAAACAAAAAAATGATATATTTTTTTCTTGAGACATTAAAATAGTCTATTCCGGTCAAGATAAATGTCATACGATTAAGCAAGATAAACGGAACATCACAAGTTTTTCTTTTTGAAACGTGAAAAGTAAGGTAGTAGAAAAGCTTGAGTGTGAGGAAGATTCCTAGAAAGAGAACTGCTGAAGTTGTGGCCATACATAACACAAGTCTCGGATCTTTAAGAATAAAACGATATGATCGTCAACTTTGTTTGTACTTTTCCCATAGTATGATTCAAGAATCATGATGATCTTGCTTTTAGAAAAGTGGGCAAACAAGATTTCAAGAATTTAGCACCAAGTGTCCTTGAAACAAGATAACCTATTCTCGTTTTTTGTTTTGTTTTGTATTTTATGTTGAAGTACTTTCATAAAACACATATAATTTTTCATATGTTTCATTGGGATTGCTAATTAATTTTATTAACTTATTTTTAATATACACGAATGTTTCTGTTCGAAAATCACGAAAGACATGTATTTACACAACTATACGAATTTGTTTTTAAGTATATCCAGTAAAATCAAATCAATAAATACGTTTTATGACGATTTTTCTGCAAAAGATAACTTTATTAAAGTATATCTATCAGCAATGACAAATGTAATGTAACAAACAAGAAAAAGAAAAAAAAAAAAAAGAGAGAGAGAGAGAGAGACATTAAGATGTGGAAATGAACACCACGGCCGTGGTGGTGTCGACGAGTTCTGGACCTCTGGTGACAATACATCATGTGTATTTTTTTTCTTGTTACGTGCAGTTACATGATGTGTATTAAATTTACACATGTTTGTTTAATTTTGTTAAATGATGTTTTTGAATTTTGATAAACTAAATTTCCTTTCAGATCGTAATCCGTTGTCGGATATATTTCATACGGCAAGGAATGTAGTTTTTATTTACTGTTCTCCATATGGTATATAGATCGACATCAACAGTCAAACATAACGTATAGTATATGTTTAAAGGTAAAACTTTTTTTGACTTAGAGCGTTGAAATTGAAGCATATATAATTCTAGGATATATAAACTGAAATCAATCATACAATGAAATTATTCTCTATTTATTTTAAAAATATTTATTACATTTATTTTTAAAAGCCATTTGTTTGACTCTTTTGGATTTCATATTTCTGATGTGCAGTAGAGAAGTTAGTAGTGGGACCCTTTTTTAAAAAATAGCTGTCTAGAACCGATTACATCCCGTAAAATTATTAGGTCTACTATTTCTATCTTGATTAATGACTAATTCTCGCATAACATTGATTATACGATCATGTCTGTATAATTCAATTATAATCTGTCTAATCTGATTACTTTCCGCTTAATTTTGTATATTACCGAAATTTTTGGAGCCAAATTTAAATTAAATATTTTTTGTTATTTAGACATTTAAATTAAGAGTTTGTGATGTTTTACAATAACTAATATACAAAATTTTAATGAAAACCATAAAATTTTATTTTGAAATTATCTTTTTCCGTGTTTATCGTAATTTTAGAGACAATATCATAGTTTTCTATTTTATTTGATGTTTTTCTTTTAACACAAATAGAATTATATATATTTAATACTATATATTTTTATTTTATTATTAATTTGATATATAACCTTAAAACTAATTTCCAATTAATTCCTCTTTAATCTCTGATACAACTATACAAAATTAACAATTAAAATATTATTAAATATTAAGATGAAAAACAATACAAAAAAGTCTGAAAGTATCGAGGCTAAACGGTAATAAGGTACCTTCAGATTTTTTTTATCTTTTTTAATCGCAATTTTTAATAATATTTTATTATTTTGTTTCCTCAATCTACTAACAAAATTTATACTCCCTCTGTCTCTAATAAATTGATGTTTAGCCATTATCACACATATTAAGAATAAGTTTAACTTCAATTTGTAAATTAATTTCTAATTAATTTTTTGGGGGAGAGAGATATAAACCATTAGATAAATACCACATATGAAAAAGCATAAAGTAGACAAACTATTTTAATTTTTTAATATACAACATCAATCTTTTAGAGAGAAAAATAAATCCTAAAACGAGAGTATCATTTTGTATATGCTACCAATATTTGCATTTTCTTGGACTATATACAACAATGATGAACATGACGACAAAAACAAATTAACAATACAACAATGATGAACGTATCATTTATGGAAGGAGGGAATCCTGATGATTTTATTTACCTCTTTCTTTTCTATCAATCAAGATTTTCTATAAAATATTTTATTTAACAATAAAGCAAAACTAAATTAAAAAACAAAACAAATTAAAGAAACACATTCTATATACTTTAAATTAAAGAAATTTAAATATTAGTTTGGTTTATATTTTATAATTAAATGATGTTATATATCGGTTTGGATTTATAAATAAGAATTACGGTTTAGATTTTTTACAATTAGAACGAAATTATATATCGGTTTGGGTTTACAAATGATATGGTTAGGGTTTAAATTTTACAATTAAAACAAAATTATCTTTCGATTTAGTTTATAAAAGAACGAATTAAGTATTTAATTTTACAATGATGTATCCAGATTTGGTTTTCTTTTTTTATAAAAAAGTGAATAAAGAGATTCACCCCAAGTATTGTCATTGTATTATAGTTTATTTTTAAAACTAAACTAAAGGATTTTTAAAAAACATTTTACTACATTAAACACTTAATTACATCAATCCACCACATGTTAAGATTCTGCCTAATATTTTGTCGTAAATAGTAAACAAACACGCAATAAACAAAAATCAACAACATTAATCAGTCGTTAACAAAACATTAATATCCATCGTTAATCACACTTTGGTTGGTGATACACGCCAGACTCATACTAAAATAATACATACGACATTACGGTGCATTGATTTGTCCATGTCTAAAGGATTCTTCGACCCGAACACAATTTTATACGCAAAGATTTGAATTAAAGCAAGGATTTGGACAGAATGTAAGCAAAAGCAAAACGAAATAGCTAGCGTTCACACAATTTTCTTTGTTGTCTCTTGTCTTTTTCTAACCGAATTAATTGCAATTGCGAAAATTTATGTACATATGTATAAAAATAAAAAACTTAAAGATCCTAATGTTTCGGTAGGTACGTGTATCCATCTTAATTTAATTTTGGGGTCTGGATTTTAAAAAACGAAAAACAAAGAGCAATCATATACTACACAGTTTTCCTCGAAAGAACAAGTGGGGTTTTATCACCGCATGAAACTTGAAAAAAGGAAACAAAAAGGATTGTTTGTGTGTGATTGGCTACAAATTGAACTAAAGGTGGAATTAGATGGAATAATTTGCAGACAAAGACATTGTTGTGATATTTTTTGTTAATAAGTGGTTGTGTTTCATCTTGGGAAAACTTTTAAAATATTGTGTCACCGATAAAATATTGTAAAAATACACTATATTCTTAAAAATCATGTATGAAAAACGAATCACAATATTTATGTAAATTATAGTATATGCTTATTTTGCACACATTAGTGGTTTACTTTTAAATAAATCTACCTAAACTACGTATATGTTATAAGTTTAAATGTTTTGAACCATGAGTTCAAATAGTTAGAATGAATAGAGCTGATACAACTATCATTTCTAGTGTTGCAAAACCGAAAAATAAAAAATGTAATACTAACCTAAAATAGTTGCTTAATTTTTTTGATTCATAGCTGAATCTGATTATTGATTGTTCTAAAAAAATATTCAATTCATTTATCCGTAATCCATGGAAAACCTCATAGTTTGTATAAGAGTTGGAAAAATGTGAAGATGATTTCATTGATTCTAGCAACCGTTACCTTTTTCGAGGTGGCAAACAAAAAAGGAAAAAATCGACAATTTTCGTAAGCAAATTGTAAATAAAATAAAATTATTTTTGGAAACTCTATCACTTTTTAACTTATTTATTTATTTATCAAATCTTTTTTTAAAAAATAAAAATCTTAACATTGAAAACCAAATTTGCATCCACGATTTGTGTAGTAGACAACAAACAAAGCCAACTATATAAACAACAACTTCGTCTCTTCTCTTCTCTTCAATACCATAACCCACTATTCTCTCTCACAGAACACACAAAGATGGACTCCAAAACAACTTTTCTCACATTTCTCCTCTGTATTTTTCTTTTCTCACATTTTTCACCCTCAAGTTCTAAATCTCTTAAAGAAAAGCCCTTATCTTTCTCACCGTCGGCGAGTTTGCCGACCCTCACGGCGGAGAGACTTATCAAAGGATTCAATTTGTTGCCTACACATGACGTCAATGTCATCGACAAGGACGGTTCTGAGGCTCCGAGACTAGTTGAAAGAGAATTCGATTTCTCGGCGGAGGTTGACCCTCGTGGCTCCGGTGGTTCTCCGTCGGTTCAAGATTTTGGTCACCATGCTGGTTACTACAAACTACCTAATTCAAAAGCAGCCAGGTAACTTCCATTTTGCTGTACCGAAACTAAACTGGTTAATTTACGTTTTTTTTCTTAACCGTTTTAATTTAGAACCGGTTTCCTGATTCTCAAAATTGTGACTATACTATAAACCAATCCGGTTTAATTAAGGTTTTAAATTCATAACTGGTCTATTTGGCTTGGTTCTGATGCAATTCACATTGTAATTCTCATCTCTCAATTACCTCCACACAAAATAGACCAATCCGGTTTAGTTTTTATTTCTCGTAACCGTTTACCGTTTTGACAAAAATTGTAAAATCCAAGACGGTCAAACAATCAAAAGAAATAGTTTAAGAACCGTACCGGTTTACTTTGGTAATTAAACTAAACCGG
Organism: Camelina sativa; assembly: GCF_000633955.1. Lineage (NCBI taxonomy): Eukaryota > Viridiplantae > Streptophyta > Magnoliopsida > Brassicales > Brassicaceae > Camelina > Camelina sativa. Next base: position 12,374,357 of record NC_025688.1, read on the forward strand.
TTTTTTTTATTTGTTCAATTTCGTGACAGGATGTTTTACTTCTTCTTCGAGTCAAGGACCAACAAAGCCGATCCAGTGGTGATTTGGCTAACCGGAGGGCCTGGTTGCAGTAGTGAACTTGCTTTGTTCTATGAGAACGGACCGTTCACCGTCTCTAACAACTCTTCTCTTACTTGGAACGAGTTTGGTTGGGACAAGGTTGGTTAGAAAAAGAAAAAAAATGGTCAACCAAAACACGTTTTCTCATATTCCAACAAGAAACCATATTAATCTCAACAACTTTTGTTTTAATTTCATTTAAATTTTAATATATTTTTAGGCATCGAATCTAATCTACGTGGACCAACCGGTGGGAACCGGTTTCAGTTACACATCGGACCAAAGTGATCTTCGACATGACGAGGAAGGTGTCAGTAATGATCTTTACGACTTCTTACAGGTTCGGTTTTTAAATACTTTTCCTCTGTCTCAATCACATTAAAACCATGTTCTTGAGGCTTAACATTACACACTTTGTTTGCAGGCGTTTTTTAAGGAGCATCCACAATTTGTGAAGAATGACTTTTACATTACCGGTGAATCCTACGCCGGACATTACATTCCCGCATTGGCTTCACGGGTTCACCGTGGAAACAAGAACAAAGAAGGAACTCACATTAACCTCAAGGTAAATAGAAAAACACTCCACAATAAACATTTTTATTCACTCCTTTTGTGTTTTGTCTTTAACCAAACCGGGTTTTACATCAGGGGTTTGCGATTGGTAATGGTTTAACCAATCCGGAGATTCAATACGGTGCCTACGCGGATTACGCGCTAGACATGAAGTTGATTACACAGTCTGATCACGATAGCCTTAACCGTAACTACGCAACTTGTCAACAATCCATCAAAGAATGCAGTAATAAAACAATCTCTAAGCCTCTTTTTTTTCAAGAATTATAGTTTAAAGGTTTGTGATTTTCATGAAATATGTTTGCTTCTTCTACTCAATTTCAGGCGCGGATGGTGGTGAAGGTGATGCTTGTGCTTCTTCTTACGTTGTATGTAACAACATTTTCCAAAAGATCATGGATATCGCAGGAAACGTAAACGTAAGCATCAAACTGGAATTGATACTTGTTTGTTCCTGAAGTAATAGTAGCTAGCTATAGCTAACAAGATTTTTACTCTGTTTTGAAGTATTACGACGTAAGGAAACAGTGTGAAGGAAACTTGTGCTATGATTTCTCGAACATGGAGAAGTTCTTGAACCAGAAATCGGTACGGAGGGCATTAGGTGTGGGCGATATCGAGTTCGTGTCTTGCAGTACAGCGGTCTACGATGCGATGCAGATGGACTGGATGCGTAATCTTGAGGTTGGGATTCCAGCTCTTCTTCAAGATGGAATTAAGCTTCTTGTTTACGCCGGTGAATACGATCTCATTTGCAATTGGCTCGGTACGTTTCATTCCTATGTCCATGTGTTTGCGGACCACTGGTTTTACATATCCACAAAACCCGCTAAGCTCTGAGATTGATTGAATACATTTTTCTTGGTCTACAGGAAATTCAAAGTGGGTTCACCAGATGGAATGGTCAGGCCAGAAAGAGTTTGTAGCAGCTGCGACAGTTCCATTCCTCGTAGACAATAAAGAAGCCGGTTTAATGAAGAATCACGGTTCACTCACTTTCCTCAAGGTAAACCAAACAAAAACCGATAACCCCAACCTATTTCTATTGATTTTTTACACCTAACAATTGAAATTGGGAAAACGTTTTATAGGTTCACGATGCTGGACACATGGTTCCGATGGACCAGCCAAAGGCAGCATTGCAAATGCTTCAGAACTGGATGCAAGGAAAGCTCGGTTCACCCACTGGTCGGACTGCTCGTCAGTGAATCTAAATTCCGAACCTACTGAATTATTATGTATTTAGGAGATCAATATTTTACTTTTTAAGAAAATTAAGTAACATATACTTGTGAATTATTTCTATAAACACACAGGAAACTTCATTGTTAATCTATTTCAGTTTGTTAACTTGTTAAAGATTTCTCAATTCATAAATGAATCAATACTTAACTCCTCCTATTACGTATGAAGCACACCACAAACTTTAGTATGGAGCAAATTTAGGACACAAAGTAACAAATTCATTAGACATGATTTGTAAAGAGTAATATAAGTATATAACCAAGTTACTATTTGAACTTTATTCAAAACCAGATAGATTCTTAAGTCATTGAGCACTCTTATCAGCTTTATATGTCACAAAGATTTTACTATTCCAGACCTGAATCTAAGATTACATAACAGCTAGAGAATATGACAGAGAAAGTAAAGCTTATTGATTTAACGATGACCCTCATAAGAACGATCACGGTAATCATCATCATCATCATCATCATCGTCAAGAATGAGTGTAACGCCATTGTTTTTAAGGGAGTTAATAACAGCCCATACCTTGGTTCGACTCTTAAACCCTTTCTTTTCGATTTCTTTCTTGACATCGGCATGGATACCTCTTCCTTGCCCATCTTGAAGCCCTTCCACTTTCAGCCTCATGGCCAAAACCTCTCCTACGATAGCCGCTGCTTTGGCATTGCAAGTCCGACCACACTCTAACGAGTTCTTGATTGCGTGTTCCACTGTTGAAGCAGTTGTCACTATTCTCCCGTTGTTTCTGTCAACTACGTTTGCTGTTATGTACTTGATCGACATGAACAGCCTTAAGACGTACCTTTTCAGAACTGTCATTGCTTCTACGAAAAACCCTTTTTATCTATAAAAATAACCAAAAACCTCAAACGTTGTCAGTAATGTTCCGCTCACATGAAATTCAGATCTAAATTGAGTCAGAACAGGGCATTAAATTGAACATTTCGAAACCAAAGAAAACGCATCAAGTCTCTTAATTTGCGTCTTTCTAACATTCATATGATTAATACATCTATAAGAAACCTCCGAAACACAGTGCTCGTAGCACAATAACTCTGTCAGGCAAATGATCAAACACCTTGCGTGCATACAAAATACTGAAAATACTAGGCATATAAAAGGATTCCCATATAAAACTGATCAAACACAATTTTTCTAACCTTGGAAGCTAACAAAACATGGCTCTCGGCGAATATCTCGTTATCTCAGACAATCATGGCAGATTTAGTCAAAACTGAGAAAGCGAAGAAAAGAAAGAAAAAACTGGAGAAGACGAAGATCAAAATTCACAAAACCTCTTTTTTTTTTTTTTTTTTTACCTTTATACCTGGATCCGTCCCTAAAGCATAATTGGGCCTTTTACTTGTTTAAGCCCAATTTTGCAAAACTCATTTTTGGTCTGTTTGGATTTTGAATGGCTGTGGAAATATCTTAGATATGTATTTTTTATAGATAGGCATCTCTCCTACGGCCAAAAGGCACGACGGTACAACAATTGATTTGTCTCTTAATAGGTAACATACATGAGGAAGTGTGGTTAGTGGGAAGATACTTTGTTATGTACATTGAGTGAAAAAAACACACCGAAGAATGACTAAAGACTTTAACTACCTACAAGC
>NC_025688.1:12377958-12385748 GCF_000633955.1 Camelina sativa
TGCTGCCCAATACTGCATTGTCACATGCGCAAGCTCTACACACAACAAAAACAAATCAAACCTCCCTATGTGAGACTAAAGAACATTCAAATACTAAAACACAAGCCAATCCAAAGATACAATACCATCTTGTTCAGCTTCATGGATTGAGATAGCTCTTGTAAGCTGAACCAACTTAGACATCATAACAGCAGGAAGTGTTACAGCTCCTAGCAATATCCCTGAAGACGCACCACGTCTACAATACATAGCAAAAACAACATCTTCTTCAATCTATGAAGATATCAAAATCGGAAAATTCGAAGCCCTGAGACCAGAAATTGAAAATTGGATAGGGGAAATCTCACCTGGCGCTGAAACGAGAGAGAAGAAACGGAGAGCTCTCGGCGCGGATCTCGACGAGGAAGGCGGAGAAGCAGAGGAGGAAGAGGGAAAAGCCATGGGAGATAAGTGATAAAGGGAGAGAAAGAAGAATACGAGAAACCACGACTGCTACTACAACCCTCTCTCCCGTCGCAAACGACGTCGCCGTCGTCGTTGTCGTCGTCTTCATCGTCGCCGGAGATGATGATTTCGCCGGTGATTATGTTTGTTTTTGAAGCGTGATTTGCTTTTTTTTTTTTGAATGGGCCGCCAACTAACGAAGACTTGTATATATTTGGGCCCACGAAACACGGTTTGGCAAGGTTCCGTTAGTTTCCACGTGAAAGAGTCAATTTTGATCGGTTGGTTCGATTTAATCCGGTTTGTTTTAATTCCGGTTATTGAAATCAGATTTTTTTTTATCCCGTTGAGTGAGACTTTGTGAAGATAACGCAGGTAACGAAGTGACGAGATGAGAGAGATGATAATTCCCTCTCTTGTTGTGACTTTGTGATGGAGCTCAGTCTCAAGTTTCAATCTTTTTCATTCCCTTCTTCAGTCTCAAGTAAGCTGAACAAAACCCTAATTTTAGATTTCCCTTTGTTTCTTCTTTTTCTAGAGAGGATTTGACGCAAATTCTTGTGAAATTTGGATTGGGTTTGACCATTTCTTGATATTTCTGATGATGATGAATCAAGTTAGATCATTTATAACAATCTAGTTTAATTTTGAGTCTTAAATTTGTTTGATCTTCTTAGTTTCTGAAGTAAGAATGGAGCTTGGAGTCAGTTCAAGCTTTGGTTGTTTAGAGTGTGCTCTGATTGATATTTGTGTGATCATGGTGGAGTAATGGTTAAATTGTATAACGAATTAATGAAGTTGCATGGTTTAATTTGTGGATTCATTACTAAAACACTATTGTCTTATTCATATTAGCTTTTTAGTCTTGATTCTTGACCATTTCATTATTTGAGGTTTTGTTTGCCCCATCTGAGTTGACATGTATATTCATAGAGCCTTTATATTGTTAATTTTTGTGGTACAGATGTTAAGGATGTAAGGTTCGTAAACGTTGATTTGAAATCCTCACATAATAGAGCTAAGAGATCATCAACAGTGGTTCCTGCTTTAGCTGAAACAGCTGTTTCTATAGCGATTGCAGCCACGGTTGTTGGTACCGCAGCCACTATCCTTGCTCGGAGAAGTTCTAAAGCCGCCGAAGAAGCCGAGGTAGTTTTTTAGTATATATGATCCTTGAACATAATATCTTGAGGATCCTTATTGTTTGTTTATCTCTGTTAAATGAATTTGCAGGCTACTATGAAAGAATGTGAAGCTTGTCTCGGTTCAGGAATCTGTCCTGAATGCAAAGGTGAAGGATTTGTACTAAAGAAACTATCAGATGCAACTGCTGAGAAAGCAAGACTCACCGCAACAAATATGGCCACACGATATACAGCCGGGTAAGGATTAACTTCCTCATTGTTGTTTCCTTCAATCTCATTGATTTCCATTTATTGATTGTCAAGAAAACACATTCTTAGGCTTCCCAAGAAATGGAGCTACTGCACTAAATGTTCTTCAACGCGGTCTTGTCTAGTCTGTGGTGGGAGTGGGAAGATGAGCATCTAGCGCCTTACGCTGAGTAGAGTACACAACACAAGTACGTTAAACTCTTTTCTTCGGGAACACAATTCAAAAGGTTTAGCATAGCTTTCTTATGTTGTTTTAATATATGACGGATTCTGTAATGTTTGAAAACTCTCATCAAACTTAAGTTGTACATTTGCAATCTTTTTGCGTCATACTTGTTTAGTTCTTTCTTACTCTTTCCAGATTCTCTTAACGCGATCTGTTTCTGAGTTCTAAAGATTACTAAAGTCAATTGCTTCTTCTTTGGTCTTTGTTTATATCTATCTGACTATCTCTATGACGTATCTCCAAGGAAGAAAAGACTCTTAAAGGTATGACTAGTTGCGCCTAAAACACTAGTCTCTTTTTCAGTACTTGATCGATTCTTTAAATTAAATGTTTGATTTTGGAAGAAGACCTTTAAAGACTCGGCTAGTCCATAAAACAGAGAGAAAAATTGATGCATAAGCCTTTTAACAAAACGACATTGTACATCACGAGCACCGGGCTCACTGAACCTCACTTATCAAGTCAGGATCTTACACGGTACATCTCTCATAAGAGGAAACATAAAAACAAGGAAATATAAAGCTAGCTTTGAGGGTTATTTATATATGGAGAAAAGATGTAATGTGACTATATCCTTCACTAGACATGACCCGGCGATCCAGTCTCCGGTGTTGGATCATCAGCCAACATCGCCTTGCGGCCTCTCTCTGAGCGACTGTTTTCAGCAAACTTAATGCTTCCCTCATGTAGACCTAAGCTCTTCTCTTCCTCTGTCCACTCCGCTCCATAGTAATGCTCCTCTTTTGATTTCTCTCCGTCTTGTGATGGCCTCAAGAACATGCTGCCCCACTGTGGGAAATGTATAAACGCCACCGGAAGGGAACACACGACAGCCATAACACCCATCAACGATAGTCCTTCAGCTGTACTAAACCTCGATGAGGAGAAGAAAAGAAGTTGAGTTACTCCCGACCCAAAGTTTCCCCCAGCACCGGTTAATCCTGAGATGAGACCAAGAGAACGACGGGAAACAAAAGGTGCAACACCAAAGAGAGCTCCACAAGCGGCTTGTGTGCCGATGGAAAAGAGCATCATGGCTAAGATTGCTATAGGGAGTGAACTAGCACGACCGAGCCAGATGCAAAAGAGAGCTCCAACAGTTTGTAAGATCCACAAGATCCATAACCGACCCCTCATGCCGAAGAGACGTGCAGCTACATCTGAAGCGTAGCCACCGAAGGGACGGGCAAAGAAGTTTGCCATACCAAAGCTGGCTGCTATAATACCGGCTGTGTGAAGTGTAAGGTTAAACCTGTCGTAGAAGTATCCGGATATAACGTTGTTGATCGTTAATTCAACTCCCATAGAAAATCCATAGAGCACGAATAAGATCCATGTTCTATAGTTCCTCACAGCGAACCAGAAGACCTACAAAAAAATTACAAAAAAAAAAAATGTAATTAGAATCACATGCATACTGTTACATTAAATATTTGAACATGTTGTCCTACCAAAAAAAAAATAAATATTGAACATGTTGAATGTTTTTGTAATAATTACCTTGGAGAATTTGTCTTTGGAAACTTGACCACTCTTTTGGAGGGTACTAAGGTTACCATCAGGGAGATCTTGGCCGAGAGTGAGGACGAGAATGCCCATAATGATCTGAAGTACGCCCGGGATAAAGAAGGCGAACCTCCATGCGGTGAAGGGAGTGGCTCCGGTGAGTTTGATGACGTGGAAGACCATTGGCATGAGTAGCTGAGTCACGCCACCTCCCATGTCTCCCCACCCTCCAGCACAACCGTTAACGAGTCCGATAATCTTTCCCGTGAACATAACACTTGTCCAGTACTGGCATGACACAAACGTCGCTAAGCAAAAACCAATCATGAACCGCACGGCCAAGTAGCTTCCAGCATCAGCTACAAACGACATGGAGAAAACAGCTGGAGCCGTGAGCATAAGAGAGAAAGCAGTGCCATAACGTGCTCCGAGAAGGTCACATACGGCTCCCATAGCGAGTCTTGAGAAAATGGCGCCGGAAACAGATGCAACTCCAGCATTTCCGATGTCGGTTTTGGTCAGGTCGAGGTTGTCACGGATGACAGGGACCAGAGGTGCAGCTGCGAAGGTGGAGATGAAACAAGTGAAGAAAGAGATCCATCCTAAATGGAAGGCTCTCATGTGTGGTTTAGCGAATGATAATGGTTTAAACACTTTTGCCCTATGCTCTGAGTCCACTGGTAGAGCGAACTTAGCCGTTGTATCGTCTGATCTGACGGCTTGAGAGGAAGGACCACTTTCGTCGTGTACGGAGAAGGAGAAGACTTGCTCCTTTCCTGTGACTCCATGCAAGGAGCTTCCAATAGAGCCGCCTTCGTTAGAATGGTTGTGAGCCATTGATCTTTTAGTTCAAAGAAAATGGGAGAAACTAAGAGAAAGACTTTAAAACGATGAAGAAGGTTTTGTTCTTCTTCTTCTTTGTTCCCTTTGTTGTGTTTTCTTGTTGTTGGTGTAAGTTGGAGAAGAGAAGTTGGATAAGTATATATAGAGAAAGATAGAGATCTCTGGGACATGGTGGGTATGGTTAGGTGGGTCCAATGATAACATTTGAATAATACTACAAACAACAAAATGTGAATTGTATTAATGAGTTTTATTATAATGATCAGAACTTATATTTTTAGTGTGCATACATATATGGCTTCAGAAAAAAATAATGTAGTTCACACGGTAAAGAGAGAATATTCTATTAGTACTACTAAGCATCTGCATAATGCAATTTACGTGCCTCTTTAATTATAATTTTGTTCTTTTTTCATTATTTGTTTATCAGTTTTGTTAAATTTGTCAATACGTTACATTAATTACTTGCACCATATCCCTATCAAGTCAGAACATTATATTTATATAACCACCGTTGTATGTATAAAATATCTAATGTATACTAATATATAACGTATGAGTCAAATAACAATAAGAAGAACACAACGTGTCATTTTCACCGCCGGCTGCGTATTGGTCTATTGTGTAGCTAATGTACAACCATGTAAATGTAATGCATGCAGGTTTCCAGCTGATTATATTAATTATACACGTATATTGTTTATTAGTTTACTTGCAAGAATTTATTAATGGTGATTAGAGAATAGAGATTCAAATATGTGACACTTGACGTTAACTAAAGGCCAACGAGACCGTACGGTTCGTTTGTTGAATTCTTTTTTAATATAACTAGTTTGTCTTTTGTGCATTGTCCCATGTGGTCGACTCACCAGTTTAATTTGGTATCAATAAAAAAACATTTGTTAAATAAGGTTTTGGATTTTTTTTTTTAAATATGTTTCGCAAGCTAAGCTGTATATAGTTTTTATCAAATTTACGAAATCTTTTGCTTTCAGTTAGCCAATTAATTAAAGAAAAAAATCTCATTGCATAACCTTAATGCTGGATAGAAAGTATGTGAACAGGACGGGGAAAAAGAGAAAACATGTACAAAAACATGTCTCCGACTGATTATGACCTTTAAATCGACATTTTGGGTTGCTACTTGCTACATAAACATGTCCCAAACTGATTATGACCATTGTATAGACAAAAGGAAAGGCTGGTTCTTAGCTTTGTCCAACAAAAATATCTTTTTCTTCGATTAATCAAGTCAGTAACTGCTAGTATCTCAACTTCTTGCATGTGTTTGGTGTTCATGTTACCGAAACCTTGTCTAGATGAGATTGTGAGCTTAGTCAGATTTTTCTAATAATTACAATGACAAATCTAAGGTACTTTGGGTATAATTGTGTTATCCGTAGGTTGAAGGTTGATTGATATTTCCAATACACTAGAGTACTAGACCAACGTAAATAAGTTGAAAAAAATACAAGATATTTCACAATAATATAGTTTAGTCTATATGAATTGTTGGCAGATAATATTCCGCATATGCTCACTATATATGGAACGATAACGATAAGTTGACTTTCTAACATCTTCCTCAATCTCAGAACCATCTCAAACAATCTGTATGTTTCTTTAATGCCACGGATATAGTAATAAATATATACAACTCTTAAGTAATTTAAGTTAGATCTTTAGAAAACAAAAAAAAAAATTATATTTAATCTACAAAAATATCATGTTAGAAGTTTCGAGAAACCATTTCTCAAGTTTACTTTTCTATTAATTTACTTGTAATTAAAGTTACATTTTTAATTATTTGTAGTTTTAATGATTTGTACTTCCTTTTGTCAGCAACTAGTAACCCTTCACTATGAAAAATTTCACGATTGGAGATCCACAACGGCGCCTGAGAACCTAAGGCATCATCACAAAATTGATCACTACAAGTTATACAATCGGTTTCGTCATTTTCCATGTGAAAACAAAATATATTTTAAACTAAAGAGTAACCAAAAGATTGCTCTGTCTTGAAAGAATTACACTTTACTTGTTGTTCAAAAAACAAATCTGACAATATACGTTCGTGTTTGAATGGTTGACTACCAAAAATTGTGATTATGACGGGAAATTTCTTTTTCTTTCTTGAATTTTTTTTTCCATTTCACAACGTAGGCAAGGGTAAAAGGTCCAAACTTTATAGGTAAAGAAAAAGAAGAAAATTCCAATAATGTGGGGAGGTCAAACAAAAAAAAAACTCTTAACATCTTCATAGGTACGTACAAAGGAGAATTTTTTTTTTCTTTTTTCATTTTATTACCGATGGTCGTTGACTTGAATAGAGTTTAGGATTTTACATAAAAGTAGTTGCTACTTGGCAAATTGCTAGTATATAAAATACACTATATCGATATTAAAACATTATTGTAAAAAAGGGTCTAACATTTTATCATATTTGTCATGTGTTTCAAACATATTAAATAGAAACAAATTAAACAAGGGTAGCTCGTATGTCAAAGAAAAATATGTTTTCTCCTCTCAACGAGATCTTTTAATTGTCCTTGTAACATAAATTACAGAGAGGAAGTTCTTTTTCAAAAAAAAAAAAACAACATAAATTACAGAGGCATTTTTGTGGAGTATGAAAAGTTCACACTGATATTATATACTGTGAAACCTAGATATATTTCAAGTGTGACATAGATTTGTGTCAATTATATATTTTTTAATCAAATCTGAAGATATTGCAATTGAGATATAACTTAAAATATATTTTTTTATATAGTAATTTTCACAAGTTCTCATGTGTTATCAATTTTCTTGTGCCTAACATTATATTTAACTACATATGGTTTGTGAGTTTTAGACACTTTTTATATAAATATTAACAAACATTTTCATAATTTATACAGAAACTAACAAACTGATAATTCCTTGACTATGCATCACATGAATAATAGGTTACTTGTTTGTTTTGTTAGTATCACTCAAGAACTGATGACGGCGTACATACAGATATGCATGTCGGCTAATGCTAAATATCCAATGGGTCGGTCACAACAGTAAGAGAGAACAACAAAGTAATATGCCTCATCTAGTTTACGAAACAAAACTATGAGGGTTAAATATATATTTTGAATCGAACTTCAAAAGTCGATGCTTAAGAGGTAAATTATAATCGGAGCGGGTCGATTTTGCAAATATTCCAATAGAATTTATTTTCAAAGGCGCCGCTTGGATTACGGCAAGTTTCACGTAATTGTCAACGTGGGGTTGTTCAAAAGTTGTTGATGCTTATCGTGGTTTCTCTGATAGGCGTACTTTTACAACATTATGATAGTTTATTTGACTTATAATATACAAAAAAGTCGTCCTTTACGACTACTATT
>NC_025688.1:12385840-12399086 GCF_000633955.1 Camelina sativa
ATTTTGTAAATATTCCAATAGAATTTATTTTCAAAGGCGCCGCTTGGATTACGGCAAGTTTCACGTAATTGTCAACGTGGGGTTGTTCAAAAGTTGTTGATGCTTATCGTGGTTTCTCTGATAGGCGTACTTTTACAACATTATGATAGTTTATTTGACTTATAATATACAAAAAAGTCGTCCTTTACGACTACTATTTAATACCGTACAGATCACAACTTTTTATATTCGTGCTGATGGGGACATGGCGTGGAAGATGTACGGGCCTCTGACTATGATCCTCATCATTCAACACATCTGAAATATTAGTACACATCTCATTTACGTCTCTTCTTCTTCTTGCCAGCTATAACTATGTACTTATGTCTACGGAAAGAGTTCATTTTATTTGAAGACGTATCAAAACATATTGTTTAGTAAGAAATATTACAGCCTCTTTCACCACTTTTTGTGGTGAATTGCAAAGTATGTGGAAATGAGTTTGCTGCTAACTAATACAACAACAAATCATTGAGCAAATAAAAATATATTTTTAAACTGATTGCTAGAAAAGAAAACTGAAAATTATCATATCGCAAAATATATTGCAATGATCAGTTTTGATATATATATTGCAATGATTTTTTAGTCCATTCTTAACGTACGAGTACGACTTGCTTAGTTTAACATACTGAAGAATACGTGATTAGTAATTGTTTGTATTCAAGTTTGTTGGTCCATCATGGGTCATGGAGGTCTAAACTAATCACACACTCATTTAAAGTCAATAAAGCTTAAATTATGCTGCTACTGTATATGATGACATAAAAAGTGGCATCTTGTAGATTTATGTTTCAAAATCAATTGTCATTTTATACCCAAATTTTGAATTTATCTCTAGTGACGTGAGATATTGTATGATTAACGAATGGTATACCGTACGAAAAAAAATTACTATACATATATAAGCAAACTATGTGATAGATTATATATAGTGTCGTTTCTGTATGATAGTAATTAACCATCGTTTACTTTAAAATTCTTACGCAAATCCATAAGTTGAATAATACATTAATACTAACTTAACACATGTTTACTACGGTAGTAATTTTCCATTACGAAACAAACATGATTATTGTCAACATAGTAATTGTGATATACGAGTACGAAAAAGTTTAAAAAAATTGATTTGACAATTTATATCATCAAAATGCAATTATTTTTTGGTTAAAGGTTCTAAAAGAATTCAAAAATTAAGTGTATTTGAGCTGAAATAATTTTAGGATATGTGATCTTCTGAAAAATAATTGTCGAAATTATGCGATTGAGAACAAAACAAAGAAAAAAATTATGTGGTAATTTGTAGGGATGGTAAATAAGTTTTTAAATCCTTCCAGACATAGCAAACCAGCCATCAAATATAGATGGACACTCAGACCAAGAGTGGACGTGGAGACCACTAAATAAAGTGGGCCCATAGGACATGAATGGACATGGGACCATTAAACAAGGTGACGGTTGGAGTGTTACAAGTGGTATCAGAGTCAAACCTAGACGAGTGTGGAGTCGAGAGGGCTAGCACCGTTGGGGATGACGGTCTTGGTGTGGAACAATGACGTTGCGATCTTTTAGTGGGAGTCAATTATAACACCCAGCCTTGTAGATAGGTTTAAAAGAATTGATTTGGCCACCTAGTACACCAAAATGCATTTATCTTTTTGGTTAAGGGTCTTGAGAAAACTACAGAGTTAAACATGCTTAAGCAGAAATAGTTTCACAATAGGTGACTTTGTAAGAAGTAATTGCCGGAACTGTGCGAGTGAGGACAAAACACATAAAAATATCATGTAGTGATTTGTAAGACATCAAACAAGTCTTTAAAGCCTTCCATACATAACAAACCAGCCGCCAGATATGGATGCACCCACATACCGAAAATAAACGTCAGGCTCACTAAACAAGATGGACTGATAAACCGAGAAATGGAACCCACTAAACAAAGTGACGGCCAGAACGTTACAATAATATTTTCTTGTATATATAAAGTGATATTTTAGATAATGAAATGTGTAAAATTAAATAATGTTTTCAGTATAAATTCATTAGTTTTTTTAATCTTTTATCATTGGTTGAATTAGATAGTAAATGATTATTGCGTTTAGAAAAATCAAAAAATAAAATGAGTTATTCATCTATGCAAAAATATACGATACGATTATGATAATCGGATTATCTTTTAAAATGGGACAGAAAGAATATCAACTGTACGTGTTTCGCCATTCATTAATAACTAACTCCTTTAAAAGTGTAAAATTTAACTTTGCTCAGCGGTTATACTGTATATAGGAGTACAACAATTGGAATTGTTTAGTGACTACGTAGATTTTAATTTTGTATGGCAATTTGGCATATGGGTCACAAATCACAATTAAAGCACTCACATGTACGTGTCCTAATTGGATGATAACTCAACTAATTTATTAATCAATTTTACTACTCATATCATATGTTTGCGGTTTTACACATATCTAAAATTAAAAATTTTAAATCGTAAACCTGTTATTATAGTTGTAGTGATTGTATTAATCTTACCATGGTATATAGTTTAATACTACCAGTCTACTACTCACATTATTTACTTTCTTCCCATAACTTTTGCAAATTAAACAAATTATAAGAGGTAAACTGAACTTAAATTAAGTGTTAGCTCGACTGATAAAGACTCTTAGGCAAAGCTTACAGATCATCGAATGACATTTGAGAGAAAATCATATAGAATGTTTGGATTCTTGATCTAAGAAGACGTACAGATCTAAATCCATAATTTATTAGTTATTTAAAAAGAACTGAAGAAATAATTACACCTAGAAAGTTTTGAACACAAAAATAACTGAAAGCATTTAATAACTAAGAATGAAAAGAGTGTGCAATTAACATTTAACCCAAAAAAAAAGTAACAAACATAATGAAAAGGGTTCAGTCAAGCGCAGCTCTATAATTGCATGCATCTACGTACGTCTATACCAAACGTTTTTTACAATGAAAGAATATGATAACAATCGCTAGAGTTCAGATATATGACGAAAATATGTAAACACGTATATATATACATATGTTTTTGCCCAAAAAAAAAAGTACATATATATATATATGAATATATTCATATTCATATACAATCTAATTTACCTAGAGGTACTAACGCACTAAAAGTTTGGTGAATTTCTCGATAATACTGAACAATGGAATGGAAACATCAAACATGCATGCATGTGTACCACCAGCTCTTCCTATAGAGCACCTAAGCTCAAAAAAAAAAAAAAATCCTCACCCAAGATATTGTAAAACCTGCATCTTATCTCCTATTATTTCCCTCTACAACTGAGCCGATGATACGAGGTTCACAATATTCTTATCACTGAGTCTCTTACTCAACGCGCCATATAGCTTTCACAAAAAATGCTCCAATAGAAACTGATGTCTCATCCGAGACTACTCTCTTATTCGTTGAAGAGTCTGCTCAAATATAATTTGCATTCGTAAAGGATGAAAAATGTTGCTACCATTGTATAAAATTTACATGATGTCCTTGTGGTAACTGATTCTTACCCTTCTTAGTTTCTTTGCTTTGGAAGCTCTCAAACATGTGTCAGATAAGTTTGATGTGTGCATTGTGGAGAATGAAAAAGTAGATGATGAGGGTGCTAAATTAATAGAATAGGGATAAGAGAGTCATCTTTGGATCCAGAAACCATGCATGACAAGAAAGAATTTGGCTCGAGGTCCCGTGTGGAAAAGGCCTCTAAAACTAACCCAAAAATCCAAGACCAATAGATTACAGTTGGAGGGCGAGGAAAACGTGTAGAATAGGTCGTGGACTTTTCAACTAGTAACGTCCCTAGAGAATATACATTCAAGTCTTTCTCCTTTCTCTTACTCGACCATGTTTGTTAGTTTTTAAATGACTAGAATCTTGTTAATTATCATACGATATGATTTAAATGGCATAGCTTGCTTCGTCGGATTTGGAAGATTTTTCCGATGACAAAATTTTGTCGGAATTACAATAGTAATGGTTACTTGCTTTTAACTAAAAACCTTTTATGACAAAGAAAAAAAATAAAAAAAGATATAATTTACCATTTCTTTCTAGACATTTCTAAAGTATAAATAAAATCACCAAAAAATACTAAAACTTTATGGGTTTCCACTTTTCAACAAACATTAGTCATTTACTAATTGTCAAAATGAAAAATACTTCCCATGATACATATCGAAACTAATTACTAGTTTACAATAACACCCACTTGCCTACTCTGTCGCGTTATGTGAGTTATTAATTTTCGGTCGTTGTTGCCATGTCGTATGCATATATTACAAACACACTGGAGATTACTAGTATAATACATATATAAACTTGGTTACTTATGACTTAAATGGAGTAGACAACTTGTAATTGTACTATATTATCTATCTAATTCTAACCGTTATTATAACATTTATGTACATTTGATCGATACATTTTACCAAAGAATCGTGTCCGATATTCAAGATATCTCTATAAATCTTTCCGTCGATCGAGTGGTTTCCATAGCGTCACCATCAATCACGTACATTAACTATTTTCGGCACAAAATATAGTTTAAGACTTTGAAGTTATAGTAAAATTGTGATAGCTATTGAACAAAAGAAAATATTATAGCTGTCTTTTCTCTAACTTTAAAATTGTGTATAACTAATAATGTTTTTTTTAATAATTATTGAGCAATACATTTATGTATTTTGACACTTCAACAACGAAAATTTATATTTTGACCTTTGGTTGATTCAATAAGAAGTCCCTTGTTTCTCCCCAATTTTCTAAAGCATTATACATAACAAAAGCAAGATCCAAACTAAGTAAAAAACCTTTCTTTTCTTCCTCTTCTGACTCAATTATATAAAAACCTTTATGCAGGCACCGTGGCTTTAATAAACAAAGGAGTTTATACGGACAACGCGATAAGTGGATCAATCAAAGCACGTTCGTTGACTTCGAAACGCGTAAGATAAGCGGGACAAGTAAGTACATATCAAATTATCAATACAATAATAAGATAACCACTTGGTCCTATTATATAGTCATATCTACCGATCCTTACTTTATTATCCAGCAGACCGTACAGATCATTCATCATTATCATCTCCTACTTTTCAAAAACCAAGTAGTTGTAATATCGATCTCTTCCGGTCTCAAGCTGACGCTGTTTCTCTTTTTTTCTAATCGCCCATATTTTCAACTCTAAGTATAAAAGTATATGTAGAACAATAATATTACCAACCCTTCGTCTATTTGCTAATTAACTTGCTATGTTAAATACGGTATACGCTGACAATATAATAATGGGTAAAAAGACCAAACAAACAGAAATTAATTGATTGAACTTTATATCTTAGCTGATTAGAAACGATAACTCCTAAATCTACTAAGAGGTCATGGGGCACTCAAGAGAACTGTATCAGTTTGGTTAGCCAAAATCTGGTCATCTATGATCATTTTGAACCATATTTCCCAATAGCCGGAATACCAAGTGAATGTTTTAGTATGTTTTATCTGAGGCGGCTACTACGATTTTGTAATTGATACTTTACTCGCAAGTTCAAAAGATTTAGTTAATTCACTATCTTGAGGAAAAGATGGAGAGCTTTTATAGCGTATCTGTTAGTCTTTGTTGGGCTTTGTAGCCTCGTTTTTTATTGTGGTTCTTTTCCAGTATGTAAATTTTGTATTCCTTTCACGAACCACTGTACTCGTAATCTGACCTTCTCGATTTCTTATCCACTGATCCAACAATTTTCAAAGTATCCTCTTCTTTTAAATTAAATCATCTTTATTCAATCAGATATTATTTTAATATTGATAAAAATATTTTCTATTACTAATGGCACTATGATTCAAGAACAAACAAAAATTATAGAGAAGTTTATTGCAACCTTATAGATTCCAACCTCGCCTTCGTGTACTCTCTAAACAAAATACTCTAGGATTATAATCTCCAATTTGTGAGATGTAGGCATAGGCTAAGTTTTGATGTTCAACATTGAAGACATACTACTTAAACAATTTTGACACTTCAAAATTGGAGAAGTAAAACATAACATTGTAGAAAAACTAAATCATGAAGAAAAATGCACACTTAAATTGGAAGAGTAATAGAGAAATATCGACATAGTGCTAGAGTGAAAAACTCTAAACCTTATCTAGAGTCTTGAATATCAAAATTACCTTTTGATTTTTGAATTTCGTAAGGTAAGTAGCCCATAATCTAACATGATTGACTTTAGGGGAATCTTTACAACCCTGAATCTAGTCCCACCATTCGTGCAGAGAAAATGTACAAAGCATTCTTTAGATAAAATTTCAGTTAGATATAAATTATTTAACAGTCGAAGGTAGTCACCATCTGAAGTAACAATTAAAATAAACGTCGGAGGATAATTACAAAAAAAGGAAGATAATTACAAGAAAAATACAACATTTAATATAATACCAAAATTATGAAAACTATAGAATAAACTATTAATCCTAACAGAGAAAGAATAGTAAATACTCATTTCTGTGTATAAAGTATAAACAAATAGACTATGTCATATTTTCTCACTAAACAAAAAATTAATTTCTTCAAAAACATCACCATTACTTCAACTTTGTTATTGTAATTATTTTTATTTATATGTTATTCTTATGAGGATCGATTATTTTGTAAAATGATTGATAACTCACAATTTCAAACTCTCTATTTTATAAAAATTTTCATTCTAATATATTTCATGCAAATTGATAACTTCCGCTTTACCCTTTACACACAAATGAACAAGGAAATTTTGTTTAGGAATTGACGAATTGTACTTTAAAAAAAATGCTAAAAGAAAAATAGAAAGTGGCATTCTGGGCTAATTTATTTAGGTCTCGCTTATCAATTGGGTTACCTGAAACCCTTGATTTTCAATTCTCAAAAGACGGTACTTTTGTTGGACGAATCGATGGGTAAGAAAGAACGTTTAACCCCGAAGGATAATGCAAAAGCCAAAAGGTCTTCAAAAGCTTCGATGGTATTGTCAGATGTGTCAGAAACAATGCCGAGACGAGAACGGGTTCAAGTGTCATTATATGAGCGAGTCTCACCAGAGGCAGATGCAAGTCTTTGGGCAGAATCCAACTCGTGTCGTCGATGGTTACTCTGAAGAATTCGAGCAGACGTTTCTCGATCTGATGCGACGGAGCCACCGTTTCTCTCGTATCGCCGCCACTGTTGTCTACAATGAGTATATTAACGATAGACATCATGTTCATATGAATTCCACGAAGTGAGCGACGTTGACTGAGTTCATCAAGTATCTTGGAAAGACGGGTAAGTGCAAGGTTGAAGAGAGTCCTAAAGGTTGGTTCATTACTTATATTGATAGAGACTCAGAGACTATGTTTAAGGAGAGGTTAAAGAACATGAGAGTTAAGAGTGATTTAGCTGAGGAGGAGAAACAAGAGAAGGAGATTCAGAAGCAGATTGAGAGAGCTGCTGAGAAATCTAATGCTGGAGGTGGTAAAGATGATGATAAGAAGAAGGATGAAGAATTAATGAAGTTGAAGAGTGGAGTTATGGTTGGGTTTGCTCTTGGCGGAGGGGTTAAACAGGTTGCTACGGGTAAAGAGAGAGTGAAAAACATGTTTGAGGATGAGGAGAATGAGAGAGATGGAAAGAGGAAGAGAAGCGGGGACTCTTTGGAGAGGATGATTCGTAGAGATGAGTGGTTGTTCGAAGGAATCATTGTGAAGGTGATGAAGAAAGGGTACTACAAGGAAAAAGGTGTTGTGAAGAAAGTGATTGATAGGTATGTAGGGGAGATTGAAATGCTTGATTCTAAGAATGTGGTGAGTGTTGATCAGGGTGAACTAGAGACGGTGCTTCCACATATGGCGATGAACATCCCAAGTGGCGCAAGAATAAAACCGTATTTTTTTTTATGTGATTTAGATGTTGGACTAAAAAACATTATACTATATCACAGTAATTGACCAATAATTCATGCATAAATACTACAACAAAAATATCGAAACATCAGTTGAATATGGTTCAATTATATTCCCCAATAGCCGGAATGCTAAGTGAACGTTTCCTGATATGTTTTATTTGACGCGGCTACGTACGACCATTTTGTTCTTGTACACACTCGTTAGCTCAAGAGATTTAGTCAATGGCTAATTCACTGTCCTGAAGAAGAGATCGAGGTTTTTGGTGTATCTGCCAATCTTTGTTGGGTTAGTCCAGTAATATGTTACTCGTCATCTGACTTTATGGATTCCTCATCCACTGATCCAACCTGTGTTAAGATTACATGTAAGGGTACTAACACTAAAAACAAAGAAATGGCATTTTACCTCCTCCCAACGAATCAAGATTTTGGTTACCTCTTCACGGTTACATTCGTCATTGTTATCACTGAGATCTTCATCATAGACTTCTTCATCTTCATCGCTCCCATGTACCGAATGCTCCTCTTTAAGCTGCATAGAATTAGAAACATAAAGGATTAAAAAACGTTCTATGAAAGATTCTTTTATTTTTATACATTGATTTTTGAAAATATACCTCATTGTAGCTTCTTATTTCAGTAATAAGCTCTTGACTCACACTCATCTACACTCTTGACGTGACTAGTTGTGCCATCACTAGGCCAAGCACTGATCCCAAAGAGACCGAACTGAAGATTCACTGGTTCACTTTTTTGCGGGTGCTCCATGCTATTATCTATATCAGTACCAAAGATGGGCTCCTAGATCTTATCAATGGAATTAACATGCCAAGTTTTCTCTACAGTACCATCAATACTCAAAAGAGCCATTAAATGCAATAGAGGAACCTTGTCTTTGGATCAGCTGCAACATTCCCTTGGAACTTAATGAATTGGCTGCACATTGATTCTTGTGTTCTTTGTCGATAAGAGCAACAGTGTTTGTGGTTGTACCATAAAGCTTTTTCCCTGTTCTGCGTCTACGCATGCAACTGAAGACTGTCGCGTGAATTGTAGCCACGCTCTTATCCACCTTTGTATTGTTTATCTTTGGGACTAGATGTTTGTCAGCTCGTTTACGAATATATTTTTGTATTGTTCTAATGTTACTATATATTTTACATACTTATTCTTTGCTGGGTCCAATGTCATGTACTTGGCTCGGACTGCAAACCGTTTCAAGTGCTTCTCCTCGTTGGCGATGTATACCATAAAGGGAACAATCGAAGGGTGCTTTTTCATCAGTCCCATCTACAAAAAGGAAAATAAAGAAAAAGTAAGATTACAAAGACTTATGGTAGCTTTTAAATCACAATGTGTGTAATGACTAATGATGAGACACATAAGACTAAGTACCACAAAGTTAAGGCTTAAGTGGACTCCTTCAACGACTACTGACTCTTTCCTCTCTTCCCATGTGGTAATGAGCCTATCCAGACTGTCAATCACCATCTCACTTTGTGCTTTATATCCTTCTATAACCATTTTCTTATGACTTAACAACTCAGTGGGGCTTGAGTTTAGACCTCGAGAGCCATTCAACTTCTTTGCTCTTCTTTTGGATTTTGACTCAGCAACTGCCACAGGGTCAAGGTACTCTCCAGCATGGTATGTTGGAGCCCACAACAAAGGATTTTGGTACTCATCAGCAAAGCTCCTCATCATATGCCTTATAGAGTCAGTTGATACCACAGTCGTAATCCCCAATCAGCTACCCTGAGTAGGAACATATTGTACCATATAGACACTATTAATATATGTGATAGAAAAGTTAGTTAATTCGTAATGGTTAGTGAAGCAGCGCATCTATTGTTCGTTTTTGGCTTTTTTTTTTGTCTTCTTGACTTTTTGTGTTGGACAAGTTATCATGTGTTGAGCCTACTTCCTTTTCTTTTACAGTGGTGTTTTACTTGTCCTTATGCAAGCAGAATCTTTTCGTTAACTCTTTTGCTTTTGAAAAATCAATTAAACCAAAAAAGGAAACTTTTGGGAGTTTTAGGAATTGAGAAGAGTTTCTTATTGTCAGTCTAAAGCATATAAAACGAGGGGATTACCAGCAACGCGGACAAAGTAGATTTTGCCACAGCCACTGGTGCCACAGAGCAGAACAATTACAGATTCTTTCCTTTCTCGGATCCTGAGAGTGATTATAAGAGTTTTGGACAATGTTAATTTATAAAAACTACAGTTCATGATCCACATGTATTGCAAATACAGCCGTCCATACAAGGGCTAAAGAATATTAACATAACGGACGTATACAAATTCTATATTTCCATCAAAAATTTTAGAATAAAGAAGATATGTTCTAAGAGCTAAGAAACATACCTACATGCAGAATCAAATCTGACCTGTCTCACTTAAATCACCCACGACAAACCAAGCTTCTAATGTACTGTTGTGTGTTAGCATGGACTATCATCTCACAAAGTATCTTTATCTTTGATGGGATCATATCTTGTTTTTCTTTTCTTTTGATTTAAAGAAAAAATATCGTTTGTAAAACTAGTACAACGTTTAGCTGAAAATAGAATGAAAAACTATGATTTAAAAACTAAGATCTTGACTCAAACCAACGGAGGAGGCCCTTGTCGTAGCCTCTCTTTTAATAAAATGGACTGACATATCTTGTTTAGGTACTGTTTAAATTCTTCGTCGATACTGATACATTTGTATCTCGACAAATCATAGATGTCCAGTGGTTCAATAACAATACCAACAAAAATATGCTCAATCTAGTTTTGTATCAAAAGTAGGGTTAAGGTTAAGAAGGCCGTTATAAACAGGATCCTTTTGCAAATATTCGAAGAGAACGCACTTTGAAAAAGCGACGCAAGGATTACGGCAAGTTCACGTAATTATCAACGTGTGGTTGTCCAACAAAAAAGTAGTTGATACTAGCTTATCGTGGTTTCTGATAGGCGTACTGTACATTATGATAATCTATTTGAGTACTTTACATTATGATAATCTATTTGACATATAAAAACGAAGTCCTTAACTGCTATATAATTCCGTACAGATCACAGCATTATTATAAATTTGTTTAGTTTTTGATGTCATAATAACATCATTCACCAGATCAACGTTTCTCCTTCGTACTAATAAGACCTTTACCATTAGTTATAAGTATCATAAACTCGTTTCAACGCAAATTAAAATCCTTCTTATTAATCTCTTTACACATGTGTCGAATGAGTTTGGTACTAAGTAATCTAATTTTTCATTGAGCAAAAATCATTCTAAAATGGACAGAGGCGTGTCCTATAATATATTTTCAAGCCATATTCAATTTATTTATTAAGAGTATATATAAATATATAATTATTTGGCCATGTTAGACTGTTCCACTTGCACATGCCAAAAGGTCGAAAATGTATTGCTATAAGAAAAATCGAAGTTTCTCGCAAACTGTGATGATTTTATTTCATTCTTAAAATGAATTTTTCATATGAAAATAAATACATAATTACGAATTATATTACCTAGCCATAACATGCAAGAAGGGTTAATGTTTGAACTGATGGAACTTTGTTGGTCTATCCTCCTGTCATGGACGGGTTTTAGTCCTCTAATTGACGTGGTTGAATTTAGCTCCTCGTATGTCAGCTATTTCGTCAAATGCAAATCATTAAGAAATTTTTTGGTTCTCCAAGCCGCAATCTAATAGTTACTCCTCCGAACTATTTTTTACTCAGATCTGCCAGCAATTTATCATAGGCATCGTAAACAGTTTGTCGATCGTATGTGTTTTTTTAAGTCTGCCAAATTTACGAAACCTAAACCAAAACAATACTTGGCATATACGTCGGGTCAACACTGGGTTAAGACTCTTATATAAGTCACCCAATGATAAAATATTACAACCATTGGCGTACATAAAGTAGGTTAGAATAACATTGTAACACTTTACACATAAAGATTGCATATACATGCATGATAATTAAGATTACATTTAGGATTTAGGGCTGAGGGTTTTACGGTGTAGGATTTCAAATAT
This sequence comes from Camelina sativa, assembly GCF_000633955.1. NCBI lineage: Eukaryota > Viridiplantae > Streptophyta > Magnoliopsida > Brassicales > Brassicaceae > Camelina > Camelina sativa. The sequence continues at coordinate 12,397,866 of NC_025688.1, forward strand.
ACATGATAATAAAAAAAATTAAATATTATAAAATTTGAAATGGAAGACATAATATGTAAACCAAGTGAAGCAAGGAAAAATTTAACAAAAAATCGTTAAGTCTGACAACAGTATGCAAAAGGTCATAAAAGTCTACAAGATGGTTAAAGATATTAGAAATCCTATACCGTAAAACCCTCAGCCCTAAATCTTAAATGTAATCCTTAATTATGAAAATAGAACCAAAATCAAACATGAAAAAATCAAACCTAACATGCGAATGATACTCATATTTATAAACCATAACATGAAATTGAACCTAAATAGAGGTCAAACATGCAATTGAACTCGATATCGAACCTAAAAATTGCAAATCTAATTAAAATTCATAACCTAGAAATAAAATGCTTTTGATTTGGAGTACAATCTCCACATGGACTTCCCATTTTATGACTATTAGACACAACTTACTTTTTCATTTAAATTAAAGAAAAAAATTATTATAAAGACTAGGTTTTGAACCCACACGTATATATTTTGAGAAAAATTATATATGATTGATTACGGTAATAAAATATTATCTCATAAAAAAATTAAAATTAGTACTAAGGAAAATAATTAAATTTCAGATACACAATTTTTTAAAATATAAAAATCAGTTGTGTTATAAAATCAAATATGATAAAAAAAAATCATAAATTTAACTTGACGTCTAGGCGAGACAAATCAAACTGATGACCTCACATATCCTAAACCAATTTCTTTGACCACCAGAAAAACGAAACAATTTTATAATCATGAATTTAACTCGTTTTCATATTTAATTGATCACTACCACCTATGTATTCGTGTTTTTTATTCAATGTTTTCTTATTCTTCAAATTCTTTATTGTCATTTTCATTGTCAAATTTTGTGTTAAATGTCATCGTTACTTTTACCGTTTGGTTCTTCGTTATACTCTTTTTCTTCTTCTTCCTCGTCAACTTCTTCACATTCTTCCACTGAACAACCTTTTTTTAGACTACCACACAACTTGTTAACCCATCAAACTCCAAGAACAAAATCATTTCTTTTCTCATAAAATTTGTGAAATTCATGATTACCAGCATAGTCAACACATGCACCCAATTATTGACAATTTTATCCATATACTTATTTGGTTTTAGATCCACGCGTTTAGAAACTTCTGAAACCAAAATCCTTACTTGGTTTATAATATTTTAAAAACATAATAAAATATA
>NC_025688.1:12399894-12409871 GCF_000633955.1 Camelina sativa
ACCCAATTATTGACAATTTTATCCATATACTTATTTGGTTTTAGATCCACGCGTTTAGAAACTTCTGAAACCAAAATCCTTACTTGGTTTATAATATTTTAAAAACATAATAAAATATACTAATAATTATTTATTTAATATGAATCATATGATATATAGAAATATGAGTACACTATAAGATCGAATATATTAATTATAAATAAATAATATCAATTATTTATATCATCAAATAATATCAACCGTATCATATTATCAAATAACCGTAACCGTATATAACAGTAACCGCTTGAACCGTAACCGTATTTAAACGTAACCCGTTTAACCGTTTGTAAATTTCTTGCTTCATAAATTGTTTAGCATCAATTATTATTATTGATGTTGTAATCGAATAATTTGACATCAGTTTAATAAAAATGACACAATTTTATTTGAATTTGCATCAATCAAAAATATTTAACAGAAAATATAATTTACATCACTTAATATAATGATACAAATGAAATATCAATTAAATAAATGATACAAAACTGATATCAATAATAAAATGATGCAAAATTAAATAAATATGTATTACAAAATTTTATTATATCAGTTGCATATAACTGATGCAAGTTAATATTAATTTACATGTGTCAAAACTCAAAAATATTCAATATTAATCTTTTTTTATTCAACAAGAATCAATTTATTTTTCCATAAAAAATCAAACATATATTACTATTTCCCAAAAAAGGTTTTATAAATTTCTATTATTAATTATTTTAAAGATACAAAAATAATATTTCTAAAATATAAATTATGTTTATTTTACTTTATTTAAATATAATAATTACATTCTCCACCTAATAAATCTGCAAAAATATTTATTTTCAAAATAATTAATCATTTTATCACAAATGTTTCCATAAATTAATAATTATTAACAAAATCGTAAATATACAGTATCCGTGATATATTTTCCATAAATAATAATTATATAAAAAACAGATCTGTTTGGATATTGTAACCTGTTTTCTTTTATTTTTTTCAATTTCTCAACTTTTCTTGATTTTATTAAAAATATTGGGGGATTTTATATATGTATTTAAGCTGTTTAAAAAAACCGAAAATTTGTTTCTACTCTCTACACCACTCACGATATGTAACTATTTAAAAAAAAAATTTATTATTATTTAAGGGTGAGAGTGCTTCTCCATCTATATAAGAAAAAAAAATTTATTATTATTTAAGGGTGAGAGTGCTTCTCCATCTATATAAGAAAAAAAAATTGAGAGTGATCAAAACAACAATTTTTGTAAAAGTTCTTCTTTAAATGTCAACAAGCCAATGGTAAATCCAATTATGCATTTACAACACATCTTCAGCATATAATCATCACATCTAAAACATTTAAAGGTAAATCTTCTTTTCTTCTCCCTATTTTATATCAAGTTTTTTTGATTATCAAATGTAGAATTCTAATTTTTCTTCTGTTTTTTTGTTTATATAGTCAGAAAATCTCAAGATGAAATAACAATATCATGAAGACAATGGAAAAAAAAGAGGGGAACAAAAGCAATATGTGTTTCATATAACACTTATGAAGATACATTTGATACTTCAGCAAGAAGAAAAAAAGCTTCAATTTATGATTTGGGTTCATATTAGTTTTTTATTCGTTTGTAATTCAACGTTGAATGTATGATCTGATCAGTTCATATCAGTTTTTTTTTTTGTTGAATCTTTATTAAACTAAATGCATTGTATTTATGTTTTTTATTTATTTTGTAAATAAATTTTTTAATAAAAGATATCAGTACATATTCGAAAAGATTTTAATAGATATCAAAGACAATTTTTGCATATTAAAATAATTTCGAAAATATTTAAAATAAATGAATATGTTATTTTTGCATATTAAAATAATTTCAAAAATATTGAAAATAAATGAATCGGTTATTATATTTAAAACAAGAAATCTTTTATTAGTATCACTTATTCATAAATGATACCAAATTTTAAAATCATTTATAAAAACTGACACAATAATTTGGAATCATTTGTTATAACTGATTTAATATAACATCAGTTTGAAATAAATTGATGTAAATTATTTGCATCAACAAATAGTAAATCATTTTTTAAAGTGATACAAATTATATTTACATCATTTAATTCTGATGCAAATATAAAAAATAAATGATTTAAAACAACACATTTTTTGTAGTGGTTGTTTTGATCTATATGGATTTGATTAAACCAAGTAAAACCATACGTCTCATGTGATTTAGGGTGCAAATGGTTATAGAATTGAAAATGTTGAAAAAGTTGAAACTGTTAGAATGACTTAGGACTTAACGTTGATACCCAAAAAAAATCATAAGACTTAGGGTTCTAGGTTCTAACATAGAGTTTAATTATGCGGCATTTTGGCTTTAGGATTATGCGGAAAAAGAAATTGATGTGCACCAATGAAGCATTAGAAAAATTGTACATATCAGATGATTATCACAATAGCGAGTCTTATTATACAGTCATATCTAATTATCCAGACATTATTAGTCAAATTGAACAGACTAATTAATATATTATAAGTAAATAAAACCATCTCCAACTTCAAAATGATTAGACTCTACATCGAATCCAAACACGCCACTCTCTTCCCATCCACCTACTCGATTTCTTCAGAGTCGATCGTCACTGTAGGCTCATCTGGAAACAGAGAACGTGTAACCAACGTACTGGAGTCGTTTTGGTTCCTATGCTTCGTCATGTGACCCCCAAGAGCTTGCCCTATAGGAAACTTGAGGCCACATAGCGGACAAGAATGTGTCGTTGTTTTAGGCTTCTTAGAGAGTGAAGATGACTGATCATCGGTCTCGTTTATGGGCTTCTTGTGCTTTGCACGGTGGCCTCCCAAAGCCTGGTACGATGAGAACTCCTTCATACACGTCTTGCATCTGAAAACGCGTCTCTTATCTTCTTCTCCGCTACATTCTCCAACTCTTGATAACAGCATCAGACAACTTTGCGCTGTATCCTCAATCGTTTGATCATTATTCTTACTTGTCACAGACATGATTGAGTTGACTGAGTTTTATTGTTTTACAAAACAAAATTTCGGTTGGGGTTAGTTAGTTTGTGTTGCTGTTATGGGTATTTATGGAGAAGGCGATGGGTGAGTAAAGATGTATGACGATAAGTGACGAAAATACCCCCGAGACTAGCTGAGCTGAGTAAAATCATCTTCAATTAATGTATTATTTTACTTTCTACTCTAAAATTAAAATGAGTAGATACTATTTTTCTTTATAATAGAGTTTAGAACAAAAAATATAGTACCAGGGTTGAAAATTCCTTAAGAAAATAAAAATGATATTCATGTAATGAAGTGGGAAACTAATTACCGTCGCCCTAAGAAAGGAAATAGTTATTGGTTAATAAATTCTAATTTAACATGGTATCAGAATTCAAATATAGATTAGTCATTTAATCTGGTTTGAGAAGTTGTCCAATCACCCTCACTAATTGATGGTTCAAAGAAATGTTCAATTCATCGACATAGCTAAAGGAGCATTATTTCGAAATGACGTGATGAATTCTATCGAGATGAATGATTAGAAGAACCATTATGTAAAAGAGGCCATGAAAAAAAAATTCATATTGGAAAAAAGAGAGAAATATTGAGTAATATATAAACCCTAATTTAACAGATAACAAGCGGAGTGAATGTTTTCACTGTGAGCAAAAGTTAAAGGTATTGGTGACATCAGTTTGTTACAATGACCACTCGCAAGCTGTAGTGATATAAAGTAAAAGACAAATCGTAGCATTTTTCTGACGGGGTTGATTGTCTCATTAAATCCATATCTTACTCGTTAATACAAGTTTTTCGCCACACAATTCCTTTTGTACATGTTAGTTTAACCATCGGGTATAAGTTTCACAGAAACCACCCACTTTTAACCGACAATTTTTGTTAAATTGTTAAAACTAAAATATACGAAGCTACATTTTAACCGGAGATTCTTTTTCTAAACGGATGACAACAAAATCAAGATTTGCAAACTATACCATTTTAAATTCACGACATGGCCTTTCTATTGTCAGTCACACTAGTCTTGACTTGAGTACTAAGCACACGGAGTTTATGCGGCATCGTGGCTTAGAGAAAAAAAGTAGTTGTGCGGGCATCACGAGAAGTTGAGCAATCAAGGTACGTTTATTGACTTCATAACGCGTAAGATGCGTGGGATAAGTAAGGACATATCAAAATGATCAGAGACTTATTATATAATATTGAAAGAAACACCAACTTGAAATATTTTTTTGCATGTTTAAGGTTGTATGGATTACGCAATAAGTGGAGTGATCAAGCCACGTTTTGACGACTTCAAACGTGTAAGATACGTGGGACATACTATAAAATTGATCAAAACTCTTTTAAAAAAACAGTTTTTGTAGGATTTTTTTTTTTCATTAATTATGTCGCTATATTTTTGTATACAGATATTTAATATTTTCTGGTTTTCTATTAATTTTAATATATATATATATATTATTTTTAGTTTTCATATGTCCTTGTTATAGCGGGTAAATTAGCACAACTGTCCATGTTTTACCGCATCTTAAACAATGCTTCCATTTGGTTAACCGAAACTATCTAATAGAAATTGTTGACGAAGAAAAACACTATAAATATTAGTTAATTAAGATATAATAGAAATTTTAAAGGATTTTTATACCATTTTGTATATAATCACTTTAAATTTTTTTGAGGTTTGACAAAGAACGCAATAAGTGGAGCAATCGAGCCATGTTTGATGACTTTGATACGCTAGACAAGTACTGAAAATACATATCAAAATTATTGTCGCAACTAAAAGATAACCATTTGTTCTTATTGTATGGTCCTTATCTACCAATCCATACTCTTATTATTAATGTACCGTACATATCATCTTCATCTTCCACTTTTCAAAGCCTAGATGTAATTCCTAACCCAATCTGACGCTGCCTGTCTTTCTTTTTGTCCCTAAAATCATAATTTTCTCGAAATTATTAATAGAGGTCTAATTCCGATTGCTGCTCAGTAATTTTGAACAGTGGAATTTCGACTCATACAAATTTGGTGATATCACTAGAAGCATACAATTTTTTTTTTACTATTACCATTTTTGAAAATATTTTATATACCCAGTGTGTCCCTTATTGCATGTTATAAAAAAAAACGTAATTACAAATAATACTATTACTTTTTAATTCCACATAAAAAAATGCATTGTCACGTCAGCGATTGCTGACATGTATTAAATAACGTAGCTGTAAAGCGATACAATGATGATGAAATTAAGTTATGGTATGTTGCTGCTGATTTAAGGAAAATGATTGAGTTATGAGCAAACAGCTGACTTACAAGCATAACCCAACTTGGCGTTACATGTGACTTAATGAAACCTATCTGAGTTATAAGAAAATAGTTGAGTTACGAGTATAACCCAACTGTAATTACGGCTGAGTTTTTACCTGATGGTTAATTTGTCAAAAAATTGGCTGGGTAATACTTTGACACATCTGAATTAACTTTCTCCGGGTGGCTGAGTTATTAACGACACCTCATTTATTGGATGTCGTTATGACTGATTTACGTTTAAGTATCATAAATCAGTCGTAATGAGTTGGATTAACGAAAAACTCAGCCATTTTTACGGCTGAATTAGTAGCGAAAGATTAATTACCAAAATAACATGCAATTACGGCCGATTTATGAAACAATACGATTGACTTATAGATTTTAAGTTGAGTTACGACATTAAACGGCTGAATTTGACATCCGTATTTTCGTTTTTTGATTACTGTAATAGTATTCTTGTTGGGACTGACTTATAGTTTTGTTTGATGATTGGTTTAATTAGGCTGATTTACATGTTCGTTTGGTGGTTTACTTGCCACTTAATCAATTAAAAATTAACATCGGACGAATCATTCCATGTCATCATCATCAAAGGAAATACTAAATGTCTTTTTTTCCTACTCATCTTGTTCTTCACCTTGTTCAAAAAAGATTTACATGTTCTTCACCTTGTTCTTCACATCAACAGAGATATCCAAAACTTAATTTTTGAACATCCAATTCGTCATCGTCTTCCTCATTATTCTTCATTTTCATTCATCGTGCTCTGATATGTGATGGATCCGGATTTGGTAATTGTTGTTCCGATAATTGGGTAAAAAAAACATAAATATGTATTTAATACCGATGATAGAGGGTATAGAATTTTGCAGGTAGATGTGAAAAACTTGTTTGATGTAGTATTATTGTAATATATTTGTTTACTTTCAGTTTCTTTCTTGTACTAACTCAGCCGAAAAACAATATAGATCATTTGTTTATGTTCAGTTTTTTTTTGTAATAAGTTAGCTGCAAAACAATATAAATAAACCGCCATATGAATCTACGCAACTTGTCATCTTCCATAAAGTATTATAACTCAGCCGCGAAGCAATATAAATTAGCCGTCATATGAATCTACGAAATCTTTTGTCTTTTGTTAAGCATTATAACTCAGCCATCAAATCTAATAAATCTAACAAATCAGTCACAATATGTAAATCAACAACGACAATAATAAAAACCCTCAATCAGCTGGAAAAACGGTTGAAATCACGGGCTATTATTGAAACACTCAAAAACAAATATTGGACACATACCGGAACACAAAAATACAAAAACGAGTGTAGACGAAATGCGACAGCGATGACGACGAGAGAGAAAATCTACGATAAGCGGCCAGAAGAGAGAGACAAGTATTAGAGTTTCTCGTCGGAATCGTAGAGAGAAAGAGAGTTTTTTTAGTTCGTGAACACAAATACAGCGATTCAGTTTCTCTCTTTTGAAACAGAGAAAACTGTCGATAATGACGTGCAAGTGTTTGATTATGTGGACTTTTTTATTATTTTCAAAATAAAAAATAAAAAATTAACTGTAATTACACAATTATAATTACAAAATTACGTGGAAGTGTTTGAGTGTTAATTGTAATTACACAGTAGCACTAAATATATCAGTAATTTTTGAAAAATGTAAAATATATTAACAATGTTCTTACTTTTCTATAACATCTAAGAGTAATTTTTTCTAAATAATATGTCGAACAATGATTCGTCTTGTTGCTAACTTGCCATGAAGATCTCAAGCTATGTACAATCTGGTCTATAAACAAGAATATTAGGGTATTTTTGGCGTTTACAGTTGCCAAAATTAACCATACCGATTTTCCTAAATGGTGGAGCTTGTTCTTTTGCTTTGATCCAAATGATGAGTCTTTATCCATTCAAAGAGACCACTGTACCGCATGTCTTCTTTTTCGTTTATCTATATGAATTTGATTAAAACATATAGAACAACCGTACTTTCGTTTATCTTATCATTATTTAGAACATATGTTCCAAAAAAAAAAAAAATGTTCTAATACATAGGTATCTCGGATGATCATCTAGTAAAGGTATCAGTGATAGGGAATTTTTTTATATAAAACAAGAAACACACCACACGTTAAGTTTAAATGATGAAGCTATGCATAGTCCATAGTTTACCAAACCTCATATAATCCAATTAATTAAGATCATGCTCGCTAGACATGTAAAACCGTGAAGAAACACCAATGTACAGTCGAATTCAACGGTTGAATAAGGTACATATAGAACGTAGTATATGATTATAAGTCTCACCATAATTCTGTAATGTATATGTTGTGTGTGCGCTCATGCGTACATCATGAGATGAAAATGTTACTACGTGACTAAACAGGAGCCGGATTTTCAGTTTCTGACATGGAGCCGCCCTCCATAGCCGCCTTTCGGCCTCTTTCTGACCGACTATTCTCTGCAAATTTAAGGCTACCTTCATGCAATCCTTGCCGCTTTTCTTCCTCAGTCCACTCCGCTGCATAGTAATGTTCTTCATTTGATTTCTTCTCATCACTCGTTGGTCCAAAAAACATACTTCCCCATTGTGGAAAATGTATAAAAGCAACTAAAAGCGTAAAAATCATTGCCATGATTCCCATTAGCGACAAGCCATCGGCAGTGTGGAATTTTGATGAAGAGAAAAAGACTAGTTGAGTTAGTCCCGATCCAAAATTTCCTCCTGCACCGGTAAGTCCTGATATTAGTCCTAGAGAGCGACGCGACACAAAAGGAACAATGCCAAAAATGGCCCCACAAGCAGCTTGCACGCCGACTGAGAAGAGCATCATGGCTAAAATAGCTATAGGAAGTGAGGTAGCACGGCCGAGCCAAACACAGAAAAGACCACCAGAAGTTTGTAAGATCCAAAGGGTCCATAACCTCCCTCTCATGCCGAAAAATCGAGCTGACATGTCAGATGCATAGCCACCAAGAGGACGTGCAAAGAAGTTAGCCATACCAAAGCTGGCTGCTATCATACCAGCTGTATGGAGTTGAAGTTGAAACCTAATATACGTAAACCAAAAGAAACAGATCAGGTTACTTGTGTTTAAAGAAACTCAGAATCTTTAACCAAAAATTGTTATTTATGTTAATTCAAACCTGTCGAAGAAATACTCTGAGATAACGTTGTTGATGGTCATTTCGATTCCCATGGAAAATCCATAGAGAAGGAACAAAACATATGTTCTGTAGTTCATCACTGCATACCAAAACACCTATAAGATATAAAACTAATTTGTTAAGGAAACAGAATAATTCGAATTTTATTTCAACTTATACATATAGATATGATTTATTTGTTTACGTACCTTGGAGAACCTGTCTTTGGAAACTTCACCTTTCTTCTGTAGAGTACTTAGGTTTCCATCAGGAAGATCTTGTCCAAGAGTGAGCACTAGAATCCCCATAATGACCTGTAGAAACCCGGGGACGAAGAAGGCGATCCTCCACGCCACGAAGGGACTGGCTCCGGCGAGTTTGATGACATGGAAGACCATTGGCATGAGTAGCTGAGTCACGCCTCCTCCCATGTCACCCCACCCTCCGGCACATCCGTTGACAAGTCCGATGATCTTGCCGTTGAACATGACGCTCGTCCAGTATTGACAAGACACGAACGTGGCTAGACAAAAACCAATCATGAAGCGGACGGCTAGGTAGCCACCAGCGTCAGACACAAAGGACATGCTGAAGACTGTTGGAGCCGATAGCATCAGCAAAAAAGCCGTCCCGTACCTGTTTCATTTTTATCGGAAGTTGCTCATCAATTATTGAAATGAATACTTATAATGAAAAGAAACAAAAAATTAAAGAGAACACAGTTAAAATGGAAAAAAAAAAATTAATGCATGTATATGTTGATCATAAAGTTTTGCGTTAAAAAAATGGTCTCGATCATAAGCATGTGACTGGATTGATGACGCTTGTAATATTTCTCCTAAATCCAGTAAAAATTTGATTGGTTCATATTTTGCCTAATAGAAGTTTGAACAATACTGTTGAAAATATTTAGACCTTTAAAAGTCTCTTTTGGTATTGCCAATCTGCCTCATATATATAACCTCTTCGAACTAGAGACCATGGGTGATATTAGGGATATACTAGACAAATTACGATTAATTATCATTACGGATAAATGATTACTTTTGTTTTTATGTATTTTGCCATGATATGATAAAATGTTTCATATCGGTGAATCCTAGATCTAATGTATGTGTTGTAACAGCACGTACGTTCTTTAAGTCCATAGTCAAGATAATTTCACAAGTAAACACATTCGGATATAGTTGTAAAACATAGTAAGTACGTACCTAGCCCCGAGCAAGTCACAAACAGCTCCCATAGCGAGTCTAGAGAAAATGGCTCCAGAAACTGAGGCGACTCCGGCGTTTCCAATATCATTTTTGGTCAAATCGAGGTTATCTCTGATGATCGGGACGAGAGGTGCGGCGGCAAACGTGGAGATGAAGCAAGTGAAAAAGGAGATCCATCCTAAGTGGAAAGCTCTCATGTGCGGTTTGGCAAAC
>NC_025688.1:12413301-12439682 GCF_000633955.1 Camelina sativa
AGTACGTACCTAGCCCCGAGCAAGTCACAAACAGCTCCCATAGCGAGTCTAGAGAAAATGGCTCCAGAAACTGAGGCGACTCCGGCGTTTCCAATATCATTTTTGGTCAAATCGAGGTTATCTCTGATGATCGGGACGAGAGGTGCGGCGGCAAACGTGGAGATGAAGCAAGTGAAAAAAGAGATCCATCCTAAGTGGAAAGCTCTCATGTGCGGTTTGGCAAACGAGAATGGTTTGAATACCTTTGCTCTATGCTCTGAGTCAACCGGCAAGGCAAACTTAGCCGTTGGATCATCAGATTGAACAGGATGAGACGCAGGGCCATCTTCGCCTTGGACAGAGAAGGAGAAAACTTGTTCCCTCGCCGTGACTCCATGCATGGAGGTCCCAATGGAGCCTTCTTCATCATTATGGTAAGCCATTATTTTCCCAAGAAATGGGAGAAGAAGACTCTTTCTTATTGAGAGGCAACGTGCTTCTCGTCCTTCCCACGCCTTTGCTTTTTGGTTTTCTAGGTTTGTCGGTTTATTTTTTTCATGCCATATATATAAACGTAGAAATATCGCATATTCGTTTGGGACAATTAAAAAATATATTTTATGGAAGAATTGGTAAAATGTGGTTATTTATTTATAAGTAACTAGAATACTCTGTTAATAACTTGCCTTTTATGTATCGAGTTATATACATGTACTTATTATAACGTATAGGGTCAATAAAATTTGTATAAGGGTGTAATAGTTTCCTGACATGAGTCAAATAATTATTCTAACAAAACATAAACTGAAAATTACAAAATTTATGGTGTCATATACCATAACACCCATGCTTCTTAATTTTAACATGATAGAGTATTTAGAGTTTAAACCCCGTAAATATTTACGGGCATACCAAAATTCTTAAATAAAAAAAAAACAAAAAAAACTTCCAATATATATCGATAAAATCAAGTAATTCTCTTGTCGGTTTATGTTAAAGAGAAGTAGCCACAACCATATCTGACTAGAGACTTTGGCGGATATGTAGACTAATCCACCATTTTAAAAACAGTTTCAGCAAATAGGGTATTGCATCTACAATTTGCATATTGTACATGAATGTTAAAATAAGTACTTGGAAAAAGTAAAAGCTAACTTTTCTTTTATGCCAAAAGGAATATCCAGTTAAACAGAAGTAAATAATGTAATATGGTCGTTGACAATATCCCAACATATTATATAGGGATTTTGACGAGAAATGCTATTTTTCGGAAAAAACTTGCCAAGAATGCTACTTTTCTGTTTCCTTCTGAGAAATGTCATTTTTCATTAAAGGAGGAGATGTAAGAAGACGAAAGTAACCTTGGCTTTAGTAAATGAGAATTCTCTTCGCGGGAGAATGGAAAGCAATACAGAAATTTGAAGTGTTTCTCACCATTAATGGTGATTGGACAAGCATTAATGGCAGCGCCGTTTGGTCCTTCGGTTGTTTATGGGATTAAAAAAGAATTAATTAAAATTAATATAGCAATTGGGTGTAGGTAAGAAAAACAAATCTGAAGAAAGAGATTGTCAATGAGAACGAGGCGTAAATTGTGGTCGGAAAAGTGGAGGTATGTCTCCACATTTAATACATTGAAACATGTACTTTGACATTGCATTTATTTTGGTTTGCGAGAGAATGTTTTTGGTAGGAGACAATGTTGTTGTGAGTCTTAAATGTGTTAAATGTTGATGATGCAGATGGACGGGAGAGTTTGTCTACTTGTGGGTGAGTGGACATGTTCAGAAATGGGGGTGTGGAAGTTTGTTGTCTGTCGTGGGCAAATGGCCAGATTTTTGTCTATCGGGAGGGAGACAACGTTCATAGAGGTGAAGGAGAAGATAGTAGAGCTGTTGGGGTTAAAACCTGAGGAAAGCAATATAGAGTTAAGCTTCTGGCACCCAGGAGAAACAGTGGCATTCACACAAGGTAAGATGCCCCCTGTTTCAGTAGAAAGTGAAGTTGAGTTTGAGCAGTTTAAAGCGAAGAATGAAGAGGGTGGGGGCCTGTATTTGTACGTATCGATAGACAAAACTAATGTAATGGCAGCAGGAGAAGGACAAAGTATGTTGTCTATGGAGAAAGAGAACAATGTGGGTATTGGTCGTGACGATGGACAACATGAAATGTCTATCATGTGTGGACAAAAATCAGGTCGACTCTTATAACCGTTGTTTAAAGGAGAAAAAGTAGGAGCGACCGAAACAAAGTACATAACCGTTTCAAAATAGGACAAAAGAACACAAAGTCGATAGAAGACATAACAAGTTCAATTCCTTAGAGAGACAACAAATTCTTGGTAGACATCAACAGCGTAGGCCATACGTAGTTGGTCCACCAATTTTTCTGTTAGTCCATTCGGCGTTACTTTTTGCGAATGGAGCTCGGTATACTTAACCGCAAAGGGACCACAGTCGCTGGTCCTGTCATTCTGGTAAACATTCTCCAGTCTTTCTCAGCTAAACGCGTTAGGAAAAGCGCACCCCACTGATGCAGAATCAACGAAAGCCTTAATGATCAGTGGGAGCAGGTCAATGATAGGTCTCATGAGACGGGGAACCTTCTTGGTGGCTTTGTTGACGATTAACGGATCAAGTATCAAGATATGAGCCTTCCTCAAGCGAATAACAAGTCCACACTTAGTACAAAAAGTCCAAAATTATATTGTCCACTATTATATAGACATATACCTTGACATTTCTATGTTGTCTATCGATCGTTGAACATTAGCATCGGCTGCGTCCTCGCCCGACCTGCAATAGGCAGAAGATTGTATGGTATTAGTAATGAACCTAAAACGGTTGGATAGACAAACGTTGATAGACATGTACATTGATTTTGGACTGTGGTCCATCAATTGATCACCGATACAAGAAGGAGATGCTTTGTTGGGAGAGTTGCGATAACAATATGGTTGAACATTGGCAGCCTCTACAACCTCGGCCGACCTGCAATAAGAAGTGTGGACATATACATTGAATGCGGTTCCTGGCCAATAATTGAATGCGAGATTGATAGACAAATGTGTGGGTAGACATATGCATTTATGCGGGTAGACATATACAATGAATGCAGAACTGTCCTTTGGAAATAACACAAATGGTTGGGTAGACATATCCATTGAGTGTGGGTAGACATTTAAAAAGAATGGACATAAATACCTTCGTAGTTGGTTCGTGTCCTCCGAGTCTTCATCAGGTCTACAATGTGGAGGAACGAGATTACCAGCCCCAGCATCTTCGTCACACCTGTCCGTAAACAAGTGTTGAGGAGTCATTCCCAGCCCCAGCATCCATTACACTTCTACTTAGAAGATGAAAGGGAGACACAATATAGATGGACGATACTATATAGATGGACAACAACATGGGTTGTGTCCATCCAGATGGTTGAATTATCAATCTCCGGTAGACTAACTTGGTGGACACAAACTCCATACACAATGGTCTACCTTACACTACCCAATCAATAGATGGACAAACAATTACTAAGTGTCTATCATAACGGTTATCAACGTAACGAGCACCAAAAACCAGAAAACACATAAGACGAGGAGGGTGTTTGGACAACAGAATTACCTGCGTCCGGCGGCGACGGCCAGATCTGCCTTATTAATTCCGACATCAGGAAGTTCAAAATCAACACTGAAAGGAATCAAAGTTAGGGTAAACACAACATAACCACTAAAATAACTGGAAATTAGGGTAATTGAACGTGAAATCATACCAAGCGTCGCTGTTCTCAACATCGGGACGAGTATCTGGGGCTACCCCTGTCGAGGTCGCCGGAGGCAAAGCTGGAGGATTGGTGCGTACAAATTTCTGGAAGATGAAATTCATCAGTTTGACTATGTGATATGACAGTGGTGGCCGAAATAGGACGGCGGACAACGGAATAGCAGCGAAGGTTAAAAGTCGCAGCAATGGTGATCTTTAATTTTTTGAGAGAGAAATAAAATGATTTTGGAGAAGAGAAAGAACATGATCTATCAAAGGAGAACTTTTGTTCAATGAATCGCCGAAGGGTTGCATTCCCCAATGGAGTAATTAACTCATTACACAGCTTTAAGTCAGTTTACAGAAAATTGTTTATTTTTTATTTTATTTGTTTGCTCTACGACGCTTCAATTCAGAGCCCCCTCAATTGAGGGCAAAAGAGAGGGCAAAAGAGTCTTCTTTCAAACACGTTATGGCAGGTGAGAAAACTAATTGTGTAAAATGGTATAGACGAGGAAGTTGTCCACTGTTCATGACATGATTAACAAATTTCTCTATTATATAATACTAATACTCCATGTTTATGTATCACGCTGTCATTCTCTTAATAAATTATAATTGCAACTTGGTAGACCTCACGAAGACATAACCAAGTGCTAAATCGTCGACTAGTAAAAATGTTGTCATCCCGTGTTAGATATTTTATACAAATAAGTGTATTATTTTAAAAATCATAAAAATATTTGCTTATTACCCTTCTAATGCACGATTAGCACTTGCTAATCAACTATGCTATGCGAGTATGCGACAATATAGACTAATTTCACCGTCCATAATATATAACTAGATATGGTACGTATGTGTACCTACCAAAAAGTAATATAGTGTTGCCGTACGAGAACGTAACTCGATCTGGTGCGTACGGCACCGGCATGTCAAGCTGATCGTCGTCATGTTGCTTCCCTTATTCATGCCTCCTCTCTTCTCTCTTCTTGATTATTAATTACAAAACATTTGTCTATAGAATATACAATATTTTATTTACGTTGTTGAAGGTTTTATATACTACAAGTGATTGCTACATTTTACCGAAGAAACATTGAATATGCATTTGCTCGCCATTCAGTGCTATTTATTTTATCACATCATCAAATTTAAATGATGGCTACAACATATATATGTTTATATTGATTGATCCACGATAGTCAACTTTAAATGGTCGATTGCATATATATAAGTGAACCCACAACCACGATGGATGCTGGTTAAGTCATAGATACGTGAGACGAGAACTTTTTATTAAAAAAAAAAAGATAGTCAGAAGCTCTTATCAAATGAAAATTAAAGCTATGAGTATTATAATGACCGTACAGATCATGCGTCTCAATCTCTATCACAAAATCCAGGCTGTGCTAGTTATGTATTAGGCATATTCTGTTCTCATGTAACTTTCAAAAGCCAAAAGACTAATGGAGTCTAAACCATATTTCTCATTACTTCAAATTTTCCCTCTTTTAGATGGTTTTTTTGTTTTTTTTTACAAATTTCGTCAACTTTATGAACAATATTTAAAGTCCAAAGTCAAAAAAACTCTTCACATAATATAATACTTCGATTAATTAATTATTTCAAAATGTGGAGACAATATATTAAATAGATTTTGACAACTTGTAACTTGATCCTGAATTTGCTAGAAGAGAAGATATAAAACAATAATTATAAATGCTAAAATGAGGTTAAGTCCCCACGTCATACTGGCCAATGAGATGACACGTGCTTTTACAAAAGATATATAGCAAATTGTTCTATTATTTCCCAAATTTGTGTCCAAATTTTCTGTTGAATGATATATTTTGTTGTGACTTTCCAAAAAAATAGTTCAGAAATATTTAAATAATATCATATTTTAAAAATATGACATAACATTAATTCAGCATTAATTATTACTGAATACCTGGTCAGTCTAACCGAGTTTTCAAAAATTTTGCTTTCTAATTTTATAATTATACTAGGAGTCGTCCGTACGCACGGGTTTAGCTTATAATGTTGTTCAATTTTAATAATTTGAAAATTATTAGTTTTTATTTGTTTACTCAATAATGGTTATTTTTGTGACTTTAAAAATATACTGATCATTTTAGTTTTTTTGGGTTCATTTGTTTAATCATAATAATATTTTTATTATATCAACTAATATTAATTTTAAATAATATAAATATATTGTTAAAATATATTGTTAGAAAGATAATTTTATTTTATGACTTATAAAAAAATTAAAAAATAAAAAATAACAAAATAAACTATTTAATTAACATTTTAAATTTTTGTAGATTTAGTTTATTATAATAAAATCTATCTACTTAGATGTGTCATTATATGTTAAACCTTGAGAATCGATTTTCCCTTTTTTAATTAAAATAATATTATTCTTTTTTATTTATTTTAATTATTGGAAACTCTATGACGAACTACCAATGCACATGGTCTGAAGCATTCACCATCTTTTTTATTTTGTCGTTTGCGTTTGCACAATTTCTATTACCAGTTCGAAATCTACAGAAAAATGTAATTTTAGAATATAACTTACATGAATACAATCTAAATATGAAATTTAGATAAACAAAATGAATTCAATAAATATTTTTTTTAGTGAGGTAAAAAATGCAATCACATTGATCCCTCATATTATAATTTATTATTTATACATTCTAATACAAATTAAAAAAAAAATTACAAAATTTTAATAATGAAAATGAATCCAAGTAAATCAAGTTATAATAAAATTACACTAATTTTTGGATGAGTATAAACATGCAATGGTTTTATTTCATCATCATCATAGATGCAATTGAATAAAATGAATAATCATTTTGTCGTATCTACATAGAAGACAAACCGTAGAATATTATAATGTCAAATGTCATAATACCAAAACTTTTTAGAAAGTAAACTATTATATGTGAAAGTGGAAAATGCTATAGGAATTTTTTTTGTTCTTTTATTTCTAAGATGGTTAATTCGAAAGCAATTTGATACTAAGATTCTTAAAAATATATGATACCAGTATACAATTAGCATGTACTACTCAAAACTATAGAAATCAAATTAATCAGATATAGTATAGAAAAATGCAACTCATATCGTACCATGATATAAAAAGACATCACAAGCTTAACAACATGATTTTTTAAGCATATGATAGTAAACATACAATTTTCCTTTTTTTATAGTAGTTTTAAATACGTTTTTTTTTTGCTTAAAGATGAAGACTACTAAGAAACTAAATTTACAATGGAGAAACTCATATGCATCGTCCAATAAGAAGAAGTTTTATCCTGCTTTACCACATGAATGTCCAAAAGGGAAAATAAATTGAAATTCTAAAATATAAGAAAGGAACAAAACCTAAAATGCCCAACATATTAAATCATGATATAGTTCATTTTTTTCATGACGTAGTAATATTAACACAAACAACAAACACGACAACTCTGAAATAAAAATAAAACATGGTTCAAGGCTCTACCCATGGGCCAAGCAAGTGAAGTTAAAGATTAGGGCATCAATTTTTTTGGGGCATATTTTGGGCCAAAATTTTAGGTTTTTTATATGGGAAAAAATAAAATTAAAATTATAAGTTCAGTTATTAACTCTAATAAAAAAGTTTCCATATTCGAAAAGTTTTAAAAGAATAAAGAGTTATTTGACAATATAGTATTTATTTTTGTACAAATATTTAAATGAACATGAATACATTAAAAAGAGAACGAAAAATGTGAGCAAGCAAAACACGAGCTACAATATGAAAATAATGAAAATAATTTTTTATATTAATATATTTTATAATTTTGTTTACAATAATAAAAATGGGTTTTTAAAAAATATTGGCGTATGACATCCAAAATTGTTGGACCGGCTCATGGACAGTAGGAAAGACATAAATAAACACTCTAATGAATAAATAAATTTGTTAAACATTCTCATATTTTTTTTTATGTAGTATTAATGTGAACAACAAACATGATAACCTGCAAAAAAATTAAGAATACGTATTAAAATTTGGAAGATATATAAAAATAATATAATTCTTTATAGGAACCTAATGACTGAAATTAAATAATAATAACTGAAAATTGTATTAAAAGGAGAGTAATTAGGGATTGAATCCTAATTTCATGGAAAACGGAATGAATTCTACTTTTATGGAAAAAAAAGTTGGTAAGATCGTATGAGGAATAAATGAGTTAAAGATTAGGGCATCAATTTTTTGGGGGCATATTTTAGGCCAAAATTTTAGGTTTTTTATGTAGGAATAAAATAAAATTAAAATTATAAGTTCAGTTATTAACTCTAATAAAAAAGTTTCCATATTCGAAAAATTTTAAAAGAACAAAGAGTTATTTGACAATATAATATTTATTTTTGTACAAATATTTAAATGAACATGAATACATTAAAAAGAGAAAGAAAAATGTGAGCAAGCAAAAAACGAGCTACAATATGAAAATAATGAAAATAATTTTTTATATTAATATATTTTATAATTTTGTTTACAATAATAAAAATGGGTTTTTAAAAAATATTGGCGTATGACATCCAAAATTGTTGGACCGGCTCATGGAGAGTAGGAAAGACATAAATAAACACTCTAATGAATAAATAAATTTGTTAAACATTCTCACATAATTTTTTTTATGTAGTATTAATGTGAACAACAAACATGATAACCTGCAAAAAAATTAAGAATACGTATTAAAATTTGGAAGATATATAAAAATAATATAATTCTTTATAGGAACCTAATGACTGAAATTAAATAATAATAACCGAAAATTGTATTAAAAGGAGAGTAATTAGGGATTGAATCATAATTTCATGGAAAACGGAATGAATTCTACTTTTATGGAAAAAAAATTGGTAAGATCGTATGAGGAATAAATGAGTTAGCAATTATCAAATTACTTACGGAAAACATCCCACCATTAGATTATATAAGATTAAAGGCCATAAACTAAGCACAAATGAACAGAATACTGAAATCATGTGCCGGAACCACTACACTATATATATGCTACTATATATATGTCAATGCTACAAACTGTATCTAATAAGTCCCGGTTTCTTTATGGATTCTTAATAGACGTATTGCAGATACTTTTGGTTTTCTTTTTTGTTTGCTTACTCTGTTTTATTTCATAGCCTAATGCCAATGCCATGATCCATGGATAGTTGAGAAACTTGACAACACACTACTTGAGATTGTTGACCCAAAAAAAAAAACACGAAATAACATGAATTATATCGACTTTTAGAAGAGCATATCTAACATTTGAAGTTGAAACAAAGGAGGTGTTCCAACGAGCTTTTCTTTGAGTTCAAAACAAGCAATACCAATTGGGAGATTAAAAAATGCGGCCTACTACAAATCTTGGAGGTCCCACAAAGCCATTCCACCTATCCCTTGAGAACATCATCAATTGTAGTAATTTGTTTCTTTGAATCCGAAGCCTCTTCATTAGCAATAACACCATTACCAGTTTTTGGCCTAGCAATATGCAAAATGAAGCTGTATGTTACATACATGCAGAAGTATGAAAGATAATTAGTACTGTATACCTTATTATCCAGGCAAGGATCTTGCAGCTTTTTTCTTGAATGAACCAATTTCCTTCCACAACAACGTGAAGAAGGACATATCTTTTAGCTTGCATACTTTATATCATGTCATTTTGTCAATATATCAAACAAATCCAAGCACGGAATTGTCGTCACTTCTAGCTATGATCTATCTATGGATCAAAAACATAAGATCGTGAAACAAATATACGAGTTTTATTGTTGGACCTGCATATTATATGATTCACTCTTTGGGTTTATAAGTAAATAGATAAGATTTTCAATTAATTAGTATAACTAATAAAGAAACTAAATCAACTCTAGAACGTTCATTTTTTTTCCAATAGAAGAGGTGAATCAAAAGTCAGAAAGGATTACATTGTTTTTAAATTTTAGTTATTTAGATATTATTAATCTAGAAAAAGGAAATAAACAAAATAAAATCCTAAAAGGATTATTAGGAATGGTACAACATTATATAAACAATTAGAAGTCATCCTGTGCCACACACCAATTTAGCTTACATTGTTTTTAAATTTTAGTTATTTAGATATTATTTGTTTTTTTATTTGTTTACTCAAAAATGGTTATTTTTCTGATTTTAAAAATATACTGATCATTTTAATTTGTTTTTGGGTTCTTTTGTTTGGTGTTACTTGAGTTTTCCTTTTATATATAGTATTAGAGTATTTTAACACGTAGAGAAATTTTTGATTACATAGTAGTGTGTTTATGGTTTTTTCTCCCTTTAGATTTTCAAAACATATTAAGCATTCCCGATTTTTTTCTTTTGTCGCTTGCGTTTGCACAATTTATATTACCACTTCGACATCTACAAAAACATATAATTTTGGAATATAACTTACATGAATATAATCTAAATATGAAATTAGGCAAACAAAAATGAACTTAAAATTTAGGTAAACAAAAATGAACTTAATAAATATTTTTTACCAGCTAATTTTTGGTGAGGTAAAAAATGCAATCACATTGCTCCCTCATCATATAATTTATTCTTTATACATTCTAATACAAATTAAAATAGGTTTTACAAAATTTTAATGATGAAAATGAATCCAAGTAAATAAAGTTATAAAAGATTACTTTAAGTTTTGGATGAGTATAAAAATGTAATAGTTTTATTCTATCACCGAAATGAATTTTTAGATCTGTCTATTTAGCTTTATCATAAATTTAATTGAATAAAACAAATATTTATTTTGTCGTAGCTACTTAGAAGACAAACCGTAGAATATTATAATGTCAAATCTCATAATAATAAATTTTCTTAGAAAGTAAACTATTATATGTGTGATAAACAGGTTTTCACCCAGGGTATCAATTCCCTATGCAGTTGTAGTACAAAGGGTTATCAATCCAAATGGTTGTCTATTGCTAGCAGGAAGGATGTGATCAGAACAGTGCAAGTCAAGCCAGGCAAATAGGGTTATGATCTAACAATCCTAAAATGACTAAAAGGAAAGAATATAAACAAGAAACCACACGACCTAAGCACTCGATGCAAGCATTCGAGTACATGATCGGGTGGGGTGATNAACCAGTACAGATGTCTTACATGCCTCAAGCAAATATTTCCTAGACAATGAATCTCTAAAATCTTGTTAAAACACTATCGTGATAGAAATAATCAATCTTGAATCACTTCCCCACCCAACTCTCGTTGGAGAAACATGACCAAGCAGGCATTAAGATCCGATTCATTATTATCAGTAAACCCCTTACTCATCTAATCTCTTAGGCTAAGTGAGTAAACCTCTAGCATTGGTAGATTCATGCATCTCATCTACACCTCTTGGTGGTAAAATACCTTAGATCTAATCTCACCCTCTCGGTTTGTTGACAGCATTAAGAACACCAATCTAGAAGGAAATCTATTAAACAAATACAATAAACTAAGACATCCTAACTGATCAAGAACACAAAATCATCTATCCCATCCCTAGAAACTTTACTACACTACTCGGACATAATAACAAGAAACATAACAGCAAATATGAACGAAAATTGCATTATAATAAACGGTAGAGTAGAGTAGAAAGAATACAAGATATAAATCTAAAGAAATGATAAAAATTTATGGAATAAATCTAAGCAAAAAGAAGAATAGCGTTTGAGTCGCTCAGTTCTCTCATAGAAGCTCTCGCTCTCTAGTTTGAGGGTCTGCGGCGTGCTCGTTTGCGAGCTAGGAGAGGAGGGGTTTATATATGGAAACCCCTTTGACCTAGCTTCCCAGACCTGCCTGATGGTCTACTCGATGGGGTACACGAGGATGAAGTCGGGTTACTCCTCGGGTAGATCTTCGGGTTGTTCTTCCGGCTCTTGGATCCTCCTCGATCGTGTTGGGGTTCGAACTTGTTCTTCCAGCTCGATGGCTCCTTCGGGTACATGCTCGGGTTTGTCCTTGTTTTTCCCCATTTTAGGCTCTTAAGCACCTGTTTTCATCCAAAACATGCAAATGCAAAAATGCAACATCCTAAATGGCCTAAAAGTGAATTCCTACAATAAATGACCTAAAAATGCTAAGTTAAGGGTATGAACAATGCAAAATATGGACAAAAAATGATGTTAAAAATATGCAAATTAGAGAGTTATCAGACCCCCAAACTTAAATCTTGCTAGTCCTCTAGCAAGGAAGTAAGTGGGTGCGGTTTGAAAGCGGGGACTCATAGCCTTTATATGCTGAGCGAAGGACTCAAGCTATAGTCCTTAAAGATAGTTTAATGGTGCTAAGATCAATCAACATACTTACAAATATTTTTCTATGCTTATTACCATGCATCGATCTAGTTCAACCTCCAACTAAAAGTAAAGAACATCTCTTTCACATTCAATTAAGTGTTTGGCGAATTCTTGCAAATGGAAGGTGAATCAAGCTCAATCGGTTTCAAGGGTAAGGCTTTTTGGTAAGGTGGTTTCAAAACAAATTCTTTGGGTGGTTTTCTCTCAAAAGAAGGAATGCTAGACAGTTGTGAAAACTATCTAAGATTGAGAAAAATTTGGGCATACAAAGCTTAACTCTTGATAATCTACCATTTTCTCATTCACTTTTTTTTTTGTTTTTATTATATCAAACCCCCTAGAATTACACTACCCACATCCTTGATTTAAACTCTCCCCTTTTTTTTTTACTCCCTCATGTTTAGACTTTAAACTTCTAGCTCTCTTCCTTTTTTTTTTTCTTTTCTTTCTTTGCTAAACTCCTAATATATATATATATATATATATATATATATATATATATATTTTCTTTCTAGGAGACTATAGCAAGATTTTCTTTTCTCTTTTTTTATTTTATTTTAGAGACTTAGAGCTAATTGATTCTAACCTTAGGGACTCCTTTTTTCTTTTATTCCTCAACCTAACCCCAAATAAACATTCTAACCACCTATCTTTCAAAACCGAATCTATTGGCTAGTTCAAACTTTAACTTAGCTACATCAAGAGGCAGCTCTTTGTCGTTCACAATACTCTCAAGGTTTCACAACCTATAGCACAATGAAAAAGGCCTCACTCAACAATTCACAACAAGGTTTGAAAGAAAGGTTTGAGTTCATGGGTAGGACAAACAAATCGGGTTAAGAGAAAAAGATTGGTGAAATGGATTGCCAACCCGAGTTTAGAGTTACCATGAGCAAGTATTCAAGTTCCATAAGCAAGACAATTAAAGTTCAAATTAAATCCAATAATATAGAGATGTTCTAATGTTCAAACAAGTGGAGGAAGCATTCAAAAGACACAAGGTTCTAAGCAAAGATTTTTCAATTTTTCAAAGAGTGATCTAGCAACAATGAACTGTGACTAAGGGCTATAGCTTCAATCCTAAGGTTTGATTTTAAACAAAGTTGTTTTAATCATTGTCCCCTAAGATGCATATGTAACAATCCTATATGAAACAAACTAGACTCAATCTTAATATGTAAATGCAACTACATGAACACTCTTTTTTTTTTATAATTTTTATTATTATTTTTTATTATTTATTTTTTTTTTAATTTTTTTTTTTAAGTTTTTCAAATTTTTTTGGGTTTTTCAATGCACATAGATGCAAACTCAAATGAATAAAACTAGCATGCAAATTTAAAATAATAAAACACAATGATATTCTAGGACCCTCCCCCAAACTTAAATTACACAGTCTCTATGTAAATAAAAGTTGGGAAAAAGAATCCAAGAATCACACAAAATGAAATAAACTAAATGCAATGTTATTTACAAAGATCGGATGAAAGTGGTACCTCATGGGTTGGTGAAGAAGGAGGTTTCAGCAGCCTCCATACTCGCCAACGTGTAGCCAGGGTCGTCTCCGGTTTCAGCAGGCGCCGGTGTTTGCTCGTCAGAGAGCTCGGTGATATGCACGGATGACTTACTCGGACCAGCATCCGAGGGGTTGATCGAGGGTGGGATCGCGTAGCTCATTGGGTAGGGCATCGGGTAGTATGACGGGCACGGCGGAAGTGGTAAAAAAAAAGAAAAAACTTTAAAATGTAAATGATATTTACTAACCTACCTTTGGGATTTCCTCCCAAGTGAGCTTGTTTATAGTCTCTAAGCTTGACTTTCAGTTCAACTCAGACTGGCGCGGGGTCGTCGAGGCGCAGAGATGATACCACCTCTGTGCTCTCATTTGCCATGTATTTCTTCACTCTCTGCCCATGCACAGTAAATTCAGTCTCATCTTTTCCTAGCAAAGTTACCGCTCCATAGGGCAGGACCTCTTTAATTTCGAAGGGTCCTGACCATCTTGACTTGAGTTTCCCAGGGAATAGCCGAAGCTTTGAGTTGGAACAAAAGGACTTTGTCTCCAGCTTTCAAATCCTTGTGTCGGATCTTTTTTCCATAAAGAAGCTGGAAAGGGGAACGCCCAATCGGTGTTTTATAAGCGGTCTTGTAAGCCCACAACACATCATCCAGCTTGAATGCCCAATCCTTTTTTGTGATTCTCACGATTCTGGCTAATATCGCTTTGATTTGTTTGTTGCTTACTTCCACTTTTCCGCTGGTTTGTGGGTGATAAGCTGTTGCGACTTTATGCTTGACTCCATGCTTTCTCAACAAGTCATCGAAAACCCTGTTAATGAAGTGGGTTCCTCCATCACTGATCACTACTCTTGAGATCCCAAATATCAGGAAAATAATGCTTTTGAACATCTTCATTACGAGCTTGTGATCATTTGTTGGGCTGGCGATTGCTTCGACCCATTTCGAGACATAGTCGACTGCCACTAGGACGTACATGTTTCCATTCGAGGGTGGGTTGAAAGGTCCCATGAAATCTACCTCCCAGACATCAAAAATTTCGACATAAGATTGGCTGCTGAGGCATTTCATTTCTTCAACTTATGTTACCCATTTTCTGGCACGAATCACATTTTGCTATGAAGAGTTGTGCGTCCTTGAATATTGTTGGCCACCAAAGACCAGCTTGGAGTATCTTTTGGACTGTTTTGAAGGTAGCAAAATGTCCTCCATAAGCGGACCCATGACAGTGCTCTAGTACTCCTCGAACTTCCTCCTCTGCTATACGTCGTCTGAACAGGTGATTCGTCCCTTTCTTGTAAAGATAAGGTTCATCCTAGTAGTAGTTGTTGACATCCCTGAAGAACTTCTTCTTTCTATGAGCGTCGTAGTCCTTAGGAATTTCCCCACACACCATGTAGTTCACGAAATCTGAGTACCATGGTAGCTCGGCCGACTCGACTGCCATCAACTCGATCGACCTGGTAGACTCGGGGGTCGAGTAAGCTATCGTGTGTCCGATCGTGTGGCTCATTTCTTCCAAGAAGGCGATGTGCATCTGTCTTTATTCGGGCATTGAGTCGTCTATTGGGAGTGGATCTTCAATTCTCATTCTGGACAGATGGTCTGCTACCCCGTTTTCAATTCCTTTTTTATCCAGGATCTCTATGTCAAATTCTTGCAGAAGAAGGATCCATCTGAAGAGCCTAGGTTTGATGTCCTTTTTTAAGTAAATGTATCGTAGGGCAGCATGATCCGTGTAGACTATCACCTTCGAACCCACTAAGTAGCTTCTGAACTTCTCAAACGCGAAAAACACAACAAGGAGCTCCTTTTCAGTCGTCGCATACCTTGTCTGGGCATCGTCCATGGTTCTGCTGGCGTAGTAGATCACATGGAGCTTTTTATCTATCCTTTGATCCAGTACTGCTCCCACAACATAATCTGACGCGTCACACATAATCTCGAAGGGATGGTCCTAGTTAGGTGCTTGAACTATTGGTGCGCTCACCAAAGCCTCCTTTATCTTGTTGAATGCGTCTAAACAGTCCTTGTCAGCAATAAACTCTGCTTCCTAGCAGAGGAGCCGCGTTAACGGTCGTATGATCTTAGAGAAGTATTTAATGAATCGCCTGTAGAACCCTGCGTGCCCTAAAAAGATTCTGACATCTCTCACCGATTTAGGAGGTTGCAGCTGAACCATTACTTCGATCTTGGCCTTGTCCACCTCTATCCCCTTTTCTGAGATCTTGTGCCCTAAACTATTCCCTCCTGGACCATAAAGTGGCACTTTTCCCAATTTAACACTAGGTTGGTTTCTTCACACCTTTTCAGCACCTTGCAGAGGTTTGATAGACAGGATGTGAAAGAAGCTCCATATACTGAAAAATCATCCATAAAAACCTCCACCATTTCTTCTATTAAATCCGAGCAGATAGATGTCATGCATCTTTAGAAAGTCGCGGGAGCGTTGCACAAACCAAAAGGCATCCTCGTATAGGCAAAGGTACCGTAAGGGCAGGTGAAGGTTGTCTCCTCCTGGTCAGCAGGGTGAATTGGGATTTGGAAAAATCCACTATACCCGTCAAGAAAACAGTAGTAAGGGTGGTTAGCCAGTCGTTCCAGCATCTGTTCGATGAAAGGGAGGGGGCAATGATCCTTCCTCGAGGCTGCGTTAAGCTTTCTATAGTCGATACACATTCGATGACCAGTTATCGTCCTTGTGGGAATTAGTTCGTCTTTCTCGTTTTTGACGACGGTGATCCCTCCTTTCTTTGGAACGCAGTGCACCGGGGAACCCAAGTGCTATCAGAAATGGGGTAGATAACTCCCACATCGAGCAGCTTCAGAATTTCCTTTTTTACCACTTCTTTCAGGTTCGGATTTAGCCGACGCTGAGGTTCCACACTAGAGTACGATTCATCCTCAAGGTTTATCCGGTGGGTGCAAAGATCAGGGGATATACCCTTGATATCATCTAAAGTATAGCCTATTGCTCTCCTATAATTTCTTAATTGAGTGCAAAGCAAATCCAATTCCTTTTCAGGCAGGCTAGAATTAACGATTACTGGATAGGTGGAATTAGGTCCTAAAAAAGCGTACCTTAGCCCAGATGGAAGAGGTTTTAGTTCCACTTTAGGCGCTTTAGACTCGGACCAATCATCAGTAGTTTGGAGTTGCTGCTCGAGGTTATGCTCGATCATCCTACTCGATGGGGCGATCGTGTTAGCATCCGGGTGGGCTGGTGTTGAGCAACTGCACGACATGACGTAGGAGGTGACTACTGACTTGTCTGAGCTTCTGTTGTCGAGCATCACTCCCTCTCTTTCGGCTTCCCTCAGGTCCTCACTTAGCTCTAGTTCGATGACATCTCGATAAGTATCAAGCAGCTCCTTGTAGAGCTCCGTTTCTTGATGCACGTATCCCTCCTTATTTGTCAGCGCTGTTTGTAAACAATCCCTGATTGCAATCTCCTCAACTGCCTCCTCACACAGTCTTTCTAACTCCTCTATCCAGAAGGTTTGACCAGCTATTGTAGGTTTTTTCATAATTTCCGGAATGTCAAACTGCATAGTGAGGTATTCCCCGAGCTTCAGATCGATCTTCCCGTTTCTTACATCAATCATTGTCCCTGCGGTTGCTAAGAATGGTCGTCCTAAGATAAGCGGATCCCTTGGCTCGACATCCATTTCCAAAACTACAAAGTCGGTTGGTACGTCTACTGACCCTACCTTGACCGGCAAGTCTTCCAGAACTCCGCTTGGCAATCTCGTAGTTCGATCTGCCAAAACCAGTTGGATGTCGGTAGGCTTGAATTTCTCGAATCCAAGACGTTTGGCTACAGTTAGTGGCATTAGGCTGACAGATGCTCCCAAATCGCAAAGGCATCTTCCAAACTTCAGTGGTCCGATCGAGCAAGGTAAGGTAAACGATCCCGGGTTGCTCAGTTTCTTAGGTGCAACAGTCCTCTGGATTATGGCACTGCATTCATGATTGAGTATGACCATCCCTTGTACTTGCTTGATCCGCTCCATCACTGCATCTTTCAGAAATTTCTGGTAAGGAAGTATCAAGGTGAAAGTGTCCATTAGAGGCATGCGGAGTTCAAGTTCTTGCATCTGTTTCTCGAACAGTCCCTTGTATTTCTCCAGAAGTTCCTTGCGAAATCGTCCAAGGAATGGCAATGGTGGCTTGTAAGGTGGAGGGATGAATCTTCTTTCTTTATGTTTCTCTCCTCCTGGTTTGCCTGTAGGAGGCGGAGTTACCTGATTGTCAAACCCGATCATCTATTTGAGTAGTGTGGTCGGGTGTAGGGTTGGGTTGTTCTGGAGAGTGGGTTGGTGGTTCAGCAGAGATGGCCGGTTCACGGAGATCCTCCCCATCTAAATCATTGCTGTCCTCAGTGATGTTGAGTGGTATCGTTCGAGGTTGTAGTTGTCGTCCACTCTGTAAGGCTATCGCGTGTGCAGACTCCGTAGGACTTGTGGAGGTAGAAGCCGAGTTATCTGTGAGCACCTGAATTCGAGATCCCAAGGCATCAAACTTNGTTATGTAGTTCTTTGAAGTTGGCGGATAGACGGCAGGCGAGATCATCGAATCTTGTATTAATGTGTATTGTGTCGGTTTTTTGATTGGATAGGACTGTGTGCATCAGGGATAGCAAATCCAGCGATGATGAACTAGATGGGGTCATCGGGTTGTGTATCGGGTTTCGGTAAGACAGATTTGGATTCGGCTTGTAGTTGTTGTACCCTTTGTTGTAACCTCCCTGATTGTTGATGTAGTGAACATCCTCTATCTGTATAGTCTCCCCATCTTGTTGTAGAAACTGCTCTTCCTCTGATATTGAATGAACATGCTTCTACTGGTTGAGGAGCTTGTCGAGCTTGTCATTGAGGGCTTGCATGTCCCTCTTGTACTTTGCATCTTCCTCTCCTGTAGATCGCACATAGCGATCGTATTCCTCATTGTAATTGCCATCAGATTGAGCCAAGTTCTCCACTAGGTTCCAACCTTCATCAACATCCTTGTTGAGGAAGTTACCATTGCTTGCGGTGTCCAGCAACATCCGTATCTTGGGGACCACTCCTCTGTAAAGTGTGCTCAGCAATGAAGCATTGCTGAAACCGTGATGAGGACATCTGGTAGTGTATCCCTTGAAACGTTCCCAAGCTTCACTGAACGTTTCATTGTTCTTCTGTACAAAGCTTGAAATGTCATTTTGCAGCCTTACGGTTCTGGAGTTGGAGAAGAATTTGGCCAGGAATGCCTTCTTGCACGCTTCCCAAGTGGTGATGAACTCCTTGGGAAATGATTTCTCCCAGATGTGTGCTTTGTCTGCCAAAGAGAATGGGATTCAAAACAAACAAGAGCGAAAGCAAACAAGTCAGATTCCGAACCAATATAAACAAAAAGAACTTGATCTAGCAAGTGCTGAAATCCTAAACATAGCAAAATGAAATCAACCAAATGGCAACGACGCCAAATTGATAAACATGTTTTCACCTAGGGTATCAATTCCTTATGCAGTTGTAGTGCAAAGGGTTATCAATCCAAATGGTTGTCTATTGCTAGCAGGAAGGATGTGATCAGAACAGTGCAAGTCAAGCCAGGCAAATAGGGTTATGATCTAACAATCCTAAAATGACTAAAAGGAAAGAATATAAACAAGAAACCACACGACCTAAGCACTCGATGCAAGCATTCGAGTACAGGATCGGGTGGGGTGATCGAGTAAGCAAATGGGATATGAACAACTCGAGGTGTTACTCGATGCAGGTTATCGTGTACCTAATCGGGTAAGGGATCGAGTAATGAAAGAAAATGTAAACAATTAAAATACGAAAGCTTCTAAGGATGAGGTAATCGAATCCTAAGTATTCTTGACTGGTACGGATGCCTTACATGCCTCAAGCAAATATTTCCTAGACAATGAATCTCTAAACCTTGTTACCACACTCTCGCACTAGCAACAATCAACCTTGATCACTCCCCTACCCAACTCTCGTTGGAGAAACATGACCAAGCAGGCATTAAGATCCGATTCATTATTGTCAGTAAACCCCTTACTCATCTAATCTCTTAGGCTAAGTGAGTAAACCTCTAGCATTGGTTGATTCAAGCATCTCATCTACACCTCTCGGTGGTAAAACACCTTAGATCTAATCTCAACCTCTCGGTCTGTTGACAGCATTAAGAACACCAACCTATAAGGAAATCTATCAAACGTATACAATCAAGCTAAGGCATCCTAACCGATCAAGAACACAAAATCATCTATCCCATCCCTAGAAACTTTACTACACTACTCGGACATAATAACAAGAAACATAACAACAAATAAGAATGAAAATTGCATTATAACAAACGGTAGAGTAGAGTAGAAATAATACATGATAGAAATCTAAAAAAACGATAAAAAGTATGAAATAAAATGTAAAACAAAAAGGGAAAAATGTTTGAGTCGCTTAGTTCTCTCACAGAAGCTCTCGCTCTCTGGTTTGAGGGTCTGCGGCGTGCTCGTTTGCGAGCTAGGAGAGGAGGGGTTTATATATGGAAACCCCTTTGACCTAGCTTCCCAGACCTGCCCGATGGTCTACTCGATGGGGTACACGAGGATGAAGTCGGGTTACTCCTCGGGTAGATCTTCGGGTTGTTCTTCCGGCTCTTGGATCCTCCTCGATCGTGTTGGGGTTCAGACTTGTTCTTCCAGCTCGATGGCTCCTTCGGGTACATGCTCGGGTTTGTCCTTTTTTTCCCCATTTTAGGCTCTTAAGCACTTGTTTTCATCCAAAACATGCAAATGCAGAAATGCAACACCCTAAATGGCCTAAAAGTGAATTCCTACAATAAATGACCTAAAAATGCTAAGTTAAGGGTATGAACAATGCAAAAATGGACAAAAAAGGATGCTAAAAACATGCAAATTAGAGAGTTATCAATGTGAAAGTGGAAAATGTTATGGAAATTTTTTTTGTTCTTTTATTTTTAAGATCGTTGATTCTAAAGCTATTTGATTCTAAGATTCCTAAAAATATATGATATCAATATACAATTAACATATACTACTCAAAACTATAGAAGTCAAATTAATCAGATATATAAGAACTCAGCAAGTCTCTTGATCTGCTCACGAGGTTCTGCTTTCATCTCCTCATACTTCATAAAAAGCACATGATTGGGATCTTCTAAGCTTCCTCTCCAGTAGCTTAAGACTTGATCCCAAAAAGGTCCAAAAAGGCTGACTCCCCTACAAAAAGACTCAAACGTATCCTCGAAACTACTTATTACTTCATCGTTCATTTGTTTCTTACAAAAGAAGTGCCAATATGAAACCAAAGTGTCTTTCACGTTCCTGCACATATACACAATTTTACAAGTAGCATCTTTGAGACCTTCTTGCAGGGTATGTGATGGCATGTGTGTCGCAAACAGCCTCGGAGATGACGAGAACTTGGTTAGGTCCGGTTCTTCGCTATAGTAATAGAGATTCATCTCAAGATAGGGTACAAGAACATGCGGGTTATTATAAAGAAGAGGATGATGATGATCATGAAGAGAAGAGTATTTTGATCTATGAAGGAGTGCGAATGTAAGTGCTTTGAGCCAAGTTGTACCACATTTAGGGAACGAAGCAACGATGACATCGCTGTCTTGAGGCTTGAAGTTTTTTTGGAAACTGAGGACAGCTTGTAGAGCATGGTGAGTATACCAACATCCTTGGTACTTACAAACATCTTTTCCACTGGAGTCTTTGTCTGAAGGAAGTGAAGAGATGAGAGTCTTTGTTTCTTCGTTTAACTCTTCGTTTCTCAAGTTCACCGAAATCTTTTGCTCATCCATTACAAACGTGTTTTGATTCTAAAGCGAATATAATAATGAAGCTAGCTAGTAATATTTGGTTTTTTGTTAATCGATCATGGTGGTTGGTAGGATTTGTTGTGGTAGTGAGGATTTTTTTGGCTTGGTTGGTTGTAGTTTTGGAGTCTTTCCACAATCATATTTTGATCTAAATCCACATCAACCATACATATTTTTCAAGTCTACCGCCTATTTCTGTTTCTTCCTTTTTCGGCTGTAGAAACATGAAAACGTACTACCATAACTTTTGGGTTGTGGAAACTAATATTTATTTATTTATAAAAATCTTATTTAAAAACAATTTCACAAGTACCCTAACTTAAAAACTTTATGTTAAACATTAGGAGCCATCAAGCTAAAAATAAGATTGCGTTTAATTGGTTTTAGTTTAAGCCCAACATTGTAGGAACTAAGCTTCTATGCCAATAAATATACATCAACCCTTCAAAAACTATTCAAGATACGACAAATTAGGTTCTGTAGAGCAACATGAACATTAGTTCGTCGACAGTGGAATTTACACTAGTATACTGTGTATACCTTTTAGGTGTAAATGAGTAATAATAATTTGCACCGCCGATTAAAACTCTTCTCATCACGTGTTTAGTGTTTAGAATGTAAACTTTACATACATATACATACATAGTTTTCTTCCCTTTGATCTATTTAACGAAACAGCACCGTTTTGGCTTTGTTGTGTCGCGCAACTCTCAACAAAGAAGAAACCTTTTATAAGTCGATCTTAGGGTTTTCTGCAATATTTCAGGAGACGAGATCATGGCAGAAACAGAGAGAGCGATACTAGGGTTCCTACAAAACAATGCGCAGATCCCTGATTCTGGTCAATTCTCTTCCGACCACAACCTTGACCATGATCAAGTCAAGAACGTCATCAAAAGGCTCCAAGCTTTTCGTTACATTGATGCTCAGGTACGTACTCTCTTTCGGCGTAATCGTAATCTTAGAGCTCTTGTATCCGTTTTTGTTCCGACAAAGGAGAGAACGTACAGGGTTCTCTATCATAATTAAAGAAGGTTAACTAAGTAGATTTTAATCTGAGTTATTTTATATCTACAGGAAATTACGAGGGTGACATGGGTTTTGACTGAAGTAGGAGAGAAGTATGCTGCACAAGGATCACCGGAGGTACAACTTTTCTTAGCTGTACCAGAAGAAGGTAGCATATCAATGGTTGAGCTCAAGGTATTCACAGTGGGATTTGTAACCTTAGTCATCATCATGCTATTAAGAAAAGAAAAAAAAAAAGGTCCTTAAAAATTCTTGCTAATTTTACAGAAAAAGCTAGGGAAATCGGTGGATTTTGCTTGGAAATATGCTAAAGAATACAAGTGGTTGGAAATGGAAAACAAGCAAGTCTCGAGGAAGGTAATTGTTAAAGACTGTTCTGAAGTTGTTAAGTTTAATGTTTCGTTTATTCTCTTTTTATCTCTTTGTTTAGATGTTTGGTTTGGTGTATCTTTGAATCAATTTAAGTCACACGTGTTCACTTTCGGTTTATTGTAGTCTAGTTACATCAATATCTCTCATCTCATGAGCCATATTTTATTGTAGGTTCAACATGTAGAAGATAAAGTGAAAAGAATGCTTCTCGAGATACAACAAGGGAAGGTTTGTATCATGTACATTAATTAAGTAGAGAGAATTCTATATATGTTGCTTTTGGCTTTATCATTGAGTGTCTCTTTCAGGTTATTGACAAAGACGGTATCAATTTTCTCAAAGGCAGAAATAAACTCATCAAAGAAGCGTAATTTGATTCTCTACTTTATCTTTTGTGTTTTGTTTAGACTATTTTTTATTATCAAGTTGTTTATATTCTTTCTAATTTTCCAGGAAGTGGAATGGGTTTTGTTCCATAATGAAAGGTCCTAACTATGCTCCCGAGAGAACGATAGTGTCCACCGATTTGACTCGAGAAAATCTACAAAAGTTTGTCCTATTTCCCTTGCCTCTTTTCAACTGTACTTATGTTAAAATTATTACAATAACATTGGTATGGTACACTGATCTCCTGCAGCTGGAAAGAGTTAGAGTTTAAAGAGTATAACTTCAATGCTAAAGGAGCTCCTGTTGAGGCTGGTCTTCTTCACCCTCTTCTCAAGGTAAAGCTGACAACAACAACAAAACTATTGTATGATCACTTTTGTTGTGTAGGCTTTTTTACTTAATAACAAACTTCTTAAACTCTGTCTCAGGTGAGGAAGCAGTTCAAAGACATATTTGTGAGACTCTTGGAATATATAATGTAGTTTTTCTTTCAGTTTTCTTTATTGCTGGTCAATGTTAACTTAATGGTGACCCTTCTGTGGTAACAGGTACGAGGAGATGACAACAAATAATTTTGTTGAGAGCAGGTATATATATAAGGCTTAAGGAGATATTATTAGAGACACTTGTTATTGCTATTTTTGTGTACTGATCTGAACCTGTTTCCTTTTAAAATTGTAGCTGCTGGAATTTTGATGCATTGTTCCAGCCTCAGCAGCACCCTGCTCGTGATTCTCACGACACCTTCTTCCTAAAACGTTCAAATCTTTTGAGTACTTAAATGCCTCGGTTTCTTGATGGCAACCCAATAGTATCTATCTAACTCTTATAAATCTTTCTTTGATTAATGTAGCTCCTTGTACGACAAGGACACTTCCAGAAGATTAGGTTGAGAGGGTGAAACGCGTTCATGAGTCTGGTGGATATGGATCAAGAGGGTAAATAATAATGACTTGTATATATATTTCTGGTTGCAACTAATTTTATAATCACTCTGATGATATGACCTTTTTGCATTGAAGGTATGATTGTGATTGGAAGAGAGAAGAAGCAAACAAGAACCTTCTCCGAACTCACACAACAGCTGTTTCTTCTAGAATGCTTTATGCACTAGCACAGGTCTGACTAGACTACTAGCATATAGGCATTTCAATTTTCAATTCCATAACTGTGTTCTGTTTACTAAATTTTTGTATCTGTCTGTAGAAACCTTTTGTCCCGAAGAAGTATTTCTCGATTGATCGTGTTTTCAGAAACGAGGCTGTTGATCGGACCCATCTAGCAGAGTTCCATCAAATGGAAGGTATATATAGTACTACTGATTAACTTCAGTTGGTTCGGTAACTTTTCATGAATTTGTCATATTAATGTTGTCTCATATTTTGATCAGGTTTAATATGTGACCGGGGACTTACATTGGGAGACTTGATTGGTGTATTAAAAGACTTCTTCGCACGCTTAGGTAAACGCTTCCTTAGTTTCGCTGTTTGGTACTCATACACTCGAGAGAGAAACAAAAATCTCATGCTTTTATGTTTTTTTAGGTATGCCAAAGCTGCTGTTCAAGCCAGCTTACAACCCTTACACTGAGCCAAGTATGGAGATCTTCAGGTAACTACTGATGAAAACTACGATAAATTAATAGCGTCTAGACTAAGATATTTTATTAATTTACCGAGACATAACCCTGTCTGTTGTTAATGGATTTCAGTTACCATGAAAAGTTAGGGAAGTGGGTGGAGATTGGGAACTCCGGAATGTTCAGACCCGAAATGCTTCGACCTATGGGTCTACCTGAAGATGTCCAAGTCATAGCTTGGGGTCTTGGGCTTGAAAGGTAATGATTTTTGAATTTCACCCACAAACAACCAAACAACATCTCATGTGTTCATTGCTGATATATATTTTTTTTCTTTTGATTTGTGTTCATAAAACCAACCAGGCCAACAATGATATTATATGGTATCGACAACATACGAGATTTGTTCGGACACAAGGTAACTACAATATGTTTTTCTTCTTAAAGACATTTTTAAGTTAGCCATTCCCTTTTTTTCCATTGCCATATATACTCAATTCCACATTTCGTTTTCTGTCGCAGGTGGATCTCGGTCTCATTAAACGGAATCCGATCTGCCGAATTGGAATCTGAGGGAGATTTTATTCTTGATTCAAAATCTTTGAGTCTTTTTCCTATCACCTCTTGTGCATACTCGACTTCAATTGCATACAATGCAATCTTACTTTTCCTATGTTTGTTTGGTTATTGATGTATGTATAAAAGATCGTGCTTAATGCCAAATACCTTGCAGAGTAAAATGATACATGAAATAATTTATAGCTCTACCCCTGGGAAGTATCAGTGTCATGTTTTAACCAGACAAAAG
This sequence comes from Camelina sativa, assembly GCF_000633955.1. NCBI lineage: Eukaryota > Viridiplantae > Streptophyta > Magnoliopsida > Brassicales > Brassicaceae > Camelina > Camelina sativa. The sequence continues at coordinate 12,438,947 of NC_025688.1, forward strand.
TTAACGAATAAGTACCCAAAATCACACATAATAGTTTTCACATAAAACCACATCAAAATTTTAGTGATTAGAAGAAACATTAACTAGGATTCTTTGGTAAGTAGTTTCACAAAAACCAATATAGAATAAGTAAAATGGTGCAGAAATGGATAAGATTAACAAATTTTATTTAAACACTTCAATCAGTTTTGGAAACCTAAGCTAACTGATAGGTTAAAAGTTGCTTAAAAGTTAAAACACAAAAAAAAAAAAGGAAAGGAAAAAAAAAACCGAAAAAAAAAACCGAAAAAAAAAACCAAAAAAGAAACAACACACACAGGTAAAGAGGTCACGATGCACTCAAGGAAATGGATCGGTCTGATTAAGCCAAAACCTGATCATCTATGGTTGAACAATGTTTCCTGAGAGCCGGAATACTAAGAGAACGTTTCCTCGTCTTTGCTTTATCCGAGGTGGGTACTCCCATTCTGTTCCCGTATTCACTTGTGAGCTCAAGGGATTCAGTTAATGGCTTGTTCGCTGTCCTGAGGAAGAGATCGAGGTTTTGGGAGTATTTGTCATCTTTGCTGGGCTTTGTAGCCTCGTTGTGATTGTTTTCGGACACCATGGAGATTGTGTCTCGAGATTCTTCTTCTTCGTTGTCTGTCCAGTAACTCTTGTCTTCCATTGCCAGATCATCGTACTCTTCATCTGACTTTGTCGATTCCTCATCCACCGATCCAACCTGGTTTAAGAT
>NC_025688.1:12439974-12538665 GCF_000633955.1 Camelina sativa
TAAGACTTACCACAAAGTTAAGGCTTAAGTGGACCCCTTCAACAACTATCGATTCTTTCCTCTCTTCCCATGTGGTAATGAGCCTATCGAGACTGTCAATCACCATCTCGCTTTGTGCCTTATACCCTTCTACAGCCATCTGCTTATCACTTAACAAATCATTGGTGCTTGAGTTTGATCCAGCATCCGTCTTTAGGGTATTGGAGTTTACACCTCGAGAGCCTTTCAACTTTTTGGCTTTTCTTTTGGCTTTTGACTCAGCAACTGCCACAGGGTCAAGGCACTCTCCAGCATGGTATGTTGAAGCCCACAGCAAAGGATTCTGCTTCTCATCAGCAAAGCTCCGCATCATGTGCCTTATAGAGTCGGTTGATACCACAGTCGTAATCCCCAGCCTGCTACCCTGTAACACATATTTACATATTGCATCTGATTAAGAACACAATGAAACCAGATACACCTTACGACTTTTCACTCTGAAAAAATGTATATCAGAAAAGAAGAAGAGAGCTTCTTAGTGTCGATATAAAGCATACAAACAGAGGGAATGAAGACTTACCAGCAACGCAGACAATGTAGATTTACCACAGCCACTGGTGCCACAAAGTAACACAGTTACAGATTCTTTCCTTTCTCGGATTCTGCAAGAGATAAGAAGAGTTTGTAGAACAATGTGTAAAAAAGATGAAAAACGACAGTGTCAGGACATGATATATGAGTGGGAAATAGCAAATCCAATGCACAGCAAAATTTTATGGATAACAAATAAAATTACAGCCGTCCATGGGAAAGTATGAAGATAAATATGAGCATAGCATGAGAGAACAGTTGATATATAGGAAAAGCATGACCAGCTACGACTTTACAACAATAAAAGAGATCTACGTGCAAGATCACATCTCTTTACTGGTCGTTCAATAGAAACAGTCTGGCTACTATTTCATACTCATAGATACACTAGATAGCCATAAAAAGTCTACAGAATATCTTAGAAAGGCACATAAATATATTTTATGCATTTAAAAGAAGAAATTATGACAAAAACCAAAGACATATGCAGATTCCATATGCCATCACTTTTCCTGACATAGCATATCAAGATATATTCCAAAAGTTAAGAAATTTACCTGCATGCCAGAATCAAATCTGCCCTTTGGTCGCGACCAACGTACTTGTACTCAGCCAGGGCATCACACACAACATCTAAGAATATTTCTCGTGAAACAACAACAGTTGTCCGTCTTTTGTACATCTCAAATGGTTTACTTTTATTCTTGTCAACATCAACATCATCAGCAACCAAACGATTAAGTTTTTCTACACAAGTTGAACCACCATTTTCTTTTGCGAATTTAGGTTCCTTCCCATGCTCTGGTGAGGTACTACAAGATCCCTCACTTCTTATTAACTCAAACACCCTACGGCTGATCTGCCAACAGAGAAAAAAACACATACAGATTATCAGGAATACATCAAGGAAAAAAAAACTGGTCACTTATGAATATATATATATATATATATGCCCACAAACTCCTTCTCCTGACCATCAACTCCAACACATATTAACTCATTCACATGCACAACAAGTCATGCCAGGGACACCAAAAGAGATTTTACATAAAAAGGTAATCGCTATTCTACAAAATAGAACTGAATCGAGACCACTCTAATCCTGAAACTTACTATGGGTTTAATTCTCGCAGCAGCAAGCTCAATACTAGTATACAAAATTTCGAAATCAGAGATAAACAAACAGACTCAGTCAAGTACATATACAAAATTTAGCATTAGACAAGTAAGAACAAATGTAAAAGAACATTCTAAACTCCTTTCTAGATCTATACACATCAGTGATCCAAACCTCAATTAACAATCGGGACAAGCAAAAATACACATAAGAGGCTCAACATTGATTAAAAAATCGAAATCGAAATAACCACCTTGAAGGCGTGACGAGCTTTACATCCCATAAGCTGAAGAGTACTCTGCAAAACAGGACGCGTATACCGAAACGAATCATCTCCATTATCATCATCATCATCACCTTCTTCGTCACGCACCACTATATACAAAACCTTCCTCGCCTCCGTCATCTCTACAAACCAAAAACAATTCAGAACCAAAACCAAAATCCAGAGAAAAATTCAAACAATGAGAGGATAAAATCGGAGAATGCAGATCAATCGATTACCCCTAGCCGGAGAAAAAAAAAATGGTATCGGAGATCGGAGAAGTTGTTAGAGAGGAAAGAAAACTGTGAGAAAATTAGGGTTTATAATGAGGATCGTGATAAGAAGAAGAAGAAGAAGAATAAGAAGAGAGGAAAGATATTTTCGCCATTGTTTTGTTTTAAAGGTTGGTTGGTCTCACTCGCCTGCCTTCTTTCTCCCCTTTGTTCAACGCATCGTTCGAGAAGAGAGCCTTCACGACTTCTCTCTTTAAGATACCTTCTTTTCTCTCTCTCTTTCACAGACTCAACCAACAAAAAAAAAAAAAAAAAAAAAAACACTTTTTATATCTTTTGGTTTTTGTTTTATGAACTCAATCAACCCCAGTATCTTACTTTTTTGACAAAGACGTACCTAGACTTTGTTTTGATATCAAATTGCCCCTCGTAGTTTATGAAATATCTTTTTTTTTTGTCGGTCACTCAAATGGAATCTGATTTTGAAGAAGTCATTACTCAATAGATTGATAAATCCAATTAGGAAAATTTTAAACTCACTAAAATAAATAAACAAGATACATTATGTTAGAAATTCGAGGATGTAATTTAGAATAGAAAAAGTTAATATGTGAATTTAAGAGATAATAAAAGTAGAGGGGGTTTATTGATAATTATATAGTTTTGGGTTTGTAAGATGGTCTTTGTCAGAATTTAACTACGTACAAGTATGTAACTAGAAAAGTGGATTCGATATCTAACCCTAAAATTAAGATCAATAATTTTTTTCTTTTTTTTTTGATCAATGATAATCGTTCCTTTGAAGAAAAGAGCTATGAATCAATTGAATAGATGACCAAAAAATAAGAAAACACCATGAATTTTTGTTTTGTGTTTTTGTTTTTACGAATATATATATATATATGCACTTTGAGGTTTGTATGAATTTCCAAATATATAAAGATATTGAGTTTGATTGCCAAAAAAAAAGAAAAAGATACTGAGTTTACTTCTATCGAGAGAAGAATATGTGCATGTACGTACCTTCACAAGAGTATGCCTTGCACAAGTCTATTATTTTGCAGAGACAGGTGAAGTTTGTGTTAAGTTTTTTTTTTTTTTTGTGATGATGATTAAAACCATATTTATAGAGTTTGAGATTCTAAAGCATAGATAAGTTTTGGGTTTTTTTATAAAGTACATTAATGGAATGAAAATATTAATTTAAAACCATACGAAATCAATATTCATCATTTGATCACATAAATATATCTCTTATTTTTGTTATATAAGAAATGAAATGTTGAAATTAATTTTTGTTTAAAATAATTAATTTACAGTTTCTCCACTAATTTTTATGTAATTTATTTACGGTATCCCTACTAGTAAAAAATCATAGCAAATTAATTTCAAAAGTGAGAAGAAAAAAAGAATCACGGCAAATTGAAGTTTTGAAACTAAAAAGGTAAAAACAAAACTAAAAACATATTTCTTAGGGGAAAGAAAAAAAAACAAACTCTAAAAGCTAATGTAATGACAAATCTCATGATTCAGATTCACCGTGTGGACCATAATAAACAGAATCAATAAGTGGTAAAAGTGTAAATCTGGTGTGGGAACAATGGTAATAAAAAGTTGAACATTTTACTTCTTCTGCGAATGATTTGTACTTTGTCGGGCAAGAATCTTAAAAGGACAAAGGAAGTGGGGTTCCATCGTTAAAGAACAAAACAAAATTCCAAACGTTACATCCATTAAGTTTTTAAGCCATCCATGGATTTAGTCAAAAAAATTCATATTAATTTCTTAGTGGATCAATAAATTATTAGAATCGCCGTTGTGTGCATTTTATATGTTACTACTAAAATTTAAACTAAATAAGACATGAGAAGAAATTTGTCTAATCATTTATATATTGTTATCATAATAATCAAAGAGCGCAATACCTGACAGATGAGAGATGGTAGACTATATGATACCAGCCACATGAGGTAGGGGTGAATGGATTAGTATGTTCGTCTCATACGATTGTGTCTATTCTAAGATCAATTTATACGTTCGTTTGTTCATTTGTTTATGCTCTATTTGTCTATTTATTCCAAATTTTGTTATATCTAAACTATAAAAATGGTGAATTTGAATATGAAACGCCAAGACCTATATTCCATCACGAGTTCGCCCTAGCCGCAAACTTTCTCTGGCACAATTCTCGAAGCTCCCACTTCTGGCGGCGTCGACGCCGGTCGGCATTACTAGGACACCGTTTCTTCCTCTTTGTCGTTTCATTTGTCTTTTAAGTTTGGTCTTTGCGTTTCTTGGTTCTATCGGAGTTCTGAGATCTCAAATCTCCGCTCCAAAATTTCTTCAGCTTCGGTCTCCCTTTCCTCAGCCTGTGGATCTTCTCGGCGAGTTCATCTTCTTGAGGCTCCCAGTGAAGAGGGTCTTTTTGGAGGCTGTTATCCTGTATCTCAGTCTTTCGCACCAAACCACCAACTTCAGATCCGATCTTAACGCTCTGCAACTTCCAGTCCCGATGCTTTGTTTCTCCGACCTAACTAGCCAAAGACTCCAACCTGGTCGGATGGCGACATCGAGACACGGGTTTTGCGTTCATCTCTCTCCTTATCTGATTCACCTCCCAGAACCACCGCCACTTAGCCTGATGAAGAGATCTCCAAATCGAACCAATTGCTAATGGTCGGCTCTCGTTATGGTTTTAACCCATGCGATTACTGACCCCCTCCTTTCAATCCTTCAACCAAACTATCACATTCCCTGCAAACTTTAGCTGATTACAGCCCTTCTCCCCAATGGTCCATGTTTGTTCTTCACTCCTTTTCACGAACCCTGGCCAATAGTTTGTTTTTGATAGGTTTGATACATCTCTGATTTGGAAGCTGTTTAGACCCTCTTATGGTTTATTGAACCCAAATCTATTGGAACCTTTTATCCCTATTTTGTCTGGTGGCACACACCATGATAGCAAAGTAGAAGGCTCCTTAGGATGGTTAGATATTATTCCTGCCAAGGTCAGATTGAAAGCTTGCATCAAAACCTTAAAACCCACAACCCCAACCACCACCAATTGCCAAATGTTTCAACCTATGGTCAGTTTTTTTTTGTTTCAGTGTAACTCTGACTAAAAGCTTTGTGTGGAATTCTTTAACCTCTATGGCCAAGAGCTTCATGCGAGGGAGGACCCACCTGCTTTGTTACAGTTTTGCATATATCTTTTCAAGTATGCCCTCTGGACAAGCCGAACTCCCAACCCCCTTCCTCATTCGCCTATTAATGGTAAGCTTGGGTATGTATTACTATTCCAGTGTACAATCGACTACAAGCTTTGTGTGTAATTCCTTAATCTCCATGGCTGATGACTTCAAGTGAGGGAGGATCCACCTGCTCTGTTACGATATCACATATATCACTTGCGTTTCCCGCTTGTAGGTTCACCCACTGCCCTGAGACTTGAGTTTAAAAATATTGCAACTCTTGAACCTTTGTTCTCGATTAGTCTCTTATTGGTGAGCTACCTATCATGTACCTCCCTTGTGGAACACCTTTTTAACAGCCTGTATGCATGTATTGCGCGAGCTGTCTATGATCACTTGTTGGTCGAGGAATTCAAGAAGTCTATCTTCATGTTCGATTCCGCTTTGGTCCCAAAAGATCTTTCAAGCATTGCAAACCTATCAAGGTCAAGCACCCTCCTGGAAAACTCATGAAACCTCTCTCATTATCTGCTTTGTATTTGCTTAGCTTCAATTTGTATGAACTCACCTCTTTTGAGGGTTTAAGTTAATTAAAGCTTTGTTTTTCCAAAAAAAAAAAGAATATGAATCGCGGAAACGGTTGTTCGATTATTTTTACTGTAAAATTAATTGAGAGAACGATCCAAAGCAAACTCGAAAGGTAATGAAGCAAAAAAATTAATCTAAATATGTAGTTTCCAAGTGAGAAATAAAGTGCGAAAACGATTTTAGAGGCGCAAAAGTAAACAATTGGCACATATGAGAAATAAAAACCGTTAAATATTTGCATAAATCATGATCAAAGATCGTAGGGATATGGGAAAACGGAATTGAGAAAAATTCGTGGAGAATCTTAGATAGAAGCAATTGTCAAGTCAACTATTTTTTAAAAAAATTTGTGGAATCATTAGTATGAATGAATATTGATTAGTTAAGCATTAAACTGAAATTTTTTGTTAATATAAAAGGCTACTTTAAAATATTTAGTCTGTATCTCATAATATATAGAGCTCTTCATGTTTTGATGCACAATCAAGACGTACAAACATTTTTTACGTTGGAAAAAGAACATTGATTACGTATAAAATAAAATGTGGCTGAGCATGGACATAATGTGTTAGTTTGTCCGCTTTTAACATAATCTATAAAACATCAATATCTTCTAAAACCAGACACCTCCAAGAAGGTCGAGACAATAGCTTGAATTTCTCGAATAACTTCTTCTTGAGCCGAAACTCATGTTCTTCCTTGATTCTCTGTGTAATTAATTTCATTAATTAGATAACTAAAGGTAGCATAAATAATTTTGATATTTATATATTACCAGCATGCTTCACACATGCTTAAAACTTTTATTATTATAATTTGAATGTTTTAGCAATAAAATATTTTAATCCTAATGAATTATACAGATGACTTCTTTCTGCTTCTTGATTAATTGCATTTGGAAAAGAAAGTTTTCTGTTAAATATTTCTATATTTTTTATCATGTACTTTATATCTATTGAACATACTAAATGCAAAGTGAATTTTAGTTTAAATTGAGTTAAAAAATGTTATTAATATATATTGATATATTATTATATCAAAAAAAATTTGCTTTTTTGTGTTATACTTTTCTGTTTATAGATATATATATAGATATGTTGTATAATACTCCAAATGACCAACAAAAAGAATAAAAACATACCATTGTATTATCGAGTTACTTTTTTTAGTGTTAACTGCATAACCTAAGAGAACATAAAATAATTGTTCACCAGATATTTTTTTTTCTTCTATGTTTTTATTTCTAAAAATCATGTAATGGATGGAAAAAGAGATAACTCAAATCTTCCTACTTCTCCAAGACATTGTTTTTCTCTATCGTTTCCTCCGTCTCTCTCTCTAGAATACAACTGGAATTAGCTTAGGTGATCTGTGGATCTTTCGACTTGATAAACATGTGGTTTTGAGTGCATACATGGTCAAATCTCATTGCCTTGCTCTGCTTGTAGGTAAACACTATCATCACATCACAATCGATCATGTCTAAGAAAAATAATGGAACATATGAGAAGAGGAAAAAAGTGCATACATAGTATAACCTAAACAATAATATTGTGAAAAGAAATTAGATGTTAATTATATTTTAAGAAAAAAATTCAGACTAAATTGTGTAAGAAAATAAAAATTGAATTTGGAAGAATCACATGGCTTTGGTACCCATATCATGAGTTATATATCACCTAGATGTCCAAATCTTCCTTGCCCCTAAACCCTAAACCATCACAAAACCTTTCTCATCAGAAGTCATAACCTATAAATAAAATAAAGGATTATGAAAATAGTTATCGGAAACAAAGTTAATAAATACATACAAACACAGTTCTAACATTAAGGAACAAATTAAAAGTAATATTATTTGAAACAGTTAATATTTGTTTAAACTCATTTTCATGGGTAATACATACAAACACACTTGTATAAAATATAGCATAGGTAATAAGTAGCATAAATATTGTGACTAAGATATAATATCTATTAGGATTTATGAATTACTAGATCCGGACCCGCACGTACGTGCGGGTTTGTTTACAAAAGCTAATTTTTCTTTTAATGGTTTTTTTATATAAGTTTTTCAAATATAGTTATTATTGCTTTAGACCTAAGTTGTTTATCTTGCAAAAAAACTGTTATTCATCATAGTTATTTTAGAGCTTATAATTTCTCTATCGAGAATAAGGGGAGAGTAGAAAATGTGTTGTGAATGTAGTATAGAAAAATTGTTGTGAATTTAGCGTACTTTGTTCGTTTAAGGAAAATCCTAACTTTCTCCATCTTCTATACTATTCAAATAGTTGAGTTTTATCAATTTAAATATGTTAGCGAGTGGAACTCGAAATCTACTTGCATGTTGTACTCTTTGTTATTCTCCAACTTAGTGTAAGACTTTATAAAACATATGATTAATATATAGATATATATCTATACTATATAATGGATTAATTACACTAACATTCCAAATTAACTGTATTTGATATAAACTATAACATAAACGTTAGGGCCTAACAGTTATGTTGGACTCGATTTAGTCTTCTACAATATCTATTTGTAATGCCCAATAAATAAAAGGTCCAAACCGAGATTGGATTTTACCTTTATCCCTACAAAACTCACGAAAAAAAAAAAAAAAACTTCTCGGTGACTGTACGACTTGAAGAAGCGAAACAGATAACCTTCTTCTTCCACATGCTTCCCTTTCAATAGAAACATCAATCGACAACTAAGTTCATCAATAATATGCCGAATCCAGTGAGATCAACACTATGTGTGTTATTATAGTGCAAGGTAAGCAATTTCAATTTGTTAATTTGTATTTAAGCTGGGTTTTGGATTTCTATCAGGTTTTAATTCTTGTTTTTGAAATCCATTTCTCTTGCAAATAATCAATGGATCCAAATTGAGATGGGTAGTTCAAGATCCACGCCCAAAGAAAGGTTCGGCAATGTTTATCAGGTTCTTTTACTTTCTCAATTATCTGAGTTTTGTTTAAGATGCAAATTAGATTAAGGAAATATCAATATTTGGTTAATCAAATTAATCTCTATATTGTAATTATGATGACAAACCTAAAATCTAAATCACGACCTCCTCTTTTTGATTATATTGCTTTGTCATGTTTTGATTAACCAAAAAAATGATTACAAATTTTGACAATCAGCTCTACTTTTAAACTATTCTTGAATCCACAGACTCGCATATTGAAATTAAAATCTTGAAGCCTCATCAACATTTTTAGGATTAAATTTCTTATTCGAGATTTTTTCCTTAATAAATAAATCTGTGTACAAAACTCAGGAAATAATTGATTTCGACATGATACATAATGTAATGTTTGCCGAGATAATAAAATATTAAAAGCATGTATATAAACTTTAAAAAATTAGGTTTCATGTAAGAAGCATAATCCACCATTAATCATCACTCACGCCCTCACCAACACCTACCTGTAATTCAGCTAATAGAGAATTAGCTAAAACAATATAAAGTAAACCATGCGTTCTACAATTAGTGTAGTACTTAAAAAAATACATACCTAAGATACGCCGTCTCCAGAAATTGCCTATATGTTTTGAAAAACTTTTTTGAACACCACATTCATGGTTTTCTTTTGTGGTTTCCCATATTTATCAACGATTAGCACCTTAAGCCATTTCTTAGAAGTCACTCTTGACAAAGCAACATAAAGCTGGCCATGTGAAAAACATGGTCGGGGTAAATACAAACCAACGTTGCTCAACGACTGTCCCTGAATTTTATTAATCGTCATTGCAAAGGCAACAACCAATGGCAATTGTCTTCGACGCATCATAAAAGGAAGTTTTGTGTCCGAAGGAGTTAACAATAACCTAGGGATCAATACTTTATCTCCAACTCTATCCCCTGTAATGATAATAGCCTCTAAAACAAACTCTGCCATTTGTGTAATCTGTAAACGTGTACCATTCATTAGCCCTCCTCTTGCATCTATATTCCTTAATAGCATCACTGGACATCCAACCTTCAACCTATGGTTCGGAATCCCATAAACCTTTATGTTGTTCAAGAACTATGGAGTCATCACTGGATTGGTAGCAGAACCCTTATCAGAAGGATCAATAGAGTCTGAACTTAGGTATATACGTTCTTCACCTACAAAAAGATTCAAATAATTATATAAATAGCGGTAACTTGTCCAAAAAAAAAACAGAATATAAGAATAGGTTCTTACCTTCTAGTTGGTCAAGCATAAAGTCATTGATAATGCCCACATCCTCATTGGTTGGACACAATATTGCTCTTTCTTGGAAAATTTTTGGATCAGTCTTCTCCTTCAATAATTTTGGATCTCCATAAACCTCCCTGGTTATTGCTTCTATAGGATCACTTGCATTGTTGATTAGTAACTCATCGGGAATATCAATCAAAACCTCACCATCCTTAGGCTCTAAGAGTTTACCTTCTCCAACAGCAAGAATCCACTCTGAGAACTCCTTAACCTCCTTTGCCTCAGTCGTACTCAACTTACCAGATATTAGGCACATATTTTTTGTAAGCTTTAGAACTTTACAATTATCCCAAATATAAGAAGCGTTTAGTGTAGCCATACAAATTTCTGCCCTCCTACCACCTTGAATGACTGGCAAAACTTGTCTAAAATCACCTCCAAACACAACGACTTTTCCACCAAAAGGCCTATTGTTTTCACATCTAATAATATCATATAAACTTCTATCTAATGACTCAAAACAATGTTTGCTCATCATTGGAGCTTCATCCCAAATTATTAAAGATGCTTCTTCCACTAAGTTTGCAAGATCACTTCCACGCTTAAGGTGACACACACTAAACTCATGAGGGTTTAAGGGGATACCAAACCTTGAGTGAGCTGTCCTCCCACCTGCTAACAGTAGTGAAGCAATCCCACTGGATGCCACGTTGAGTACAATAGACCCTCTACTTCTAAATGCAGCAGATAGAGTATTATAAACAAATGTTTTTCCAGTACCTCCAAAATCATAGACGAAGAATACACCATCAGTGTCGTTATCAACGGCGTTTACAATCTCTGTATAAATATGCTTCTGCTCTTCAGTCATCTGAAGCAACCATTGATCATGTTTTCTTTTCTGCTCTTCACGATCATAATTTTTTTCATCAATGATCTACACATTAGTGTTATCAACTATTTCTTCATCCAACTGCAGCATCGTTGTAAAAATTTTCAGAGCTGTTCCGTTCCTTCTCAATATGCTATCAATATCTTGGAGTGCATACCTTTGTTTATCTTCATCGGACAACAGTAAGTCTAAAAAAAAGAGTAAATATTATTTTTATGGAAATGTATGTATAGTAAATAAAAAGTTTACATTTGTGATTGAAATAATTTATTATTACCTGGCCGGTTAAAGTATAATCGCTTCTCCCTTTGAATATCATCACAAAGAAGTTCCCAAGTTTTTTCCCAAACCAATTCTGGCTGGGATAAACTGCTTGATTGTAGCATGACAACAAACATACAACGGAGGTATTGCCCAAAACCCCAAAGACTTGTCCTCAATATATCATCAATATATTCTTGATCATTATCTAGTAATCCTAGAGCAATAACATGCCTCTTTATAAGTTTTGTAAACAAACCCCTTGACCGTTTTCAGATCATCATAACTCTGTGGTCCTAATTGCACATTAAGAAGAACTCTTAGATACTAACCATCTTCAAACCCAATTGGGACATAATTTATCCTCCCTATAGCTTTCCCTGGTCGTTTGCGCAAATGAAATTGTCTCTCTTTCCCATCCCATGTGAAATATTCAGGAATTTGAACATAGGTTAAACCCCTTGCTATATCACTGACCTTGTTTAGTTCAAACCAAGCCAAAAACATAGAATCCAGTAATTCAGCTCTATGCAAAACATATTCAACCTCATCATCAGCTTTGAAGTATATCAGTTGCTGGCCCTCTAGGTGAAATGATAGCCTCTGAACAGAAACTCATCTATGATGTATTGGATTTTTTAAAAGCCTCCACCCTGCTTCGCAAGCAGATACATACCTGGGACACAAAAGACTTATTAATATATACCTTTCTTAATGTGAAATTTTATCTAGTATATTATCTTTATTAAAAATAGTATAGATAAGATCAACCTGCAATCAAAGAAATCTTGTATATCATTCCTCGGCTTCTCGACAGAAACATGATTTTTTGAACTTGCTTTAGTGTCACCTGTATATGTAGTTTTCTCTGAATGTTCAACAACAACAACTACCCGATCCTGACCTTTGGTTATATACTTGAATAAGTATTTTATAGAGCTTGATTGGTTGCACCACTCTACATTAATGTGAGCTCTGTACCTTAGCAACAAAGTTTTGTTGTAAGGTATAACATAGCGATTATCACACTTAAACCCATTTTTCTCAACAAAATTATTGGCCCCTCTTCTTCTGTAAACCGGAAATCCTTCTTTGTCAACAGTTGTATGCTCCACGTATTTCTTTGGATAAAACTTTGTACACTTCCCTTCCTCCATACATGGTGAATTTGGGTTAACAGCTCCACAAGGGCCATGAATCATTGTTTCCTTTACAATATCGAAAAGTATTGGATCTTTATTCTTGTTGGGGATTTCAGCGGATATCAACTTGTCAATGTCCTCAGCTTTTGGCAATTTTGAATCTGGGTGCATCCATAGCAAGATATGAGCATGTGGTAGACCTCTTTTCTGAAACTCAATGGTATACATGGCTACAATAATTGACTTACTTGTTTACAACACCTTCTTGAATAGTACTAAACAATAAAAATATTAAATAATAAGTAAGGCATGTAAACTTACAACAAACTGTCTTCCCTAGGATATGTTTTCTGGTAAAGTCGTCCATGAGAGAATTTAGTTTCATCTTGAAAACTCTACTTATAATATCTGGCCTGTCATCAGAATTAAGATTTCGAGCACCACAATATCTGACCAGCTCAGGCCATTTAGGGTTACACGTAAATGTGATGAATAAGTCTGGAAATCCATAGTGCTGACATATAGCCATTGCATCCAGATACATATTTCTCATATATCGCGGACCCCCAACAAAAGTAGCTGGCAAATAAAATTTGGAACCTTGTTCATTCAAATCTTTCTTTCCGGAGTTAAATGCATTCTTCACAGCCTCATAATTGTCAGCTCTAATCTTCGACTGATTTAGCTTGAAATAAGTAAGCCTGTTTACTTCAACTGTAGTGTAAGCATCAACCAAGAACTGTTGAAAAAGTCTTTTTGAACGTAGTAAATTCTGTGACTCATTCTTCCTCTCTTGTATTCTAAATGCAAACCACTGTCGTAAACTTATACAATCATTTTCCTTTGTTGTCGCCGCTTTCTTTTTTTTAATCCCCTTTTTCGGACCTTTTAGTATTCCTGGCCTAAAACCCTCTTCACCCTTTGGGAATAACAATGGATATTGTAAAGCAAGATAAGATGGATGAATTTCACTAATCCGTTTTAAACCACCAGATTTTTCTTCAACAACAATGTCATGGGTAGGCATATCAACACTAAAATCATAAGGAATTAATGCAGCTACCTGAGAAGCAGTTGGAATATCATATTTTCTTCCATCTTTTAAACGGTCACTGACGATTCGCATGTGAAAACTTTTTTTTGGATTAGTATCTAGCCTATCCCTAGCAGACCTAAAACTCTCAGCATATGGATTCACCTCATTCAACAGCTTAATGATTGCTGCTATGACATCTTCCCTCAAATTCCCTTTCTTTTTGTATTTCCCAGCTTTCTTTCCTTTACTGCAAAATAGATTGATACCGTAAATTAACGAAGACCACAAAATAGAATAAATTGAAAATTAAGAACATATACGGACAAAAAAAAGTTTATGGTGGTCCAAACCTTAATATACCAGTTCTGTTCTGAATCTCATTCTCAGTATCAACTATATATAGCTGTGAAAATTTAGGAACATCACCATCTTCTGGTTTTAGACTTCCCATAAGATGATAATTTTCACCTTGTATAGCAAATATATTTGGGCCACGACCTTTGGCAACCGAATTTTCACAACAACCACCAAGTAAAGTAAAGGAGAATATCATGTTATAGGCTCGAATATTTTCTCTGAAATGCCTACTCAGATCATCGTCGTTTGTCAACAATGCGTACAACAATTCGGGTTGATTATGTAACAGTGGCAATGTGACTGAACCTTGCAATCAACACTGAGAGAATATTGGTTGGCGTACTTTTCTGTGACGATTTATGCATTCATCGTACCACATAATAGCACCACAATATTGACATGAATATTCAGCGTCACCATGGTCCAAATATTCTGTATTTTCCAGAAAAGTTTCAATCAGTAAGAGCGACTTTAGTAAATTGCATTATGGATGAAAATAATTTGATACCTGTTTCTTTCTTTTCCCGTTTGCTCTTTGGTTTAGTCGGTTCTGTTTGAAGGTAAATTTTGTTGAAACTGACGTAGAAAAATTCAATTCAACATTGAATTAAAGACCAAAATATTTAGTTACCTGATACAATTTAACCTTTGATCAGACAAATCATCCATAATTGAAATAATTATATTGAATTCAACTTCGTGAAAGTTGTTTACCTGTTTCTTTCTTTTTTCGTTTGCCCTTGCAGGTTGCGGGTTTAGGTGTTGGGAAAGCTTCGTTCAAACTTTCATCGAGAATCCTTATGATTTGATATCCTTTTCTTACGTCGTTCGAAACATTGTCAAGTTCTTCCGCAGTGAAAACTTTTTCTGCAGGTGAGTCATCTTCTCTGCTGGAATAATAGACTTGTTCTTCCCGAGCATGGTTTTCAACTGTATTTTAAAAATGTGTAGAATTTAGGTTTCATAATTAGATGGTTATTAGTTTGGACCAAAAAATGCTTGCATATATATATACCTGAGCTTGGATTTAGTGTATTTTCTCCAGACGGTTGTGTGTCTTCTTCCATAGGAATTCTAGAGAATGTGTTGTTCCCGTTAGTACTACAATCATTGTCAGTGAGCTTCCCCCGTCTAGCAAGAGACTTTATAAACCTCAAAGATGTCCTTTGTCTGAACTGGATTGGTAATCTTGTAGCTGCATCCAATATTTTAAAACATAGGATAATCTTATTATCATACATAGCTTTAGTAGACAATTTTGTAATCCTTTTTTGCTCTCGATAATTACTTAAGAATTTTAAACAACATACCTTGTTTGCTGTTTACCGAGGGAGGAGTTATTTGACAACAGTCTTTAAGGACTTTTTAAATCTTGCATGATGGTGTTTCAGAACTCTCTGAGATGTGTGTGAAATCTACTAAATTTGATATAATTTTCTCACAATATGTCAGTAATATATTCCAATAGCACTATTTACGACAAAAATATTATATGAAGTGTATAAAGCACCTTTTGTGTTGCATGAAGATGTAAAGTCTTGATTTTTGCTCAATCCTTTGGTCAGCTTTTGATCGGTTTGAGTTGATCTGAGTATTTTCCTTCTTGTGTTCATCGCTAGATGTGTACCATCGTTCAATTCATGTAGCGAAGTCATCCCTGATTTTGTATGTGATCCTGCATTTGTTTAAAGTTTTGTTGTAATATAGCGATGTCAACCACATACATACTTCATATACACAAATACTTTCGGATTATTTATCAACTATTACCTTGTGTTGTGCAGGAAGTGTTAACATCTTCAATGCTGGTGATAGTTTTCCCTTTCATTGTAGATGTTTGCGGTGTTCTGGCAGCACATCTTCTTTCATTGAGCGGTAAATTTGTAACATCTCTCAAAACATCCATCTCGATTATTTTGGCCCTAAAATTTGATTCTGTTGAAAATAATAAGGAGAGCTAAGTATTAAAAGACAGTTTTATCAATAAACTCTTTGCGAATATATACTTACGTATAGACATTTACATGGCAAAGAGGACTCTAGCATTTACAAACCTTTGGAGCAAATCTTTTCTGGGGGTGTTGTATTCGCACTTTTGAAGATTTCGGAATCATTCTCTATTGTTTCTTTTGTCAAATCATCAAACACACGTTTGAAAATTGATTTGAGGTTCACAACTTTGCCGTTTTTTGGTTGTAAAGGATCACAGTTCTCATCATCAATTCTTGATATTGCACGCTTTTGTAATCCACACTCTGAACCTTTAGTTAGTTCACACCTAATGTCTGATTTTCTCTTCTTCATTTTGATCTATATGAAATAATATAATAGAAATTTACAATACGTTAGATATGTTTTCTTTTTTGGCTCTTAACATGTATATGAACACTCACCTTGCTCGCTAGTGGTTGTGTTTATCCCTCAGGAAAGGTTATCGTCCACAGGTAAATGCTCAATATGTAGAACAATAATAATAGATTAATATTTACTTTCCCATTTCACTACATGTAGATTAGCTGGATCGATTTAAATTTGGAAAAATAATGAATCATGTGGTACGTGATTCTAGCGTCAAATGCTTTTAATGTGACGATTAATTTGTAACTAATTTCCAATTAATCAATCATAATTTTGTTATGTTCTGGCACAACTAACATCATATATTGGTAATAACTATAGAATAATTTAATTGAGTTTTCCCTTTTAATAGTATTGATTCGTGACAATCGGATCACACAATTATCAAGAACATTAAAACTTTCCTTTTTACAAATAATTTTGGATCTAACGTATTACGTTTTATAATTTTTTTGTAAGAGTTATGTCATCAAGTTTCTAATCATATAATACCACAAATAGGCATGTCAATTAGGGCTGGTCCGGCCCGGCCCTGAAAAATACCGGGCTCGGGATTAAATATATATGTCCAGAAAAAATCGAGCCTTTCGGATTCAGTCCGTTTGGGCAATAGGGTTTTTCGGGCTTAGCCCGACCGGGCTCGGGCCAGCCCGAAAAACCCTTTAACAAATCTATTTGTACCTTTTTGTTAACATTTTTGTTTGATTGCAATATTTGATTAATAATTTGTTGTAAATAAAGTTGTAAACTCTAATCCTAGTTTTTATATTTACTTAATTACCATACTTAATACTTTTAAATTTTTTATCTATGATGTTTTATATGAATTATATATTGGTTTATTTGGTTAAAGTATCGAAATTTTATTTAGTTTTAAATTTTTTCTATTAAATTAAGTTGGTTGTAGTGAATATGGATGAGTTATTAAATTTTTGATTGATTTGTTTTATTGTACACCTTCAAACACTACTTTTTAAGGTTTATAAGTTTAAATTTTTTATCGTTAAGATAAGCCCGAAAAAGGCCGAAAAGCCCTATAGCCCTGTTAGGGCCTGGTTCGAGCTTTGAAATATAGGCTCAGAAATATTTCGGACCGGGCCGGACCAGGCTCAAACATATGCGGGCTTTACAGGTTTCGGGCCGGGCCAGCCCAATTGACACCCCTAACCACAAATTTGGTCATGGAGGTGTTTTTATTTTTACGGTCGTTCATCGTCTAAAGTTTGTACTGTCAAGACCCATGTTTCAATTTCTATAGTTATTTATGAAATATGAGCTCATATTGATAAAATGAATAAAGGCTTAGTGCATAGACTAATCTAAACAAATGTAGTGTACGTCGACCCAAACCAAAAATACACATATTCTTAATAAGGGAAATGACACTTTTTTTCCATAATTGAAATTTAAATCCAAATTAAGAAAATAAGAATTCAATAACTAAGTACTTAAAAGGGAAGAACATTGCAATTATTAAGAATATGAAATGGCAAGCATAATGGTCGACTTCAATAGACTCCAACACACGCATCAAGAGAGAACTTCTCGAGTCGGTAGACACTATTCTGGATGTTTGACTCCTTCAGTCTCAATGTCCGACATGTTAAGAGAAACACATTTTTTCTTGGAGGAGGAAGATTGATCAGCAAATCAACAATTGCATCTTCCTTTCTCTTCGAAGAAGGAGTAGTGGGAGATGTCTCTAAACCATCTTCAATTTCAGTGCTGTATGTTCCAACAGTATGACCCTATAAGGGAAAGTATAAAATTTAATATTTACATTAAGGCAACCTAAACATAATATTATAATATTCATGTTTTCAAACCTGATCAGTAGACACAATTGTAGAGGGATCAATCATCTGCTCAGAATCCTCTATGTTGTCCACATGGTCTGAATTGCTACCAACTTCAACCAAGGACACTTTGTAAGTATCTTTCCCATCATTAATGTTACCCTTGTCAATGGTGGCAAGAAACTGGTAGGTTTTACCAACCAAGGACTTCAAAGCTTCAGGAATATTGGTTGGGTCTTCAATCTACAAATATTTAATAGACATAAGTGCCGATATTTTATATTTACACGATATTGTAAATATATGAAAAAAGTATATCAAAAACTTTATATGCTTTGTAACAAACCTCATCAAAATTGCCATCCAATATCTCGGAGGCAGTTTTATTCACAAGTTTTTGAGCATTATTATCCCACAACATAACCTTAGTCTTAGCAGTGCTATCCATAACATCAAGAATCAACTTGTACCTTTATTGTTTAAGTAAAACGATGACATTAAGACATGAGCTAATTATTCGTTAACCAAACCATCACAAAACCATCACAAAAGTAAAAATAAATTTCATATAGTCAAAGAATATGTACCTTGGTTGAACTTTCGTTGTGTTGTCATAACATTGATTACAATGGAACAAACGCTTCTTCACCTTGCTTGGAGGATCATTTTCTTTCTTGGGAACCAAGTATACAGGTTTGTCACACTTGATACAGGTGAAGTAATACCAACCGAAATCCATGTCTATGTTGAAAATACTTCCCATGATCTTAAACTTACCCTCCTACATGCAAAATCTATGTAAAAAATATCTATTTTGATTTTTGAAAACTATTTAAAAATAACTCACCATAGTAGATTCCAGCAGCTCGGAAATGGTTCTCCTCTCAAACCGATTGAAATAATCAATCTTCTTATCCGCTTTTGGTTCAGCAGCCTTCGGTTGTATAAAGGAAATAGATATTCCATCCTTTGGCAAACTAAAGTATTATTATGAATCAATATGTTGATAGTTGCTGAAAAAGTACTCCGATTATTACGAATCAATATGTTAATAGCCACAAAAATAACTTACTTTCCCACAAAATCAAGGACACTCGGATAGTCGGAGTTGATCAGCAAAAAAGACATATCATACACATTTGATATGGATCTTTCACCTATAAAATCAATAATCCACAATTTTGATACCAATAGTTTTTATAGGGTTAAATACATAGCAACAGAATTTTATTACCATTAAATTGATTTATCTTCGCTAGTCGAAGTAAACAGGTAACGATGTTGTTGCCTGCGTTCTCACCAGCAGCCCACATTTTATCAGCAAAGCTATCCCATAATGTACAGGTCACACGATTATCACTGCGGAATTAAACCAAAATATAGTAATATACTTCTTCATATATCAATATATATATAATGTTATAAATAATTTACCCTTACCTTATGTCCCGTAGCTCCTCCTCCAATCTCTTAGAAACCTTCCCATTATTATCACTTGTTTTCATTGTACCAATGTTAACGACTTGGCCAACCACATCTACAGGGTTTAAATAATTAAAATGATATAGTGATATTTTTTCTTTAGAATTATTTACAAAGGGGTGAGAAACACACATACCGATTAATATGTGTTCATTGAGACCATCTTCAGCAGTTATGCTTTCAAAACTCTGCAGGTCCAAACACCAATTAGTAGAGAGGGAAGGAGATCAGCTTATGACTGAGGTGTTAGTAAAGGACATCTTGAAAGGATGTTTTGTTGCCCTATACTTTCCCATAGATTTAGTCAGCTGAAAATTCTCCACAAACCTCCACTCTCCAGCAATTATCATTCTGTGGAACTTGTTAACATAATTTTTTTTAACAGTGGCATGGATTAGAGTTCCCTATAGTCAGAAATCATTTATTATTAGTCACGTAATAATTTATGGGTTTAACAAAATAAGTAGATAGAGATAATAAAAACTCACCTCAACATTTGCTAAGATCATTTCTAAGGTCTCTCCAGTGTAAATCGTATATTATCTCCACGAATGAACGATCCGCACTTGCATCTTCCAACTCTTCTTGAAAGGTTTGATGTTAGCAAAACTCGTGATTCCATTACTTGTAGCCATTTTCTATATGAAGTGGTGATTGTTGATATTGTTTAACGATGCATTGTATTCGCCGAGTCTTATATTTATAGTTGAACACGTACCACTTAATTTGCGAGTAAATGAGTCAAAAGTAATGGTAAGTAGGAGTTGTTTGGTGTAATATTTTATTGTTTGTTTAGGAAACATTGCAACCGATAATTTTGCAAAATTATTAAGTTTACATATTTATAATTGCCTTAATTTGTGTGAGTGGGAGACAATTATAGTTTCCCTTTTCTATCAATATTGATATACATAATTTTGCTAAGTTGTTTATTTTATGTATTTACATATTAATTTTCTGCTTAATTTTCGTGATATGGAAACATCAGTATAAATTTGTTTTCCATTATTATTGTTATTCATTTTTTTTTACGGAATACAATATCTTAGCAATAATAGTAGTGTAGTTAATATTTCTTATTTAGAGTTTTTTTAAGGAATACAATATCTTAGCAATTATATTAATAGTAAATATTTCTTATTTATAGAATTATGTTGTATTTGGAAAGAATTCGATAATGGCTACTGTATTTATTAGGCCTCGAGTTAATGACTTATTGGATATTATTCGTTTGGGCCAGACGTGTAAACCACTAATTGAAATG
This sequence comes from Camelina sativa, assembly GCF_000633955.1. Classification (NCBI taxonomy): domain Eukaryota; kingdom Viridiplantae; phylum Streptophyta; class Magnoliopsida; order Brassicales; family Brassicaceae; genus Camelina; species Camelina sativa. The sequence continues at coordinate 12,460,728 of NC_025688.1, forward strand.
CCGAGCTTGTATTATAAAAAGACTTTGTTTGTTTATATTATTAATTAATCTGAATCGGAATACATTATACATAACCCGAATTAATTAAGCCCGGGGTGACAGAAGGATCCGCGAGTTTTGACGTTGAAAATTACTTCAATGTCTTTCTTATCTTGTATGCTTTATTATTTATACAGGGGCAAAATATGTCTTATAATTTTAATGTTTCATTTTTGCCTTGAAAAAGTGCTTCCCTTTTAATAGTATAGATGATCAAAACCTAAATTTTTTATATTAAAAATTTATCAAATGGATCAAAAGAAAAACAAATTACAATATTAATATACAAAATAGGCAGTCGAAACAACATTTACCAACATTTACAAGTGAGAATATGTTATGTACCTAAGACATTCTTCATCTAACTCTTTCTAATAAATAACTATATTTCATATGTTCACTCCTATATATGCTCCAAAATTTCGACTCAACTTATTTATTTCAAAACCTACAAATGTCACATAAAGAAAAAAGTTAAATATTACAAAATTTAGAAAATTATGTGAGAGGTAAAGTATAATGTTTGATGAAGAATTTGTTTGTAGTAGATAAATTTGGTCAAACATCATGGGAGCTATTTATAGATAAATTTGTAGTAGTATGAGAGGTTTTTCAGTTTTTTTTTGGTCAAACATCATTGGAGTTATGGTTACATTTCAAAGAATAAATATACCATAGGTTTTGTCTGTGTTTTTTTTTTCTTTTTGTAAACCACTAATTGTATTACAATTAATACATTAAAGTGTATTCATATGATGAAAGATTTGTTTTTATTTTTTTTCAAACATCATGGGAGTTACATTTTAAAGAATTAATATGCAATAAATTGTGTTAATGATTACTATTAAAGAAATATAAAATATCATATTGTTTTATATCTTGAAATTATTTTAGAATAAATTGATTTGATCTTTTGGCACAAAAACTGTGAAACAAATATTATACTTTTTTGTCAACATTAGTAAATAATTTAATAATCATCACATTATATTTTTCCAAAATTATGATATGAATATTTAAATATTTCATTATCGAAAATTTATTTTGTCCAAATTTATGATATTAATATTTAATTATTTCTTATTTGCAAAAATAAAATGTTATAGTAATTATATAAAATATTGATAAATGATACGTATGCAAAATTATAATGTTATGTTAATTATATAATATATTGATAAATGATATTTATATATAATTACTAAAAGGATATTGCATAAATGTCAATATATTTTTTAGTACAGAAATATCATTTAAATTTTATGAATATGAAAATAATGTATGTACTTTTGAAAAAAATAAATTTAAAAAATTTAATAATTGAGAAGTGAGGACAAGTGTCGAAAATATACGCTGCTAAATGTCGTCATGTTATGCAAAGTTAAGTGGAAACCTTTTCATATTATATAAGATAATATATATACGTTTATTTACTAAATACCAATATCGATCTTAATATCCTCAATCATGGGATACTATTATAACTGATGTAGCACGTTAATCTTATATTTTACAGCTCCTGGAACAGAAAATGCCAAAAAAAAACAGAAAAGATAAAAAGGTGGAAGTTCATAACCATGATGTTTAGGGAGCCCGAGGTATTGTTGTTGATAAGGTTGATGTCAAAACAAGTAAGATGAATGAGCATGAGGAAAATCTTGCTAGATGCTCATGTGAAGGTCAAATACCCGAAAGTTGATTGTGTTTGATCTAAATGGAATGCTTGCTGATATCGTTCATAAAATGGAATTTAACTGTAATTATGACGCACAATATGCAAATTTGTGAAGTAACTAACAGAAAAGGTAAGAAAATATCAATTTATATGTGGCAACTTATATGTTCTCTAAAGTAATTTATTTGTTTTTCTATAGTTGTCAGCAGACCTTTTCTTGATAGTTTTCTCGAGTTTTGCTTTGAGAGATTTATTGTTGGGATTTGGTCATCCAGGGAATATTAAGTTTCAATACTCAATTTCATTGCTTTTCTTCTCATGTCGTTTGTGAATGATCTATTAAGTTTAATCCATGATTTTATCAAAAACATTTGTTTTAATCCATCTTTTACTTTTTCTTTTACCAAATTATTAGTCGAGGAGATGGCCGAACAACTCATATGATATCATAAGTCTATGACCAGACTGTTCTGTTTTATAAGTACCTCTATAACTTCTATGACAATGTTCTTGATAATATGAGATATGCGGTTTACTTTGATATTATAGAAATATACAAGTTACAATATGTATGAGCTATGGAAATTGTATATCTTCATATACACAGGATAAGGCAAAATGCACTACAACGAAAGAGCACACTCTCGAGGATAAAGATAGAAACCTCTCATCCTTAAGAATTTAAGAAAAGTTACGAAATGTCTTAGTTGTGACAAACAAAACTAGTACGATGAGAAAAACACTTTGCTAGCTAATGATTCACCCTACATGGGACTTCTATTCAAAAGTGGTCGAGGCACATCATTACCGAGTCCGTTTCACTCTTTAATTTCTCCTTGTCGAAATTTATTTTGTCACTACCAATTTCATTTGATTCGTGACTATGGTTGATGTTACATGACAAAGAGTTTGGTCTTTAGGTGTTTTGGTTTTATTTAATTAGTATTGGGAGTTTTCCTTTAATTATTAGGTTTGGTTGTTTGCTTTTCATGTTTAGGTTTTCAGTATAAATAAAGGTCTTTATGCTAATGAGATTTTTCTGTACAAATATAGGTCTTTATGCTAATGAGATCAAGCCCCAAGAATTAACCTTAATCTCTAAGAGAGAATTAGGGTTAAAAGGGAGTTAAAACTTTTCATATCTCTTAATCTCAAGCAAAGAAAGTCCATAACAGTTTGGTATTACACTACAAGAAAACATGGAATTACCGACTACAAAAACAGTCACTATACAGTCCGCAAGCTACTTAGTAACGACTGATTGGCGACTGACATACGTAGTCGCTAAACAGAGCGTCGCTAAATAGTCGACACGGAGATACTAATTGGCGACTGATAATTTTGGTCGTTCTTCCCTCGCCAAACAGTCACTAAAGTTACGACTGAATTGCAACGCTTTAGCGACTGATCTGGTTACTCATTTGCGACTGTTTTGGTTACTGATTTGTGTACGTTTCGGTGACTGTTTTACGACTGTTTAATTATCATGTTTTTAAAACAATCTGGTAAAACTGAATTATTTGATTTTGTAATACCAAAACTGATTATGAAAACTATAACTAAAACATAACAAACATGAAATTAAACAAAGACATAAGTTTCAACATACATCCAACATAAGTTCCAGAAAACATCCAAACAACCATTCCAAGAGTACAAGTACAACCATTACAAAACTTTTTATGGTCATGAGGGAAGGAGGGATAGGGAAGGAACCTAACTTTGAACATCAGCAGGGTCGGGGTCATTGGTTTAAGACTCGAGGAAGGCGACATTGTTTGGGTTAGTCTTGAGGAAGCTCACCAAGCGTGTGATCTCTGCTTGTTGCTCAGAAGCAACCCGTAAAGCTTCAGCTACAACCCGTGAAGCCTCTGCGTCACGCTCTGCTTGTAGAGCTGCTTGTTGCTCTATTTTGCGGTTAGCTTCTTTAAGCTGTTGTTGCAGGCTTGTGAAAGAAGAAGAGCTTCCAGGGAACTTCCGCTTCCCATTGATGTAACTCCCTAGGCTTCCAACTCCAAAATATGTTCCTCTATCGCTTATGAAAGTAGACTGCATAAACAAAACAGAGAGAAAAAGTTAACATAATTACTTAACAATGAAAAACTTAATAGCTTATTAGAAAGAGGCAAATTACCTGAAGAATGAGCTCATCATCCTCCTCGTGAGATAGCTCTGATCGACGTGAAGTACCATGAGAAGACTCGTCATTATCCAGAGTAGCCAACTTAGCTTCCCTTTTTTTCTTGTATGCCTCATGAATTGCTTGCGCTTTCTTATCCACAAAAGTACCATCTTTTTTGGTATGAGTCCTGAGGAAAACTTCAGGAATAGTTGGCGGTCTTCCTAATTCCACTTCCTGAAATGTTAGACAATGAAAAGGTTAGGAACCATCTGATGTAACTTATTAAATAATGAAATGGTTAAGAACCATCTGATGTAACTTATTAAACAATGAAAAGGTTATGATGTAACTCACCATCTCTTGTTCGATTTGTAAGTAAGACTTTGGCCCTGATACATGCTTGTGAGGGCCAAGACCATTACGGTCAGACATTCGAGCTGCTGAAGTGGTTGCACTCTTTGCCATGGCTTCTTCTGTGTTCCAATAGTCACACATTTCTTTCCAAATAGTTTTCTCAATCCAAGTCGGTTTCAGTTGATCTCGCTGAGCTGCTGCCTTGGAAACCATGTCTTTCATACGGTTTTGACAAATGGTGTAGAAATTTTCTTGAACCACACTGGTTAGTGAGAGATCCCAAGTGTGTGTTTTCTACAAAAGAAGACTACTGTTAGTGATAAAAAAACCAAAAAAAAAACTATAAATACATAAATCAAATTGAAAGGAGTAGAAGGTTACTGTGAATTCCAAGAAGTATCTTTCTCTTCTTTCATTAGAAACACAACCCCAACTGTAATATGGCCCATCAAACTTGTTTGTAAACACTTTTGTAATCTTTCGGGTAAGTTTTGACTTGTCCTTACCAAACCTTCAAACACAAACAAATCGAAAGTAAAATTCTAATCAAACACAAACAAACCTTCAAACATAAACAAATCGAAAGTACAAAGTTCTTAAAATTCTAATCAAATACAAACACAAGTGTTCCAAACACAAACAAACCTAAAAATTCTAATCAATCCAATAAAAATTTTAATCAATCTAATCAACTAAAAATTATAATCCTACCAAGTGGTTCCACGCTCTAATGTGGGAGAGAGGATAGTGGTATACAACTCATGGCATGGCTGGACAAGCATATCATGTAAAGAAGCGAGTACATCAGCTGGGAGATTTGATTGCCTTAAACCGTCATCCTCAGAATCAGCTTCGTCTTCTTCTTCCTCATGTGAGTCTTGCGCTTGAGAACTGTGATGTTATGCAGAGGCTGCTCGAGGTTAAGAAGAGGGTGGACGATGATTTGAGACGTGAGGAGAATGTTGAGGTAGAGGAGACTTTCGAGGATGATTCGTGACTGAAGGTTGAGGAGACTCTCGAAGTTGACTCGAGAATTCTGGTGGATTCGTCGCAGAGACGTGAGGTTGAGGAAAAGGACGCCTAATTGGAGCTTCGCTGGAAGGGGATGCTCCAGGAAAGCTCCTCGAGTTCTGGAACAGATTTGTCGGAGGTGGATAGTCTTTGTAAGTAGGTGTAGGTCTCGCTGGAGGCTGGAGGATTGGAACAGGAAATCCCTGAGAATCAGTGTCTTGGTCTCGCAGGTTCGCTAGCGTGAAGGCATACTGGCTGGAAAGATTGGCGGGTCTTCGATTCGCCGTTTGTGAGGTTCCAAAGGTTCGATTTGAGGGGTTTCTTCTTCCTCCTCCTCTTTTCTTTACTCCAGCCATCAAAATCGAGAGATACAAGGCGGTTTCTCGATTGAGAGGAATTTAGATCTAGGGTTTTGAGGCTTCGTCTGAAATAATTCGCCGTTTCGTCTCAAAGAAGAAACAACAATTGAGAAAAGAAATGAGGGATTAGGGTTTGTTCGGGGAAGAAAACGACTATGAATTGGGCTTTCGCCGTTTTGTTACTGTCCAAATTTTGTGAAGGCCGAAATTAAATAAAGCAGTCGCTAAATAGTAGCTCTTCAGTCGCAATTTTTAGCGATTATCAAATTGGTCTCCAAATTAGTCGCAAATTGGCGACTACACTGCGACATTATGCATCAGTCTCGAATTAGCGTCTACTAGGCGACTGTTTTATTGTAGTAGCCATTTAGTAGCAAAACAATTGCAATTCAGTCGCTAAATTTAGCGATTGTGTTTTAAGTCGCAACTTGTAGTCGACAATTCCATGTTTTCTTGTATAATTAGAACCGTTAGGTTTTGATAAGATGATAGCATGAGTGTAAAGAACTACAAACCCTTGATTTTTGATTTGTTTCTCACTCATAAACTCTCTAAAAGAGTAAGATACATATTTCTCTTCCATGTCTACATTATAAATGTTTTGATGGATCTCTAATTAGATATACTTTAGATTGAATCACAACATAGGTAAGTTAGATATCAAATCTTAGTTTTTTTAATATATGTTTTTGACAACAAATCTTAGTTAGATATCAAATCTTAGTTTTTTTAAATCTTGATTGGTAAATAATTTTTAAATATTGATTTTGAATTTTAGTCCATAATTATTTAGAGAACAAGTGAGTTGTTTCTTTTACAAACTAATAATATTAATTTAAATATACTAGTTTTTTTAATTACAATTATATTTAATAAGAAACTAACTAGGTACGGACCCGCACGTATGTGCGTGATTGATTTCAAAAACTATGTTTACTATAAGGTTTGTAATATATTATGTACACATAGAGTTACATTTATAGATATAATTATTTGTTAAATCATTTACAGTTCAAACTTATATTAGTTTGGTTTCATTTAGTTTGTGATTTTTGAAATAATAAAGGTTTCAACATAAAATTAAGATTAACAAAACAACATACCCGAAAATCTAACGTTTACCGAATTAGTGATTAATCAGAATTGTATAAAACTTGTAAATTATGAAACGGATAAAACCATCAAAAAGATTAAAATTTCTCGAAACGAATGACCTAAATTGTTAAGCGGATCAAACCCGTCCCGGTAGCCATACTCCATAAGGGGTATAATATTTTTTTTTATCTATAAAAACCCATCCTTCGAAATCTTTAAGAAATAATATTAAAATATATATCAGATTTTATATTTTTTTAATATGTTAATTTTGAAATTAAGGAATCTTTAATATACTTTAGTCTTATATATCAAAAAATTTCTATATGAAAGACTGAAAATTAGGATTTACATGAGTTTAAATATTTTATAGTTTAAAATAAATTTAAGATGCCATCAAATTGTCTTTTAAAGATTTTCTAATATCTATTGTTCAAAATTAATTTCAATTTTTTTTTGGTCAAAATATTTTAAACAATAAGAAGTAATATTATATATATTTTTGAAAATATGATTTAAATAATTATTTTTTAAATCCCCTCTTATAATTTTTTATTATATTATAATACATAGGTTTTGAAAATAATTTCGAAAACATGTAGGGGATAATATTTATTAACATTTGAATAATATTTACCAATTTTAGCATTTATAGGAACAAAATTTTTTGTATATAAATAAATTGAATAGCAATGATAGTTTTATGTAATATTATAGAATATTAAGGGCAAATAATAAATTGAGCACAAAGCTCTCTGGCGACGAGACATTAGCATTCTTCAAAAATGCTTCTCTTTTAATATATATGGGATATGTTCATCTTTCTAATGCTATTTTGTTGTAGTTTTTATTAGATTAAATTTAAAAATTTAATTCCAGATTAATATTATCCACTTAGACTTTTATATCTTCATGGGCCTCAGCTTCTTCTCTTAGGCTTTTCCAAAACACGAAGCCCACCTTCCCTCTCCAAATGATTCTAAGCGAACCAAGATTAGGAATAAACCCAAGATCAACATCACTGGTGGTCCGATCAGTTTCGATCGCTTTGTGTTCGTCAGCCACTTTGCTCCGCCGCGATTCTTTCCCGTGGGTCGTCTCTCTCTCTCTCCCTCTTCTTTTTCATTTTCACTCCTCCATTTTTGAGATGTAATAATGTGTGACGTTCTCCGTTAAGAGTATCTAATTTTCTAATTTTGGTTGCTTTGTTGTTAGAACTAATCCGGCGGTTTGAGTTTTTTTAATCTATGGCGGAACCACCAAAGCTTAGGGTTTTAATGGTCTCTGATTTCTTCTTCCCAAACTTTGGTGGTGTCGAGAATCATATCTATTATCTCTCTCAATGCTTGTTAAAGCTCGGTCACAAGGTCAGTGTCTTCTTAATCAATCAAAGTTCATACCTTTTTTACGTTTTTTAGCTATAGGGAAATCGAATTCTCATAAACCTGTATGCTGGTTTAGGATGTGATTAAAATTCAAGTTTCAGGCTTTATCATAATATCATCACTAGCTGTAATCAAGTAATGTAGCATATAATGTGATAGAGCTTCCAAATTTGCATTCTTCTCTTGTTTGGTGCTTTTAGTTTCTTTTATAGCGTCTGCCACAAGGTCAGTGTGAGATCATTAAGTTCAGGTCTTTTTGCGTTTTAAGTTATGGCAGAATCAAATTCTCGAAGCCCTTCTATGCTAGTTTAGGGTGTGACTAGAATTCAAGTTTCAGGCTTTATAATCAGTATCTGTAACCAAGTAATGTAGAATAGTGTGATAGGAGCTTGGGCCAAAGTTTCGTTATTCTCTCTTCTTTGGGGAATTGGTTTGAGGTATTGGTGCCTTTGTTGCAGGTGGTGGTTATGACACATGCTTATGGGAACCGTACTGGAGTTCGATATATGACTGGTGGACTCAAAGTATATTATGTACCTTGGAGACCTTTTGTTATGCAGACCACATTTCCAACAGTTTACGGAACACTTCCCATTGTAAGAACCATACTTAGACGCGAGAAAATCACGGTAGTTCATGGACATCAAGCTTTCTCTACGCTTTGTCATGAAGCTTTAATGCATGCCAGGACGATGGGCTATAAAGTTGTGTTTACAGATCATTCCTTGTATGGGTTTTCTGATGTTGGGAGTATCCACATGAACAAGGTTTTACAGTTCAGTTTAGCAGATATAGACCAGGCGATTTGTGTTTCACACACGAGCAAGGAGAATACGGTTCTAAGGTCTGGATTGTCCCCAGCAAAGGTTTTTATGATACCAAATGCTGTTGATACTGCTATGTTCAAGCCTGCTTCTGTTCGTCCCAGTACTGATATCATCACTATAGTTGTCATAAGTAGATTAGTTTATCGTAAAGGTGCGGATTTGCTTGTTGAAGTTATTCCAGAAGTATGCCGTTTATACCCCAATGTGAGTTTGAACCCCTAGCTCACATAAGTAACCAATCATACCGCCATAGCTCTTTTAGTATCCGCATTTACTTATTTTATTTTGTTTTTGAAAGGTTCGTTTTGTAGTTGGAGGGGACGGACCAAAACATGTGCGTTTAGAGGAAATGAGAGAGAAGCATTCTCTCCAAGATAGAGTTGAAATGCTGGGTGCAGTGCCACATTCTCGTGTGCGCTCTGTTTTGGTAACCGGTCATATTTTCCTGAACAGGTGTGCTGATTCTTACACTTTTTAATGTTTAAAATTCACAAAACTCGACATTAGTTTTTTTCAGTTACTGCTACTACAGTCTTGATCCTCTGACAGTTCTTTAACAGAAGCCTTCTGCATAGCTATATTGGAGGCAGCTAGTTGCGGATTATTAACTGTCAGCACTCGTGTTGGAGGTGTCCCAGAGGCGTGTAACATTTCCTAGAATACCTTCGTTGCCTTTTGGATTCATCCTCATTGTTGATAAAATCAAGTTTTCTTCACAATTTGCAGGTCCTACCAGATGACATGGTTGTACTTGCTGAACCAGATCCGGATGATATGGTACGAGCAATTGAGAAGGCAATATCAATCCTCCCAAGTATTAACCCCGAGGAGATGCACAATCGAGTGAGTTCTGCTTCAGATCAAAGACTCAGTCTATTTATTAAAGTTTAGAGTCTCTTCTAAGCCTAATTTTTATTTTTGCTTGTTGCTACTAGATGAAGAAGCTCTACAGTTGGCAAGATGTTGCCAAAAGAACCGAGATTGTGTATGACCGTGCCTTGAAATGTTCAAATAGGAATCTTCTGGAACGTCTATCTCGGTACAATATATTCTTACTCATATAGATTAATGTAAACCCCATCTCCCTCCATTTTCTTTGTTATTGATGAATATGTGATCTTTTGTAGGTTCCTCTCGTGTGGAGCTTGGGCAGGGAAGCTATTTTGTATGGTTATGATCCTCGATTACTTGCTTTGGCGGTTACTTCAGTTACTGCAGGTGATCCCTCGATTATTCATATTCTCTAGTCTTGTGTTTACAAAATGTAATTGATGTCTCCAAATTTTGCCTCAGCCTGATGAAGATATTGAGGAGTCTCCCGATATCCGTCTTTGCCATCACCGAGGCATCGAAGTATCTGATGGTCTCAAGGAAGAAGATAAAGTGAGAAATGAGTGAGTCGAGTTTCATCTCCGTCAATTTTGGCATTTTGTTGCCTGAAATTAGAAGTGAGCCCTAGATTCATTGTTTCTTAGGACATAAGTAACTCCGTAAACCAATTTATACAGTGTTCATATTTTCAGTACAAGTTCTGTCTTTTGCCAAACCGAAAATAACCATGGAAAAGGTAAAGACGATGATGTAGCAGTGAGTCCATCCATATACTCGTCAGGAAAGAAAATTGATTTTGGATTACTTTGAGCATTCTAACATTACTATATATGATAAAATAACCATCATAATTTCATTATTTATAAATCATAATATTTTGTTATATGCTATACTATGCATATATAATGCATATTCTCAAATCAGATGTAGAAGAATATGGGGTATGCTTTCATTCACCAAGGCAATACAATCATATTTATACATATAAAGAAAGACGGAAAAACCTATGTCTATAACGACATGATACATACGACCCCATTAATATAAGATATGGTCTAATACTCTCCTTCTAGTTAGAGAATGAAGATTAATGAGCTCAACTTGGAAACTAAGCGATCAAAGTGTGATCACGAGTCACCTTGGTTAACAAATCTCCTAGTTGATCCACAGTTCATTCACCAAAACAATACACATATAAGAGACACGGCTGAACCTACTTTTATGACGCATGATATACATGAAGATTTACTAGATGTACTCCAAATTAGGTAATATTACCAGAATTGATAAATATTTTATTTTATTATTAGAATATTTCAGATATTTTCAAAATACTTAGTGTGCCCTTGTTTTATATTACAGAAAAAAACGTAATTACAAAAATGTTATTGCCATTTCAAACGTCACGTCAGAAATCGCTGACGTGTATTAAATAACTCAGCTATATCGCGTCACACAGGTAATGACGGCTGAGTTACAATATGTTGTGGCTGATTTATGGAAAAACATTTGAGTAAGAGCGGACGGCTGACTTAGAGCATAACTCAGCCAAGCGTTACGGCTGACTTAAAGAAATCTGGCTGAATTATGCTATAACTCAGCCGTCCTTACGGCTGAGTTTTCACCTGATGGTTGAGTTGTTAAAATTTTGGCTGAGTTATCACTACGACATGGCTAAAATAACATTTTCCGGCTGGCTGAGTTATGAACAACGTCTGACTTATGAGATGTTGTTACGGCTGAGTTATGGTTAAACACTATAACTCAGCCGTCATAAGCTGACTTATTGGATAACTCGACCATTTTACGGCTGACATAGTAGCGAAAGATTAATTACTAGAATATTATTCAGTTACGACTGACTTATTAAACGACACAGCTGAGTTATGACATTAAGTGGCTGAATTTGACAGCCATTTTTTTTTTTGCTTTTTAATTACTGTAATAGTATTCATGTTTTGGCTGAGTTATACTTTGTTTGATGGCTGATTTAATTAGGCTGATTTACATGTTCGTTTGGTGGCTGACTTGCCACTTCAGACGCATCATCCATGCCATCATTCCATGTCATCATCTTCTCCGGAAATACGAAACGTCGTTCCTTCGATTCTTGTTCTTCAACTGGTTCAAAAGTGAAAGATTTACATGTTTTCTAGCTTCTTTTTCACCTTGTTCTTTCCCTTCCTTCGATTTTTGATTTTCAACTGGTTCAAAAGTGAAAGATTTACATGTTTTCTACCTTATTTTTCATTATAACTCAGCCGTCATATGAATCTACGAACCTTTCGTTTTCCTTTAAGTATTATAACTCAGCCGTGAAGTAATATAAATCAGACGTTCAATGTCAATAATGACGTGGAATCGTTTGCTGACGTATATTTTTTTATTATTTTTAATCAAAAAACCAAAGGATAAATTGTAATTACACCCAAATCACTAAACATATGAGCAATTTTTAAAAAAAATTTAGATATAAAAAATAAACCAAGTTTTGGACTTTGGAGTATATCTGAGTACTTTTATGCGCCCACTAATATAAGAAATAACCCAATATCAAACGTTATTTGTTCTTCTTTTCTGCCCTTTGTTCATTATTTTTTTATATTTGATCAATTTATATTTCCTATATAACAACAAATAACTGCAAATGGTAATACAGACTATATAGAGAAGTAAATTTGGAGATATCATCCATTTATATAAAAAGTCATAAAATAATTAAGATTTAGTATGTAAACAAAATAAAAAAAGATAAGATGCATGAATATTGTGTGATACATACATGTATTATATTAGCTGTCTTTGGTCTGTAACAATATTAGATAATAATTTCCTCAAAATTGACATTAGTAAGTGGACCTATATTTAAATTTTCCTATATAAGTTTAAAGCTATAAAACTATTTTTTTATTTAATACCATATACAGTTTAATATATATTATTTTATTTTTATGAGTCAGTTACACCTTTATATTGTATTGGTCTTATGTAAATCATCAATATAAAACAATGTACAAGAAATGTAGTTTACCACTTACACTTACACTTAAAAAAGGAAAAAACTGAGCCAAAAAATGGTTTTGAGAAACAACAAAAATAACATTGGGGGAAAGGCGAGGAAGACTCCAACTTCATCCAGGGGTCGTAACCGTCGCATCCGGCTTCCGGTGAGCTGTGCTTCTCAAGTTTTTAAGCTGACACAAGAGCTAGGCTTCAAGACTGACGGCGAAACTGTAGGTTGGCTCCTCCGTATTGCCGAGCCAACAATCTTGGCTGCCACGGGCCATGGTGTCAACACCACCTCAGATGACACCTCGAGTGATTGTATCCACCCATATATCAATATTCATAATACAAGTAATATGAATCAATTAAGTTTTGGTAACAATTGTACTATCGATAACTCTGTCCATTATGCGGACACAAGTGCTGTTGTAAGCCAAGCCCATCAACGAGAGAATATTACTGGTCATCATGGACTAGTATCTCCAGCCGCTACGATGAGTACTGATTATGGTTCAACTAGTTTTCCGGAGAACTCAATGCCTCAGCAGCAGCCGCAACCACTGGATGATGAGTTTGATGAGGAGGAGGAGATGGGGACGGCTGCACAAACTTATGTCAACCCCGAGAATACTATTTGGCGTTAGAGATTGTGTCTATGTCTATGTTCAACTTGATTTGGTTTTACTTTGGTTGCTATTTGCGTATGGTTTTCTTCATGTTTCTCAAGTTTAAGATGAATAATTGTTAACTAAATGTAATTTCTTTTGGGTTTAGTTCAATTTCAAAATTTCATCTCTAGTCCATTTATTTGGAAGAGGAAACGGTAAGAGTTAATTAAGCTGAAATTTAACCAAGTAAGAGTACAAGAAAACATGGATTTGCCGACTACAAAAACAGTCACTAAACAGTCGCAAACTACTTAGTTACGACTGATTGGCGACTGAAATACGTAGTCGCTAAACAGTGCCTCGCTAAAATAATCAGTCGCCAAACAGTCGAGACGGAGCTACTAATTAGCGACTGATAATTGTGGTCGTTCTTCCCTCGCCAAACAGTCGCTAAAGTTGCGACTGAATTTGCAACGCTTTAGCGACTGATCTGGTTACTCATTTGCGACATTTTTGGTTGATGTTTTGTAGCCCTGGGCATTCGGTTATTTCGGGTTATTCGGTTTTTCAAAATTTCGGTTTTCTATAAATTCTGCCGAATTGAACCGAATAAAAATTCGGTTCGGATTATTCGATAATCGGATTATTCGGGTCGGTTATTAAATTTAAAATCAATTCTGAAATAAACCGAATTCTTTTCTAATTCGGTTTATTCGAACCGAATTAGAACAATTTATGATAATGGACCTTCGAAAATTACATTTACAACCCAATAAATCATGGGCCCTATACAATACACGAGCCCAAATTAGATAACAAAAAAAAACAAGTCTATCAATAATTAGGGTTCATGGACTCCACGCTGCTGCTCTCTTCCAAAGCCGCCGGATCTGCGACGGTAGCATTGATGATGGCATCCGATAGTAAGATCTCCCAGTGAAGAAATATGCCCTGTCGAGATCACCTACAATTATCAAAACAAACAACATGCAATCCTTCATCTAAAACTTGAAAAATAGGAATTCAACAACAAACAAAAAATGAAAATCGAGTAGATCTGAGGACTTACCAATCGTGAGTTTGGTGATGAGGAAACTACTAACAGAGAATCCAGCGATAGACGATCAAGAAACTTCGAATCTTAACCACAGATTCGGAGGGAATGGATTTTTTATGACTATGGATTAGGGTGACAAGGCCAACAACGTTTCAACCCTCTCTTGAGGATGAGTGAAAAATAATATCGCGACGGAGGAAAAGAAGATACATAAAAAAGGTGGGGAAGATGAAGCTAAGAACATAGGAGAATGAGAAAAGGGAACATAGAAGGAGGAGAAAAAAAAAGAGATTAGAAAAGCTTAGAACTAGGGTTTTTTCATTTTATATGGTGCGCCTATTAACGAAGAAGAAATGGGTTTTCGTGTTTTGTTACGGCCCAAATTTTGTTAAGGCCCAAATTAATTAAAGCAGCTGCTAAATAGTAGTTTTTTAGTCGCAATTTTTAGCGACTGTCAAATTGGTCTCCAAATTAATCGCAAATTGGCAACTACACTGCGACATTATGCATCAGTCTCGAATTAGCGTCTACTAGGCGACTGTTTTATTTTAGTAGCCATTCAGTAGCAAAACAATCGTAATTCAGTCGCTTAATTTAGCGACTGTGTTTTTAGTCGCAACTTGCAGTCGACAATTCCATAATTTTTTGTAGTGTAAAGAATGTGTTTTAATTACATTGGAAAAAAATATCCAAACCAGCATGTAACAAATATTGTCCAGCACTCCGTGTATGCCTTAGAGTTTAAAGAGTGTAAAAAATAAGAAACGAGACCCAAAGAGAAGAGATCTTTAATCCTTACGAACAAATTTGAAGGTGTTGACTGTTGAGAAAGCAGACCAATTTGTCGGAGTTGCTGACATCTTCATCAATTCGGTTCAGATTAATGTGTTCTATTTTTTTTTACAACAAAAAATGAGTTCATATGAGTCATTTTTAAGTGGAAAAGTTTTTACAAACAGAACATGGTGCAGAGATGTACGCGTTTGACGTGCCAAATAATCCGCATTTACATTTGCATCTTGAAAAGTTAGATCAAAAAAAAAAAAAAAAACTCATTCTTATCAATTTTGATGTCGTCTAAATATATCGAAAACGCCAGCCAGTCTAAAAGAGAAGATACCGTGATCACCAAGAGATCAGTGTGTTCTAAATATCTTTTTTAAACTAAAACTTTGATGCTATGATATTAAAAATGTTAAAAAAACGTAGCATCTCGTATATATTAAAATTCTACTTTTGATATTACAAAAAATTTGAAAACGATTAGTGAAAAACCATTGTTGAAACTTGAAATAGCTATAAGATAAAAGTTTTAAAAATTCATCGCTAAGTTTTAAAAATTCATCGCTAACACATCCCAAGAAATCTAAAACCCATACCCAAAAATTTGTGATATACAATGGAATTTTTTGGCTCATTCGAATAGGACCCGGAATGCAATATATTATATTTTAGAAAGAGTTACTCAGATGTTATAGAAAAGTTGGTTTATTCTTGATATGTATACATTTTTAAAAAATTGCTCAGATATTTAGTGATGTGGGTGTAATTACAATTAACAGCCTGAGTTTATTTTTTATTTTCAATTCCAAAAATATTATAAAAAGTACACATCAGCAAACGTTCCACGTCATTATTGACAATGAACGTCTGATTTATGTTATTTCACGGCTGAGTTATAATACTTAAAGGAAAACAAAAGGTCTCGTAAATTCATATGACGGCTGAGTTATAATACTTAAGGAAAACCGAAGTGTTTCATAGGTTTATATGACGGCTGAGTTAAAATGTTTCGTGGCTGACTTATAACAAGTAATAAAAGTAAACAGCTCAATTTTACTACTTGACGGCTGAGTTATAATACTTAAGGAAAAGCGAAATATCTCTTAGATTCATATGACGGCTGAGTTATAATGTTTCCGCATCTATCTGCAAAAATCTACACCCTCTATCATCAGTGTTATATACATATTTGTGTTTCTTTACCCCTGTGACAACCCGTCCCGCGGACCCCACTAGCCCTCCGCTAGCTGCCTCAACGGACCGTCCGTGGACCCTGCTAGCCCCCCGCTAGCCGCCCTAACGAACTCCAAGCTGGCCCTGCAAATCAATTGGTGGCAGCTTGTCCTGTGGGAAGGTTGTTAAAGGGTGAGGACCAGGGTTCGAGGAACGCATGGCGCACCAATAACCTTCTGGTGGATTAGGATATCCACAGTGATGGGCCAGCTTGGGATCCGTTGGGGCATCTAGCGGGGGGCTAGCAGGGTCCACGGACGGTCTGTTGGGGCAGCTAGCAGGGGCTAGTGGGATCCGCGGGACGGGTTGTCACAACCCCATTACCGGAAACAACAATTACCAGAACTGGATCCATGAAATAAATGGAAGAAGAATGAGGAAAATTAATAAGAATGAGTGTAATTAAGAAGTGAAAAACAAGGAGAAAAACAAGGTGAAGAGGAAGGTAGAACATATGTAAATCCTTCACTATTGAACCAGTTGAAGAGCAAGAGTCGAAGGAACGACATTTCGTATTTTCGGAGAACTTGATCACATGGAATGATGACCTGGATGATGCGTCCGAAGTGGCAAGTCAGCCACCAAACGAACATGTAAATCAGCCATCAAACAAAATTATAATTCAGCCGCAACATGAATACTATCACAGTAATTAAAAAACAAAAAAATTGCTGCCAAATTCAGCTGCTCAATGTCATAACTCAACTGAAAATTTGTAACTCAGTTGTATCGTTTAATAAGTCCGTAGCCGTAACTGAATGATATTCTAGTAATTAATGTTTTTTACCAAGTCAGCCGTAAATTGGCCAAGTTTTCCGATAAGTCAGCTCAAGGTGGTTGACTTATAAAACTTCACCATAACCACACCTCATAAGTCAGCCATTGTTCTTAACTCAGCCAGATTCAGAATGTTAATTCCGCCGTGTTATAGTGATAACTCAGTCAAAATTTTGACAATTCAACCATCAGATCATAACTCAGCCGTAAGGGCGGCTGAGATATGGGATAACTCAGCCAGATTTCATTTAGTCAGCCGTAATGCTTGAATTGGTTATGCTCTAAGTCAGCTGTCCGCTCATAACTCAAATTTGTTTCCATAAATCAGCCGCAACATACTGTAACTGAGCTGCAACATACTGTAACTCAGCCGTCATTACCTCTGTAATGCATTATGGCTGAGTTATTTAATAATTTCTGACGTGGTAATGACATTTTTGTAATTACGTTTTTTCCTGTAACATAAAACAAGGACACGTTAGGTATATTGAAAATACCCAAAATATCCTAGTAATAATTTTTTTTTATATGGTTCTGGTAATATTACCTAAAATGTATGACACCTGAATATATCTCTATATTTTAAGTCATCTTGCAAATAACAAAAAAAACAAAAAATTCAAGTTGACTCTTATTTAAATTATCAATGAATGCACACAATTTTTTTTTTCCAATTATACACGCTAAAGTAAGAAAATGAGTTGTTTGAGAGTTCTCACGTACCCACACCAGTTTTTCAAACTTCTCTCTTAAATTGTCATATAATCTTAATGTTTAAACAAACCTTACTTGCTAAGAGAGAGGATTTAATGGCGGTAGCTGTTGTGGCGAAGGATAGGCTGTCATGGGGAGGACTACAGATGATGTATTTACAGTGAGGTCTGAGATGATCATTCACAATTATACTCCACGACCACACATGGCCGCGTTCTTAATTTACTTGAGTTTGGAGAATTTCTGTTCCAGAACGAGTACGAGTTTTTCTATGGCTCGTAGGGCATAGATGTCACTTATTTGACTCTAATGGTGAATGCTGAAAGACATAGATGTGTTAATGGTGAATGCTGAAAGACATAGATGTCACTTATTTGACTCTAATGTATGTATGGTATGCAATGGTGGAGTGAAGAAAATTCTACATGATATGCGAGATTGTCCTTCCATGTCCGGATTTTGGTTGCGCTTTGTTCCGATCAGAAGAGGAGTGAGTTCTTTGATCAAACCTTGTTGAAATGGTTGTATGCGAATTTGAATGGGGAGGCGACTAGGGATCGTCAATATTGGTCGATAATGTTTGTTATGGGTGTTTGGTGGGGTTGGAAGTGGTGATGTATAAATGTTTTTGGCGAAATAGGTAAATGCAGAGATAGAGATAAATTCCTGAGAGACCTGGCTCATGAGGTGGTGAATGCTACTCGGTCCTGTGAAGAAGGAAGGTTGAGGATGGGTAGAGTGGAGCGAATGATTTTTTGGAGATTCCCGAACCCCGGTTGGTTGAGGATGGGTAGAGTGGAGCCGAATACCTCCCAATAATAAGCGCAAAACCACCCCTCTCATGGTAATCCTTGACCCGCTACTGCAGGGGGTGTCTTGCATGATGAGAATGGTGATTAGAGGGGTGGTTTTGCGCTTATTATTGGGAGGTATTCGGCTCCACTAGCAGAATTGTGGAGAGTGTACTATGGTTTATGCCTGGCTTGGGAGCAGCGAGCAGCTCAAGTAGACTTGAAGATTGACTCAGAAACGGTGGGTGGGTTTCTTAAGACAATGATTAGCGAGTATCATCCGCTGTCTTTAATGGTACGGTTGTGCTATGGCTTTATCTCAGAAGACTGGAATATCCGGATTTCTCACGTATATAGGAAAGCTAATTGTCATGCCGATGGATTAGCGAACTATGTCTTTTTATTACCTTTAGGTCTTCATACTTTTGTTTCAGCTCCAGCTTTTATGATTCCTCTGTTAGGCAATGATATTCAAGGTCTCTCACGGCCTCGAAGAGTATGTTTGTAATTTTTTGAGTTTTGAATAAATCACAGGGGGGTTTCGCCGTCTGGTTCTTTACCAAAAAAACCAAACCTTACTTGGTCACAAGAAAAAAAAAAACATATTAATTCTCATGAGACAAATGACATCATAATACCAAATACTTTCGATATTTCTTTATTTATGAAACAACTAATAAACTATAAATGGTGATAAAAATATATATACATAAGTAAATTTGGATTTATCATCGGTTTCTATAAAACCTCATTAAACAATTAAGATTCAAATATGAAAACCTAAAATAAGATAAAATGCATGAACATTGTGTGATACAATGTATATCATATATTAGAGCATTATTAGCTGAGAACGGTTCACCGTTACTCAAAGAAAAAGAAAAAATAATATTTTAATATGTAACTAATAACATATTGACATGTGGAGAAATAGAGTGAGAAATGTTACTTCCCCTAGTAACTTCAGAAACGTTTCTCTCTCTTTCTCTCTTATTTTTATATTTTTTTATTATTTTTTAATAAAAGAATTTGTGGAAGCAACCACCGGTAATGATGGTTTTAGCTGTCTTTGGTCTGTATAAGTGGACCTATTATTTTAATTTTCCTATATTAATTTAAAGCTGTAAAACTCTTTTTACATCTAATTCCAAAAAAAAATTGATTACTTATAATTATATATTTATGAGTTACTTGCACCATTATTGCTTTCCAACGTAACAGAAATTATGCACTTTTGTATTTATCTGATGTAAATCTTCTATATAATCCATGTACAAGACATCAGTTTACCACTTAGCGAAATGGATTCGAGAAACAAACAAAACAACACTGAGCGAAAGGCAAGGAGTACTCCAAAATCATCCAAGGATCGTAACCGTCGCATCCCGCTTCCCCTGAGCTATGCTTCCCAAGTTTTTCAGCTGACACAAGAGCTAGGCTTCAAGAGTGACGGTGAAACCGTAGGTTGGCTCCTTCGTAATGCCGAGCCAGCCATCTTAGCCGCTAGGGGCCAGGGTGTGAACACCACCTCGATTGGTTTCATCCACTCATATCTGAATATTCGTAATCCAAGTAATATTTTTTATCGTAACGTTCGCAATATAACTGTCGATAACTCTGTCCATTGTGCGGACACAAGTGGTGTTGTTTGCCATCGCCGGATTACTAATCATGGACAAGTATTTCCTGTAAATGCAGATAGTGGAACAATTCGCTGTGAGGAACAAGTCGTTGTGCTGAACAGAGCGTTGTGCTAATCAGGAAGCTGCATCAGATCACAGACGCCCGAGTTGCTGACATGGATGGGTGTGCTGACATGACAAAGCATGAGTGGATGTGATGATGTGTCAAGAAATGTTGCTGACTTGACATTAAAGATAGAGACAATCTTATACTTGGAGATATGAAGAATATTCTCTACACCAAATAAGAAAAAGATAAGCTTGAGATCAAACAGTTTCCTTATCCCTTGATACTTCGAGATTTGCCTTCTAGGGTTTCTCAAGTCGTGTATATATATTCTAGGAGTAGGCCACAATCCAATTTGAGCACTCTAGAATATTGATACGTTTGTAAACTTCGAAGCCACAAAAATAAGGCTTAGAAGGTGTGTTCTCAGTTTTCTGTGAAGTTAATCAAGGAGGTGATTAAGTGCGTAGAGAATTTTTTTTCTTTTTATTAGATCTACATTGGTGAGAGTTTAGATAGAAAAGATAGAAGATTAGTTTTCTTCTTTTATATCTACACATGTGTGTGTTTAGATAGAAAAGAGAGAGGCGTAGATTCATTCTTAGTCGGGATCAATCCTATTGGGAGGAATAAGTTGAGTAAGGGCCGAGACAAAATTGCATCATTGTTAGAGATAAATTTTGTTAATAAGATTGAATAGAAAAGCGTTGACTTGGCGCATTCCAAGTGTTAATCAATGTGTTGTGCTTCTCTATACCTTAACATTTCCGGGCGCTACAATGACTCAGTACGGTCCTTCAACTAGTTTTCCGGCGAACTTGGTACGTCCCTCAATGCCTCAGTCGCAACCATACCCGCAACCGCACCCTCGAGATTGATGATGGGCCTTTAGAGATGTTTATGAGTTCAACTTGATTTGTTTTTATTTTGGTTGTTATTTGCATTTTTGTTTCATGTTTTTCGAGTTTAAGATGAATAGTTATAACTACATTTAATTTGTTCTGGTTCAGTTCAGAGAAAGATTAATAATTATAACTACAGTTTCATCTCGAGTCCATCAATAATTCAATATTAACATTTTAAAGTACATTTTAAAACTAAAAAAAAAATAAACCAATAAATTAAGTAAGTAAAATTTCTAAACGTCGTTAACCCGTTGACGTTTATGTCTCTCTCTTGTGATCATATTTGATAATCCGAAAAAACTTGGATCTGGTTTTTATTTGGTAGGCCTGGTTTGTTCTCTTTAAAATCTGATTATATCAGTGATTGAATCAGTTTTTGTTTTCCCCATTAAAAGAATTTTCGATTATGAGTTACTCATGATCTCCTATAGGCTATAGTCAAATTGCGTTACTAGGTCTTTCGCTGGCTTATGTGGACACACAATCTTCTCTCTTTTCAACTTGTGTTGAATAATTTGTTGGATGATTTGACTTTGATCAGTATTGTATAACATATATGTAAATGATCTGGTGTGTGTTGGTAGTATCATTGATCAATATGTTGAAGCTAATTGCTTGTTTTTTTTGTTTCTTGTTCATGTTTTAGTTGAAGCCTGCAGAGACGTTCGAGAAGACGCTTTTCATGTTATTGATTGAGAAATGATCAGCAAGTTAAGTTCATGGTTACTTCTTCTTGCAGAGACCTGGTAGTTCATTATCAAGTAGAGTACTCAATCTCTAGTCTTTGGCATCTATGATGAACTGATGACTGTGAGGCCAATGCTACTTGGTGGTGGAGAGGCTCGAATCATCTCTGGTATCAATTTTAAGGTTCTTCTTCACTACAGAAGCACACTTCTGCCATGTATATTAATTTGATTGTTGTTGTGCATTAATAAACAAAGTTTATACTATTAGAAGAACAAAGAAACAATCATATTTTTTTTTCTTTCCTTCTAATAACAGCTTTGATGTTTTTCTCTCTTCCTTGTACTGTATTTCATAATGTTTATCTTTGGTTTGGTTTTCGATTTGAGTAATGAAATAATTACAGTTTGGTATAAAATTTGAGTTTCTAAAGTGGTCTTGATCACTTGTTTTCGATTAGCTCATAAAATTTATGCACGGTTCAGGTTGGAATTAAATTGCATTTTGAACCATACAAGTACATCACCAAGCTCGACATTTATGTTAATTAATACGTGGAAGAAATTACCAGTTCAACAACAGTTGGGCTAAATTCTAGTTAAGTTCACTGCTCAAAACTTTAGACAAAAGAAGGCAACAGTGCATCGATGTACAAAACCTGTCACCAAATACTCTTACAAACTACAAAACAGAGTCTGCAACGGAAATCACCATTTGTTTGAATGCTTCATTGGTTGATGAAGGCGAAGCCAAGGACGACTCAATGGCCGTTAGATTTCATGTGATAATACCGGCCAATGTTCTATTAATTAACAACAACAACATCATCAAATAAGATTCGTTTCTTGGTTGCATAGTCGCAAGATTGAGTAAACCGAGAGAGAACTTATCCGTTGTAACCGGAAAATCATGTACAAACAGTTACCATAACCTCAAGTCACCGGCTAATAAGATTGAAGATGATTTGAGGTTTCGCACTGATAATCTAGGTTCTGAACCCCTTTAATCACATCCTCTTAATTCTTACCTTGCAACATACGTCATCCCTCGTGCCTTCTTCTCTGGATCTTTCACTTGTGCATACGGCATCCCTCGTCCAAAACGGAGACGGCGAGGTCAAATTGGTCAACATATGAAGTTAAGATGTTACACAAACAATATTTTTCAACATAAAAAATGACACTGGAAGATTAATCATCCTGCAACGGCACCACATTTCGGCCTGAGTGAAACGTAAGAGTATAAGGAAGGAGCCATAGTTTTGGGGCTTAAGGATTGTTTCCAGTCCATTCATAAGCTCTCCAAGAACCTGTATATCATTTTGTGATTCGACGCAAAACTAATGCAAGATAGTGTTGTTATTAACGTACGGAGAGCCAGAATTTGCCCCAAGAGAGAATAAGGTGGCACCACCACTGTGGTGAATCCAACGTCTAGCTGATACCATGGTTCCATCTCCTCCATACATTTCCTTCCCTATTAGTTTCAGTGCCACGTATGAGAAAGCTGTACAAAACAGGGTTCTACTCCCATCTATATGTAGTTCCCGTCCTCCATCCTTGTTATACATGTTATTTCTTGTGCAAGTTGGGTCTTTTTCGGCGTAAGATTTTTTTACAAACAAGATTCAATATGTTTTCTTGGTATGAAACTATGAACGATGTGAAACCTGATGGTTGTGCATTTAGTTGGGAAGCGTTCACTGGAAGCCGGATGGTTCACGGCCACTTTGATATGATGGTCTTTGGATGAAGTTATCTTTTTGATGAATAAGGATGCTTGTCGTTGATTTTATTTTCCCCAATCCATTTTTCTTTATTGTTTCTTTTGTAAATAGATGTGAATTTTTTTTTCTTAGACCTGGTTTATAAGAAGATTTACATAAAAACTACAAAGCACTCCATTTCTCTTCACTTACTAATGCTAATTTTGAGGAACTTATTGATAAACGTCACTCACTACTACTTCTTTCATTTTTCAAAACTAATTTTATTATCGAATGTTTTTTTTTTAATCGATAGCAAATTACGAGAACAATTACATATGATTCTACCATGGGCAATTCTTTCCGACCCTAATAGATTCACTACTCTCCTGTGTTCCATGCTTTTGATGGTCACCTCCCTTCTCTATGCTCACCTTCATGTGTATGTAGAATCACGGCGAACGGCGATAATTACGCATCGCTAGAGATCGTCTGTAAATTTGCTTCCATTAATCTGCACAATTAATAAATCGTATTATCCGGGGCTCGAACCCTAGACCTCCTGGTGTAGAAGCATTAATGAACCTTAGACCAACCACTGTGCCAAGGGGGCTTCCACATTATCAAATGTTTCTTTGTAAATATTAATGAGTTAATTATGAGATAAACATTTATTTTGAAAAGTATTGTTTAATTAGGACTTTTTGTCCATAATTACAGATTTAGACATTTATTTTGATGCTAAAAAGACAATTTTGTCCTTAATTTTTTTCTTTTAATTTAGCAAACGACTAAACGATGTTAGTGTGATGATGATGAGATTCAGTGGAGAGTGGTGTCGATGATGAAATCCGGTGATCGTGGTGGTGGTTACGATGATCAGATTTGGTGAATGGAGATAGTGAAGTCGGTGAGATTTGTTGAACGTGATAATGGTGGTGATGATGAAATCTGATGAAAGTGATGGTGGTAAAGATGATGGGATCTGGTGAACGAGATGGTGGTGATGACGATCAGATCCGGTGAACGAGATGTTGGTGGCGAAGATGAGATCCGGTGGTCTGGTTGTGGTGGAGGAGAAGTTTTGCGTTTTGGTCGGAGAAAGGAATATTAGAAATTTTAATTTGATAATTGTTTGTGATTTGATCCCTTGGGTTCACAAGATACTATCCCTTTAGGGTTAGATTCCTTTATCAAAACCGAGATATATTGCATCCATTGAGGCCATGGTTGCCACTGGAGAAGAAGCGAGGGTTTCATCATCAAAGGGGGAGGAAGAAGAAGATATAGAAGAGGGCTAAAATTGTATTTTTGGTTTATCCAAAGATTCATAAAACCGATAGCATGGAATAAAATGCCCAATTTCAATGTTTTAGAAGAATAAAGGCCCATTTAAACAATAACCCCAATATTAATAGATGTGGAAAATATTTTTTTCTTGTACTTGATTTATAGAAGAAGATTTACTTAATGAAAATACAAAGTACAAACATTTATAAACTCCATCGACCACAAACATCTACATTACTAACTTGTGTATAAATTCTCCGAGTTGTTGAAATTTTTTTTCGTCACAAGCCCTTTAACAAATTTAAAATTCGGAAAAGTATTTTGTTTTACCCACACGTACAATTCAACGATATACAGTAAAACCTCGATAAATTAATAAGTCGAAGAAGATATTGTGGTATCTTTAGAACTAACTACACATACGAAAGCAACTATCGCGTCTAGTGTAACACCCACGAACCAAAAAGTGGATTTTTGGTAGGGGTGTCGATCAACACAGCTTGTGATGTCGATCGACACCAATTGCGGATGGGTTAATCGGTTTGATTTTAATCATCCGGTTTGCGTGGTAGATTTTGGAGAACCCTAGATTCGAGTATTAAAAAGAAAATTTGACGTCTTCCACTTCTTTTAGCCGCTTTTTCACATCTCATAGAGAAAGAAGAGAGAACAAAGTCTCTGTGAGAGTTCTTGAGGTTTTGGTGGGTTCTTTGTCTCTGTGGGGTGAGTTTCTTTCTGGAGAGTGTGGATCCAAGGCTAGGAACGTGGTGGAAAGGTTGTTGTGGTGCTAGTTCGTCGTTTAGGTACGGATCTCATTGTTTTGGCAAAAGTGAGTGCATGACCATGACTTATCTAAGCTGAGATCTTTGTTTATGTGATTTGTGTGATGTGTCGTCGTTTTCTTGTGAGTTCTTTGTGTTTTTCGTGACTCCTGAGGCTTAGATCTACTCTTGGGATCGTGTGGGATGGAAAGGAGAAGCTTGGAGGCGAGATTCAGAGGTTTTGTTGGAAGGGATTCGATGCTCGGCATCGGTGTCGGTCGACACCAACGCGAGGACGACTCGAGGACTTGGCGAGTGTTGGTCGACGCCATGTGGAGGTGTCGGTTGACACTGTTAGGGATTTGGGAATGTCGAGCAGGTGTCGGTCGACACAAGTTATGGTGTCGGTCGACATCTTCTGATGTCGGTCGACACCCTTCTGCAGCAACCGTTTATGTCATGTTGCTTTAAGCCTTTCCTGGTTTTTTTATTGTTTGTTGATTGTGTCATGAGAGATCTTATTGCTTGTGTGTATAGCCCAGTATATGGAAGGATTACCTTACTAAGTATTTATGGTAATACTTACGCCTCTCTTTTGTGTTGTGGCGCCGATAAAGGCAAAGTGTGATCGTGGAATCAAGGTTATGAAAAGGAGGACGTTCTAGAGGCTCGGTTGTTTGGTCAGTGTCATTTTTAGGATGCTAGACTGGAACTTAGTCGTCTAGAACAGATGCTAGGGTTCCTGGTTTTATGATTGGTTATGTTCTGGATTGTTGTTGGAATTGATATAATGTTACTTCTTTACTTGTCATTGATTATTGGAGTTGCTTATTTTTTATCCGTTGTTGTTTTTGATCGGAGGTAGATTGCTAGTGAGTATTTGGATATAAAAAAAATACTGGTATTCGGAGGTTCGGAGGTTCTGTTCCAAGGAATTCGATGCTCGACATCTTGAGAAAACAACACAAAAGATATTTGATGCAATGAGAAAGTTTATAGGTAAGCTCCAACAAGAATGCAAATTCAAGAATAGTGAAACAACAATAGAGTCATATTTCACTAAATTTTATTATATATATTTATATAGTTTATATCATTACTAATTTATGATATTTATATAACCATATTTTTACATAGGTTGTAAAAAATATTATTTTATTATTTTATTAAATTGTGTCATATCATGTACAATAGAATTTTTATAAATTAATATTCGCTATAAAAAAAATACTGGTATTCAGAGGTTCGGAGGTTTTATTATAGCAAATATTAATTTATAAAAATTCTACTGTACATGATAATGAGGTTACAGTTCTGTAGGCCTTTACATTCTTCATGGCCTATCTAAATCATATAATTTAACTTTCGTTTTGGAAGTTTATTTTAGTTTTTAGAATAAGAAATAACTCAAATAAAACCAAACAGAGAGAGCGGCGATGGCATTGGCGAGACTAGGGTTTTGATTCTCGGATGATTCTTGTGGTTTCTCTGGGGGAAAGATGGGGATTTTATTTGGTTTCTTCGGCTCTATTGGAAAGGGGGAGTGCTGGTTATGGGGTTTTTTCCTTTGGTGGATCTGTCCAGATCTGGCTTCGGGATATCAGGTATCTTTGGGATGGTGATCTCTCAAGGATAACATTTAGGCGAATCTCTGAT
The DNA here is from genome assembly GCF_000633955.1 of Camelina sativa. Classification (NCBI taxonomy): domain Eukaryota; kingdom Viridiplantae; phylum Streptophyta; class Magnoliopsida; order Brassicales; family Brassicaceae; genus Camelina; species Camelina sativa. Next base: position 12,488,088 of record NC_025688.1, read on the forward strand.
TTTTGTACCTGGTTAGGAGATCTTCAGTGTATCTGGGTTTCCATGTATTTTGGCTATTCGGACAGGGGAATGAGGTTGGGTTTTAATAGATGTGATTCTGATCCAGAGATTTTCTGGCAAGTAGAATATCGTTTGGATGTCATCGCACCAAATCGGGGGAGGTTTCTTGAAGGAAATTTTTCTTTGGTTAGGATCGGATCATCACTAATTGATTTTGATTTCCTATTTCGATTTTCTCTCTCGCATCGACTGGGTTATAAGTTGGTTTTGACAGGATTGCGAGGAATACATCATTTTCTCTGTGCTTTGTGCAGTAGTTACTTTGGTGTTCATTGTTTTCTTTCGCTTGGTTTTGCTATGTCTCAGAGTGGCCTTTTTGGGAAGGGTGTGGCTGAGTTGTCCGGGGATGGTTCACGGACACGAAGGAAGATCAAGATCTCCTACTTTGATAACTCTGCTCTCATCGTGGGATACTCTAAGACGGTTATTGGGCGGTGTTTTAACCCTCAAGTCCAAGACATGAAGTCTCTGCTGATCATGATGTCGCGAATTTGGCAGGTGGAGGGTAGAGTGGCGGGTGCTGACTTGGGTTCAGGGAAGTTCCAATTTGATTTTGATGAGGAAGGTGATACTGTGGAGGTTATGAAGATGGATCCACTTCATTTTGATTCATGGATGGTTTCTTAGGTCCGATGGACTCCTGTGGTGGATCCGGCTTATCCATCTTCTTTAAAGTTTTGGATTAGAGTATCGGATGTGCCAGTTCAGTTCTGGGCGGAACTCACATTCAGGGATATTGGTTCGGCATTGAGGGTGGTAGAAGCTGTGGATATTGATCGAGGGAGAGTGCAGGTGACCATTGATGGTCTTAAACCTCTTTGTTTTGAAACAGACATCGAGTTTTTCAATGGAGAGGTGACCATTGTCAAGCTTCATTACGAGCATTTGTATGGTTGGTGTAAGCTTTGCTTCAGCTTATGCCATGATGAAAACAACTGTCCGAGTACTAAGTTTTCATCAACTGGTGGAGCCCGTGTGGGGTCTATGGTTAGTAGCGGACAGGGGCATCTGATGAGTTACAAAGGGGCGGTTTTAGCGGATTCAAGAGGTGGAGCTGGTCCTAAAAAGGGACGACATCAGTCTTCTTTTAATGGTCCTCCAAAAGCTAGGGCTGATCAGGTGGCGGTTCCATCTTATCGGGTTAAAGGGAATTCCCATGGGGTGTCTTCGCAGGATTCTCATGGGCTACAAGAGGTGGCTAGGGAACAGTCCCGTCAGCATGCAGAACGGGTCAGGGGACCGGTGGTGAAGGAGGTGAGGTCGCAGGGGATGCTGTCCCAACCACAGAAGGTTGTCAGAAAATCTTTGTTCCGGGATGAGGGTGTTGTTGAGCGTACATTGGTGTCTCCTGCTTCGGAAGTTGCAGTGGCAGAGGAGGGCCAGATTATGGATGTTTCCGCAGGGATGGTTGGCGATGATCGTGTGTTGTCAGGGTCCGGTGACCAGGCTATCGTTTTTGAGATTGTTGCGGGTGGTTCACAGGCGGTTTCTCAGGTTGTAACCAAGTCTCAAGAGGAGGCACCTTTGGACAATCCGATGATCCCCACAGGGAATCCCATTGTTGTTGGAGGATCTGCTGATATTGGTGGTGATTCCTTTCCTGATCAGGGGTTGGATTCACAGGTTTTGTCTGTTGATGCGGGGACTCAGGGTGGTGATGGGGAGTCTGCAGAGGTTGAGCGAGATCTTGTCGAGGTTGCTGGTGTGGAGGGTAATATGGAAGAGACTGGTGGGGTGATGGAGGAGGACCCGGATACTTTTGATGACCTAGAGGAGGATATCGGTGGTGACGATGGTGATACAAGGGAGGTTGTAATGGGGGACTCCAATTCGCAGGATATCAGGTCGAGAGTGAGGAAGGGGCGAGGTACGGTGCTCCGAGGAGTAAGTACGAAGAAGCGCAATGCACAGTTGCTGCTCTCTCCAAGGCGGAGACCTCCACATGGGCCGGCTGTAGGTGAAAATGGACCTGTTCCAAAGGCCCAGGATGGGGTGAAGGGCGGGTTTGGTGGTGTCAAACCACCCAAACCAAAAACTTTTAAATGAATGTTGTAAGTTAGAATTGTAAAGGGCTGGGTAATAAGGCCTCTATAGGGAATCTTAGGGATCTCTGGAATAAACGTAAGCCAGATTTTTTATTTTTAATGGAAACCAAACAGTTTTTTTTTTTTTTGGAAAATCTGTAGGCCATTTCGGCTATAATAATTTGAAAACAGTGGAACATGTTGGTTGTAGTGGTGGTTTGGCTTTATTTTATAATAAAGATGCTTTTAATGTTTCAATTCTAATGGAGACAAATAGATTAATTGATGTTGAAGCATGCTTTAAGGGGCGTGTTATTCATTTGACTTTTCTCTATGGTGATCTTGTTCCCAAGAACCGACCCTTGGTCTGGGAAAGGTTGACAAGGATAAGTACTAGTCGGTCTACATCTTGGTTTATAATTGGGGATTTTAATGAATTAACTGGTAATTATGAAAAACGCGGGGGAGGTTACGCCCCGCTTATTCCTTTCTTGATTTTAACGACATAATTCGGGATTGTGGTTTTCTGGAATTTATAAGATCCTCCCAAGGAATCGGCACCTTCGAGTTGGTAGATAGATACACCTTGATTCTAAAGACAACGTACCCTCAAAAATAAGGATGGTGGAATGAATGGTCGCACAAGAGTTGCGGAAAGACTCTTGATATACCGGTTTGATCTTTCAGCCTCACACCAAATAGATCTGATCTCTCAGCCTCGCACCAAGGAGATCGGGGTTTTGACTATTGGAATTACACCAAGTAGTCGGTTTTGATTGTTGGAATCACACCAAGCAATCGGTTTTGTTCACAACGAACATAAAAAAATCACTCTCAAAGAAATGAAAAGGTTTTATAAAAAGTTGGATGATTATTTCAATGATCTTACATGAGTTTATATAGGAAAGAAAACTTGGTAACAAAGCCAAGTATTATTCTTGAAACTAAAAACAATAAAGATAGATGGTTGAATGAAGATTCAACTCTTGAATTTTGTGTTCCCAAGGTGTCCTTCCCAAGGTGAGTTGAACTTCAATTTTCTTCACTTCTCTTTGACCACAAAATAGAGTGATTATTTTGGGCTTTCTTGAACTTGAATTATGTTCAAAGTGGGCTGGACTTGATAGGTATCATCCCCAATAGATTTTCCAATGCTCTCTTTGGCCATAAACTCTTGAATAAGCTCATTTAGTGCATTCCTTAGCTGCTTAGCTTTTGCTCTAGTCATTGGTCCTTCAGGTACAAGCAATGGTTCCTCAGCTACAAGCTTCTCTGGTTCAAGCTCAGCTACAATATCCTCCTCATTAGCTCCATCCATGATCACATCATCCCCCTCCTCTTGAAAAGGATTTGACCTCAAATCTGGATTATCTGCCACAAAAGAAACTAAATTAGAAACATTAAAGCTTGACCTCACATTGTACTTACCTTGATGATCAAGTTGGTAGGCATTGTCATTGATCTTTTTTTTTATCTCAAAGGATCCATCAATTCTAGGCATGAGTTTTGACTTCCTTTCAGGTGGAAACCGTTTTTTCCTTAAGTGAACCCACACTTGGTTTCCGGGTTTAAATACCATCTGGCGCCTTCCTTTGTTAGCTTGTTTTTCATATTGCTTTGTCTTCTCCTCAATGTTTATTCTAGCTTTCTCATGGATCTGTTTGACAAGGTCAGCTTTCTTTTTCCCATCCAAGCTAGCTCTTTCACTCAAAGGTAGAGGGGTTAGATCCAATGGAGATAAAGGATTAAAGCCATAAACAATTTGGAATGGAGAAAACTTAGTTGAAGAATGAACTGATTGATTGTATGCAAACTCAACATGTGGTAAACATTCTTCCCAAGTTTTAATGTTCTTTTTGATCAAAGCTCGCAAGAGAGTTGACAAAGTTCTATTAACTACTTCAGTTTGACCATCAGTCTGTGGATGACAAGTAGTGGAGAATAGTAACTTAGTCCCTAGTTTAGACCAAAGCGTTTTCCAGAAGTAACTCAAAAACTTTGTATCTCTATTAGAAACAATTGACTTAGGCACTCCATGCAAACGAACAATTTCTTTGAAGAACAACTCAGCAACATGCAAAGCATTATCAGTTTTATGACAAGGTATGAAGTGCGCCATTTTTGAGAACGGATCAATAACCACAAAAACTGAATCTTTACCAGTTCTAGTTCTAGGCAAACCAAGCACAGAATCCATAAAAATATCATGAAAAGGCTGAGTAGGAATAGGATGTCGATACTTTACCGTGATGTTGTTGATAGCTCTACAATCAACACACATGCGCCAACTTCCATCCTTTTTGGGCACAATTAGGAATGGGACTGCACATGGGATCATGCTCTCTCTGATATGTCCCTTCTCCATAAGCTCATTAACTTGCCTTTGCAGCTCCAATGTCTCCACATGATTAGTCCTATAAGCTGGTCGGTTTGGAAGTGATGCACTAGGAACAAAGTCTATTTGGTTTTCAATACCACGGATAGGTGGTAAGCCTTTCAGATTGTCCTCCGGAAATACGTCCTCAAAATCCTGCAAAAGAAAGGTTATCTCACTCGGTAACACCGGTGCAAGGTCAGAAAAACTCATGAGAATTTCTTTGTAAACAAACATAATCGAACGCTGTTTTGAAAATAATGCTCTCTTAACCTCTCATTTTCTCACAAAGAAATTTGAATGCCTCACGGGTTTTCTCTCACAGGTCTTTGACTTGATTTTTCTCAAACTCTCGCTCTCTTTTTGGTGAATTGTGTTTGTGGGGTCGCTCATGGTGTTTGTTTCTTTCCTATGCATGAGAATCAACTGATCTTGATAAACTTCATGAGGTGTCAACAGAACTAAGATGATCTTCTTGCCTTTGAACTTATAAGAATATCAATTGGTGAAACCATCATGGCTTGTTTTCCGGTCAGATTTCCATGGTCTTCCCAAAAGAATATGACTTGCCTCCATAGGTAGAACATCGCACAAAACCTCATCCTCATATTTTCCAATGACAATAGGAACCTTTACTTGGATACTAACCTTCATCTCACCATCATCATTAAGCCATTGCAGCTTATATGGCTTTGGGTGCTTCTTCATAGTCAGCCCAATCTTCTTAACCATTGTTTCACTCGCCACATTAGTACAACTCCCGCCATCAATTATGAGACAACACACCTTATCTCGGACATGGCACCTTGTATGAAATAGATTTTCCCTTTGCTCATGTTCCACAATCGCAGTTTGAACACTAAGTGACCTCCTTGCCACCAATATCTCGCCTTTTGCTGGATTTTCTTCAAGTTCTTCTAATGAATCATAAACCACCTCTTCATTTTCTGATTCGATCTCTCCATTCTCCAAGAGAATCATGGTTCTTCTGTTGGAACATTCATACGCATAGTGTCCTCTTCCATGACACTTATAACACGTCACATCACCTTGGGAAGACAAACTTCAAGACTTAGATCTTCATTCTACAATATATCTTTATTATGTTTTAGTTTCAATACTCGGCTTTATTACCAAGTTTCTTATCCCTATATAAACACATGTAATCTCATTTGAGAATAATCAATCAATTTTTCTTCTTCATTTTAAGAGTCTATCTCTTTGTTCTTTGTCTAGAACATTTCTTTGTTTCTTGGTGTGTAATATCCAAGCAACAACCTCCTCTTGCTGGACTAGTGTGTCATATCTAGCAGCGATTGGAGTTGGGAATATCAGCAGTCTTCCGCAACTGTTGTGCGACTCCTCAATCCATCAAATTTCCCTTGTTGCACCTTGCACCTTGACGAGTTTCTATCATTTCTAATCCGGCTGAGTGATCCTCGAATTTTGGGTTATCAATTCTGATTCTGATCAAAACATTCTATATAGATTTCCATATAATTAATCTTTTTTTTTTTATTTTAAACCAAAATTTTATAGAGCAAAACTTCAAGTGTGATGATGATTGCATGTCTGGTCCGTGAACTAGGCAATTAATACGGTATTACATATTGATAATTAGCATATATGCAGACAAAAACAAGAATGGTCAACTAATCAGATCAATCATGCATCAGCTGGACCACTACAATAAATGAGTGTTAACTGCCCCAACCCCCAAGGGTAATCATGCAGCAACAACAACAAAAACGTGTCCTTTCCATACACTCCCTAGAAGACAACAAATATAATAACTATAATTTTTTTGTCCTTTTCAAAACTAGATTTTTGTATTCGTCAAAATACATCATCATCTTGCAAGTCTCTCATCTCAACGGTTTAAATTTACTACTGAAACAACCAGTTCCAGATTTTTTTTAATAATAATATAACTAAGCACTCTATAATAATATAATTAAACCAACCAACTCATAAAATATTATTAAACCAACAACAATTAATATGCAGAATAAATATTAAAAAAAAGTATTATCATATCACATCTCATTACTCAAATTCCATATATTAACTCTAATATACATTAAATATATTATTCTATGTAATTCTTTTAATTATATCATTTAATTATAGTTTATGTTTATATATAAATTGTATAATTCCATTTGTTAATATAACAACAATAATAATACTTTATTCAAATGGTATCAGAGCTATCACACAACTTTAAAGTCTTGATAGGTGATGGAGATGGATAGTCTTCACTCATATTTCTCAAAATCTTCAATGGTTATCATCTTTCTTAGCACTATTAGATGGAATTAAAGAAACTCCACGAAGTTGAGCTAACTTAGCTTTTGAATTCTGCAAACTCTTCTCTGCTTCAATAAGCTTGGTTTGGTAATTAGATATGTGATGGTAGATACGCTCGATTTCATTTGAACAATGCTCTACTCAAGCGACAAGGACTTTTTTTTTGCTCTTCTCTGCAAGAAACAACAGCCTCTTCTTCTCATATCACATATGATTACCCAAATCCTATATATTACTCTGATATATATATATATATATTATTCTATATAATCTTTTTAATTACGTCTTTTGATTATAGTTTGTACTTATATATAAGTTGTATCATTCCATTTGATAATATACCAACAATAATAATACAATCCTATTATCTCTATTTACACAGTATTAGAGCCATAATGATCTAACGATCGGCTTCGTTCCTATTTCTAAGCTATATGCTTCTTTTGTTTATTTTTGTTTTAAGCTAAGTGCTTCCACATTCAAGTTCATCATGAACCTCTGAATCTAAGCCATCGAGCTTTTTTTTTATTCAAGTCTACCATCTTAGACCTTTGAATCTAAGATAACTGCTTCTTCTTTTATAATTTATTTTTTAAGCCAAAAGTGCTTCTATCATTCAAGCGTATATATTATAAGCCTTTGAATCTAAGTCGAATTTCGTTTGAATATATATATATTTTTTTAAAAGAAAAAAAATCAGATCTCCTTCTCAACTCTTGGACTTGTCCGTCTCAAGCCGTTATTTCTACTTCGCTACATCACCCTTGAGATTGAGGGAGCGTATTAAGGAAAAAGTATCATCATATCACATATGATCACTCAAATCCCATATATTACTCTAATATACATTAATTATATTGTTCTATGTAATTCTTTTAATTATGTCATTTGATTATGGTTTGTGCTTATATATAAGTTGTATTATTCCATTTGATAATATAACAACAACAACAATAATACAATCCTATTATCTCTATTCACAGTGGAAACATACCAACAACATAACCATCTCCATCATATTATCAATAACAAAAATATTCCTAACCATTTTATCCAACAACTTAGCATATTTCTATTTAAGGTTCCAACAACATACAAGACATAACCATCAACACACAATCAAGACCCTAAATAATCATTCTTCTCATCGACATGATTCCACGTTACATACCTGCACCACAAAATAATTGAGATACGTAAGTATTATTACAAATACTTAGTGAGGTGATCCTCCCATCTACTGCGCTATACACACAAATGAAAACACAAACACAAAAAATACACAAAAGCAAGCAAACTAGACAACTCTAAGACACATATCAAACGACACTCCTCGTCCTCACGATCGACATTGCGTCGACCGACACACTTCTTGCATAAATCGAGGCATCGCCTTTGAGTCGACCGACATACTCCTTGCGTCGATCAACGCAACCACGCGTCTCCACCAAATCCCTTACCGCATCGACCAATACACTTTGTGCGTCGATCGATGCAGTCACGCGAGTAATCGCCGAACACGATCTCTCTCGCCATCTCTCGGCTCTAATCGTCCTCATAGCGTCCATGACTCCAAACCCAACCTCAACAGGCCACAACCACCACGACAACCAAGCACAAACAAGCACACAAGCAATCAATCACCCAAAATCACAAAAAACACACATCAAATCGCTTAGATAAGTCATGGTCCCGCACTCACCTTGATTTAGAAAGAAAAAGATGAAGAACACCAAGATCCAAGCCTTCTAGAAACCTCAAGCGTCACTCCACGTTCAGATCTCCCTTCCAACGCTCAGAACACACCAAAACAGGGATTGTCTTTCTCTCTTCTCTCTAGGACAAAAACAGCTAACTAAAACTTCTAGGCATCGAGTTCTCCCTTTTATACACGAGTGCTAGGGTTCTTTCCTTAAAACTTACTAAACCGGAGAAATCAGAACTAACATGAACACTAACCGATCAGTGGTGTCGATCAATGCCCTTCCTTGGCATTGATCGATGCTCGAACCGAAAATCCAGTTCACGGGTGTTACAACTAGTCTTCTAACTTCTAAGTCAAGCTTTTTCTTTTGTGAAAACAATAGTTCAACTACCTATTAACCTATGAACAGTTAAAAGATTCTAAATTTATAAAATTAACTATATGAACAAATAAAAATTGCATTGATCAGATTATGTGTACCTCTATCACATTGCGAAGAAGATCATTGAGAAGCAACCTCTGCCCCACGCATCTAACCAGCTCGCGTGGTTCACCGGTAATCTCTACCCTCTGTGAATGCTCAAAACTTTTCATCTCTTCTTGCATACTATTATGGTTGAAACTTAACCCATTGTTTAATTTGAGCTATATATATATATATATATATATATATATATATATATCTTGTCTATGGTTTCATTACATAGGAGTTGGTTTCATTAGTTTTTTTTTTGTTATTAAAAAGAAACTCATGACAACATTTTATCACATTCTCGGTGGCCGGAGGCTGGAAGTAGTGTGGCGGTAGTCTGGCAGCGGTAATCCGATGTTGATGGTCGGAAGTGGCGGTGGTCGGAAGTGGTGGTGGTCGCATGTGGCAATGGTCCGGCAGCGGTGGTACGACAGCTGGAGGTAGTGGTGGTGGTTGATATATAAGAGGCAGAAGGGATGGTGCTGATATTAAATAAAAGGTAAAATAGTATATACTGTATATAATATTTATATGGTTAAAATTGTTAGATAGTGAATTATTGTTCTTTTCTTAGTTAATTTTGCCAATTTTCCTTTTTTTTATATGCAGAACCAAAATCTAAATTAAATGGTTCCTCCGAAGATAGTAAGGTTTCTTATAATTTTCACGTGGTCGCCCTCCTTTTTGTGTATAGTGTAATGTCGGAAAACATTAAAGTATAGGAAATAATTGAACACATAAGAAGTTGAGATGTAAACATTAACGTACTACAGTACCATTCTCTTGGAAAATCATCCGAAATCGTATGTGGATATATACATTATTAGTTTGAATTGAGCAACGACAGCAAAAACGTGCTTCATTTAATAGATTTTATCATATCGACACAAGAAGCTTATACCCCATCGTCAGATATCTTTATGGCTTTTATACCCAGCTATTAGGTCATCAACATCATTTATATCGGGTCGTAGAGTCATCAACGACATATCTATCAAAATTGGAACCTTTCGGTAAGTTGATATCCACAACACCGTTTGTTTTTTGGATTGTCGAATCGCACTTAAAAGAACCTTAAATCTTCAAGTCGATTCAAACTTACTCTTAAGTCGTATTTCGAACCAGTTGTTCCAGAAAAAAACATATCTTAAGTTTTGTGGTCCTCGTCAGCTCCGGATCAATATATATATATCCGTTGGAGTCATCATTCCAGACATGATCTTCATGGCCTTTGCCTTATTCCTTGTTAAACTAAAGCCACCTGAAGATTTTATCAATGGTAAGCGAGAGAGGGACCTCAAAATATAATAAAATAAACTTTTTTGTAAGTTAACACTTTGACAAGAAGAAATTAATCGTAGCACCTTCAAGATTCTTCTTCTCCAACGAACAAAGATGTTTGCTGGTCATTAATCAAATCAACAATTAACCAACGTTGGTTATCCTCAAATGACTGTTCAAGAAAATTGTATTTGTGAAAGAAGATCATTGTAATCTCATAAACTTATAAATATGCATAAGTGTAATCAACTTTATTTTGGGCACCCATAAATGTTATCTTGCGCACCCATACATGTTATCTTGCGCACCCATACATGAATTAATATGCATAATTTTGCACTCCCATACATGAATTATTTTCCGTACCCATACATGAATTAATATGCACAAGTGTAACCATTTATTAGTTATCGTCGATTCTCTATAAACATTATGCAGATTGGAGATAATTGTCAACATTTATATGTAAACATATATGCTGTTAATATATACTTAATCTTCTCAAAGTAAATCTGCCACTTTACTTGATTAAGAAGATTATTGATAATCTTTGGCTCTACCCTCTGCGACTGTACCTACACTTTTTTTTTTTTTATAGCAGACCCGAAACCTAAATTGTTCCTCAAAAAAAAAGATAGGTTTCTTCTTGTAATTGCAAATTCATAAAGATGGTAAAGAGCTGCATTCTTGGCAATGAGTAATGTTTTTTTTTTTTGTCTGTATATGAATGTAAAATTATATTCACAAAAAAAAAAACTGTTTTACAACAAGCTTAACAGCATAAGTTTTAGAGATATTTGTTGATCTTGTTTTAGATACTGTTTAAAATTGCAATAGAAGTCCATAATTTTCACCCGGTGGACCTCTGTGTCACATGCGTGTATTGTCATGAACATTAATGTAGTACAGTACCATTCTCTTTGGAGATTTTGAAACGTTTGTCTATTCATTTATCAAAATATATACTCGAGTCTGTTCTATCAAATACAGCTGTATTCATTTATCAAAAAAATTATCAAAAAATTTATAAGTATATATTTTTTAGAAAATATAATATTCAAAGTTGTATAAATAGATGCAGTGTAGAGACAACGGTATGTAAGCAATATAGAAGAGATAAAAAAAAAAAGATGTTTTGTAGAGAGTCGTCCTCGAGTCTTCTGCCCTTGAACATAGCAAAGAGTCTCAGTCCTCTTTTCCCTAAACCACCAGCACTCATTAACCCCATCTCCCCAGGACGTCGGGACAAGCTGCCTCGTCCGAACCTCAGAGGACGATGTAAGGTCACTGCCTCACGGTTTAATATTGAAAAGATAGGTGATATAATGAAAAAGTCCGTTAAGAAAATCAAAGTAAAGGGATTTATAACGGCCAAAGAATCGTTGCTGGATGGCGTAACTTTGCCGAGACTTGACGATCATTTAGCTGATCTCGGTGGCAGATCACTTCTTGTCGAGCTTATTAGCACCGAGATGGACCCGCGTGAGTACATAGTTTTTTTTTCCTTTCGTTAACTGGTTTATTTTAAGTTTAAATTTAAAGTAAATGGGATATAAGCATTTGTGACAGAACTAGAGGCCTAAAGAAAAAAACTTGGACTATGCATGTGCTTCTCAACCAGTACTAGAGACATGAAATTTTTTTTTAGTAACATTACAAGATGCGTTACTACATGATTTATCATACGTTAATTTTTGAAAATAAGTACCTAGCTAGCACATCTAGAGAATATACATGAAGTGAACTAAGAGTAGGTTAATTAATATATATATATATATATATATATATATATAATCAATAATGTCATCCATGTATACATATGTCAGTGACAGGGATGGAGAAGGATCCGGTAAAAGACTACGCACAACGTATATGGTCCGAAGTCCCTCATGAGAAGTACGAGTGCGTGTTTGAGGTGCCTGAAGACTTTGGAACCGTGGGGGCTATCAGAGTTCAAAACCGATACCATAAAGAGATATTCCTCAAGGAGATGGAGCTTGAGTTACCTAACGGGTCCGTTACGTTTACATGTGACTCATGGATCGCCCCGAAGTCCGTTGACCCAGCCATGCGGATATTCTTCTCCAACAAGTCCTACTTGCCTTCCCAAACCCCGGAGCCTCTTAAACAGTTTCGGAAGGAGGAGCTAGAGAACTTACAAGGCAAGAATCGCGAGCAAGTTGGTGAATTTACCATGCATGAGCGTGTTTATGACTATGACATGTACAACGATTTGGGAAACCCTGAAACTGATCCTCGTCCGGTAATTGGAGGCCCCTCACATCCATATCCAAGGCGTTGCAAAACTGGTCGCGAACCTTGTGATTCTGACCCCTCCTCAGAGCAACGCTACGGGCTTAATTTCTATGTCCCGAGGGACGAGGAGTTCTCTTCAGCTAAGGGCACTTCATTCACCGCCAAGGCCATCTTGGCTGCTCTTCCCTCCGTGATCCCACAGCTAGAGTCTATTCTGATGGATCCCCATTTGCCTTTTCCACACTTCAAGGCCATTGAAAATCTCTTTGAAGAAGGCATCGATCTTCCTAAAGATGCTGGCCTTTTACCTTTGCTCCCGAGACTCGTCAGAGCTGGTGTTGAAGCTAGCGATGATATTCTCCAGTTTGAAGCCCCAGTTCTCATTAACAGTATACCTACCCTTTTTAGTCATCCATTATATTATTCCAACTATATATACTCACTAGCCTACAACGCAACTTACTTTCTAATATTGATTCAGATGATAGGTTTTCATGGTTACGAGACGATGAGTTTGCTCGCCAGACACTTGCAGGCCTTAATCCCTATAGCATTCAGCTAGTTCAAGTAAGCTACATACGCCTTTAAATGATTAGTTTTGTTCCGCTTGTTCCAATAAAGCAATATCCATATCTAAAATAATGTGAAATAGCACTATTAATTCATTTTTTTCTATTTTTAGAGTATAACATTTAATAAATTTTCATTTTCCACTTTTATAAAATGATATGATTAAATTTTTTACAGAAATAAAGGACAAAATTGATCATTTAATCATTTGTGGGATAATAGTTACCTTAAAGAAATCATTTGTGGGATAACATATTAATGATGATGATTACAAAAAGTACTGGTAATTCACATTTCTATTCATATGATTTTATTGAATCATAAAAAGAATAGTAATATTGATTCAGTATAGTAATTTTATTGAATAATTCTAAATTGAGAACAAAAAAACATAAAAAGAAATGAACATTTTTTGTTTTTTTTTTTTAATTTTTAAAGTACACGTTTATTTAAAAATTAATGCTATATATATCTATATATATAAAGTTAAATTTGCTCACTTCTTCTTCCTCCACATCAGCATCCATCTAATCAATTTTCTTTTGCATAAAAAATACTATTTTTAATATTCATTCATTGCATATTTATTACTTGTAATTAATAATAGTAAAAATAAATAAAAAACGAATAAACTAAAATTAATTAAATTTTAAAATAGTATAAACAATAATATATTTTTTTTGTAAATAATAAAATAATAACTATCTAAAAATGAATTAAGTAAAATAAATAAAAATTTTAAAATAATAAAAATAATACTATAAATTTATTTTAGTAATAATATTATTATTATAATTATAACCAAAAATGATTATATTTCAAAATTTAGAATGGGTTAATGAGTTTTAGAATGTAAGTAAGATTTTAATGCATGGTAGAGTAAAAAACAAGTTATGTAGTTGTATTTATAAAAATCTAAACATGAAAATAAAATTGAAGTGAAACATTAGTTGATAAGAAACATATACCATAAAGATTTATTGTTAACATTTACTTATAAGAAAGAGAAGATTAATTACTTAACTTAACTTAACTTAAAAGTTTTGATCTAAAACATAGACATTGTAAGGGGCACATTTTTTTTTGGGAAAACTATGAGAAAGAATTTAAAAAAAAATAATCTAACAAAAAAAACAAAATCAATGGTCAGGAAATATAGAAAAAATGATATGTAAGCCGTTACGAAAGTGGCATATGATTTGTGTAGCATATCTCATAAGGTATATTATCAACTGGAGCTACAATTTTAAAACATGATATAAAACATATATAACAAGTATAACATATACATAGATATATATTATCAAATGCTTTTAACCCAAAACATTGGCAAAAACAACATATTTAAAGTACACTATGTTTTTTTTTTAGACGACGAAGCTGGGGTTTCATCACAAAATTAAAATCTGCAAATAACATATGAGATTTTATAAAAATATGTAACTTGGATTAGTGAATATATATTCATTGTGGGATTTAAACGTTTCATCATTTAAGCATTATTGACTTAGCCAGAAATTCTATTAAGACAGATGATGCATTTGGACAACCTCATTGTAGCGACATATCACTAAAACTGCTCATGAAACTTTGTATATTCGCATTTAATGTAGGAAATCGATTTATTTAAATAGTCTATATAATTAGGTCAATGATCGACATTGACGTTGAAGCTTTAAAAATATGTTTCCATGGGATATGAATATGGTATGAACTCTTTTAAAGATAAAAGGTGAGAAGATTGTCGACAATATTATTGCGACACTAGACAATATATGTTATATATAAATTAGTAAAATAAGTACGACATTTATATAGATTTATTTTTTAATCTTCAAATTATATTCATATTCAATGATTTTTATTGATAAATGTTTTAAGTAAAATCTCACGTAAAATCGCAAATATATATAACAAACAAATATTATCTTCAAAAATATATATGTTGTATATCACTGAATAAAGTAAGTTTAGTATTTATATAGATTTATACTCAAAAGTTGGAATGATTATATTTGAGCTCGACAATTTCTATTGATAAGAAATATTTTAAATTAAAAAGCCC
The DNA here is from genome assembly GCF_000633955.1 of Camelina sativa. NCBI lineage: Eukaryota > Viridiplantae > Streptophyta > Magnoliopsida > Brassicales > Brassicaceae > Camelina > Camelina sativa. The sequence goes on from NC_025688.1 coordinate 12,503,205, forward strand.
GTGCGCGGATACAAATTATAGTATATATATATATATATATATATATATATATGACTAAATAAATTTGGAATGAAAAAATAGAAAAGTTCATTAGCGCAATTGCAATCTATTTAGAGTAATAGAATAAATCTAACCATTAGAGATGATCTTTGTTAATTCCAGGAGTGGCCGTTGAAAAGCAAACTAGACCCAGTCATTTATGGTGATCCCACCTCACTCATTACTTGGGATATTGTGGAAAGAGAAGTTAAAGGAAACATGTCAGTTGATGAGGTAAGATTACTGACATTGTTACTGTGTATATGGAAAATTTCCTGAATGAATGATCAAATGTATCATGTTATGCATACAGGCTCTAAAGAATAAGAAATTGTTTGTACTTGATTATCACGATTTGCTTCTACCGTATGTGAACAAAGTGAGAGAGTTGGATAATACCACCTTATATGCTTCTCGAACACTATTCTTCCTCAGTGATGACAGCACATTGAGGCCTGTTGCCATTGAGTTGACATGTCCCCCAAATATCAACAAGCCTCAATGGAAGCAAGTCTTCACCCCAGGATATGATGCTACCTCATGCTGGCTATGGAGTCTTGCTAAGACTCATGTTATTGCTCATGACGCTGGTTATCATCAGCTTATTTCCCATTGGTATTGAAAACACTGTTTATTTCAAAATAAATGATCCTCTCATATATTTTTTATATATTTAATTTTATTACATTACATGCATGTGATATTTAGTAACTAGTAAAGATATGGTTAAACATACAGGTTGAGGACTCACTGCTGTATGGAGCCGTACATAATAGCTGCAAACAGACAGCTAAGTGCCATGCATCCCATCTACAGGCTTTTGCATCCTCACTTCCGCTACACCATGGAGATCAACGCTCGTGCACGCCAAAGTCTTATCAATGCAGGTGGAATCATTGAGACTTGTTTTTGGCCCGGGAAGTATTCAATAGAGCTAAGTTCAGACGTCTATGATAAACTATGGAGGTTTGACATGGAAGGCTTACCTGCCGATCTCATCAGAAGGTTTGTTCAAAAATATTTTAAAATTTTTAAATATCACCACGCCAAAAAAATAATTTACAACGCTACTTAAAATCTTTTTACATAAAATATTTGTGGTATAAGGGGGCTGGCTGAGGAAGATGAGACCGCAAAACATGGACTACGCCTGACGATACCAGACTACCCATTTGCGAATGACGGTCTAATATTGTGGGATTCAATTAAGGAATGGGTGGCAGACTATGTGAAACACTATTATCCCGATGCAGAACTGATCAAGTCGGACGAGGAACTCCAAGGATGGTGGAGTGAAGTGCGGAACATAGGGCACGGTGACAAGAAAGACGAACCTTGGTGGCCTGTACTCGAAACACAAGATGACTTGATAAATGTGGTAACGACGATTGCGTGGGTCGCCTCAGGTCACCATGCAGCTGTGAATTTTGGACAGTATGGATATGGAGGATACTTTCCCAACCGACCAACCACAACAAGGATAAGAATGCCAGTGGAAGAACCGACAGATGAAGAGCTAAAGGAGTTCTATGAGACGCCAGAAAAAGTGATGCTTAATACATACCCATCTCAGAAACAAGCGACGTTAGTGATGGTCACTTTGGATCTTTTATCAACTCATTCACCTGATGAAGAGTACATTGGAGAATACCCAGAAGCATCTTGGACCAACGAACCTATCATCTATGCTGCTTATGAACGTCTCAAAGGCAGACTCCAATACCTAGAAGGAGTGATAGATGAGAGAAACGTGACCCTTTCTCTAAAGAATAGAGCGGGAGCTGGTGTAGTTAAGTATGAGCTTTTGAAGCCCACCTCTAAGCATGGTGTTACCGGAATGGGGGTTCCCTACAGTATTTCTATTTAATCTATGCATTTTCTTTCTCTCAATTGCCTTCCTTTTCTACCAATGTGGTCAAGAATAAATTGTCTTTCTAGATAAATAAATTGTCTTTCTGGAATAAATAAATTGTCTTTCTAGATAAATAAATTGTCTTTCTGGAATAAACCAATGCGTTTTCACTTGGGTTTTATTAGAATACAAAGAAATACAAGCATACAATAGTACAAGATTTAATCTTATTAATTTTAGTTTTTAGTTATATATATATATATATATAAATATTTTCTATTTGAATAATCCAAAATATCAAAATTTTAGTTCAAAGAGTTTTCCCATCTTATCGGCGAACTAACAAGTTAATTTAAAATAATCAACAGGTAATTAAACAAAAATGTTTCTAAAATCCTGGAAAAAATATTAGAACCTAAAGAGTTTAAGCAGTTAGAGGAGTCTTTTTTGGATTCAATTATAAAATTTGTTCAAGGGGAAACATTGAATCAAGCATCATGAGATAGACAAAAATGAGATGAACAATTTTATATAAGAAATCCAATGCAAAAACTCAATAAAATCAAAACTATCTGATTCCAAAGTCTCAAAACGTTTTAGGTGCTAGATAAACCTTAAGGAAAAATGAGATAAAAGATTTCTTGGGCAAAAACTTAATAAAATGTATATATAGTCAAACATGGAAAGCCCTAAAACTTAAATGAACAAGGTAAAGCGTCGGTTCGGGAATCGGGTTGTTCAAGTCACGTGTCATCAGTCCTGGGAGTGCGTCGGTCGAGCTGGGTCGAGTGGAGTGGTGTTGGCTCGACCCAGAGTGGTGTTGGCTCGAGCTAGATGTACACGCATCCCCTAAAACGATGATAACTCTTGAACCACACTCTGATTGGCTTGAAATAAACGGCATTGGAAAGATGACTCAATTTCCTAAAACTTTTATGAATACGTCGAAATCTGAATCCCAAGACAAAATCTTCACTCGACTCGATCAAAGAGGTGGAAGAAGTATGATGACTGGCGTTGTCGGTCGAGCGGGTTGACATCCATTCCAGGCATGATGGATCGAGTGGGATGTTGGTGCTTCTTCCTGAGAGCGCGTCCAAGTCGCATGTCGGTCGAGTCACATTGCTTCTCTCTCGGGAGCGTCGCTCGAGTCGTATGACGTCTACTCCAGGCATGCTTGGTCGAGCCGCATGTCTCAACCTCCATTCGGTTCCAATAGTCTGGACATCTCCTAAACACCTGAAATAACTCTGATACGTATATATATTTTACCTTGTTTAACCACTGTTTATTCACATCTTTTACATGTTTTATTAGCTTATTTTGTTACTTTCATATAGTTTAAGGGCTGTTTGTGCATTAGAGTAGGATTTGCATTGCATTTGCATTGTTTCTTGTTTAAACAGGTGAATTAGACTCAAGAAGCATGGAAATAGCATCTGGGATGAGAGGAGTGCAACCATTGTAGCAGATAGGAGTTAAATCAAGGAGAAGACCAACAAAGCATGAAGCACTCAACCACCACTACTCGTGCACTCGACCGTGTGCTACTGAAGCACTCGACCGTGTGCAACTCATGGACTCGAACGTGTGCTACTCAGGGACTTAACCAGTGGGGAGCAGAAGAATGGACCACTCGACCGCTTGTGGTCAAGTACATCGAGCCGGTTTCTATTTTGTAAGCTAGCCAAATCAGGGCTTCCTTCCCTCACTATATATACCCCTTGTACCCTATGGCCGCAAAAAATACTCTCTTTAGGCAGAAAAGTATCTGTAGCCACCAAAAAACCTTAGTTCTTACCCCTTAAGGGTTTTTAGCTTTTTAATATCATTTGCTTCTTTTATTTACTGTTTTTCTCAGATTTTAATATCTTGTAAGTCTCATAACTTTCTGGGTATTGAGAATCTGAGTTTGCTTCTTTATATTAAGTTGTTGTTCATCACCTCATCTATCATATCATGCTAGTTTCATCATTTTCTGGGTTTATGTTCATCATCATCATGTTTTGTTCATCTGAGTAGTGAGTTAGGATTCTGGAGATGGATTAGGCTGGTTTAGGGATGTGTTTGTTTAGATTGGTTAAGCTTGATTGTTTACATATCTCTTGTGGGTTAGATGTGCTCTAAGTTGTTCTTATATCTGAGAGGGTAAGAACGGATCTTAAGCTTCCTTGCATCATACCAATGTTTAGGTTGTTAGATAAAACTAATGCTGGAGATTATCATGCTTATCCCAAGAGATTGGTTGTATAAGGTGATTTTTGACAAGTAATGGTCTGGTCCTTAATGCTTGTTTAGTATGGTTTCACCAATGAGAGTTGGGTTAGGATGTTACTTAAGCTTGAACACTTTTGTCATGAGAGTGGATTAGTGAGTCATTAAGATCATTGTCTAGAGATAGCTCATGTTTGATTGAGATTTGTTAACCAGTTTAGATAGCCACAGCTTGAACACCAGCCCATGAATCCATCTCTGGAAGCCTTCTTTGTCATTTGATTGTTTATTATCGCATATTATCCTGTTTCATTGCATTTGTTTCTGTTTTAAGTTGTCAAGATTGCATCTGTTCTTTGTATTTACCCACTCGACCTAGCCACTCGACCATACACACGGTCGAGTGCTTGATCGAGCACCTTCGGGTTGTTCATTTACTTTCTGTTTCATTGTAGCTTTTAATCTTGTTTCTTTACTGCTTTGATTATTTGCTTTTGTTTAAGTTACTGCTCTTGTTTATCTTACTTTCTGCACTGTTTACATTTGTTTACCTTGCATTTAATTTCTGTTCTAAGCACTTTACATTTTGCAGTTTACTTTATTGTCTTAGGGTTGTTAGAAATCAATCATCATCATAATTGTCTTAACTTGAATCACTGTTCACATCCCGATTGCATACACATCACACATTTTATGGATTGACATCTCTTATGCTACAACTACATAAAGGTATTGAAACACCTTGCACCTGATCATCACTGCTTATGTTTGTTTGATTTTGCATCATTCATTCATAGATCTATCCATACAAAAAGACATGTTTCAAACTCCAATATGCAAGATGTATGCAAGATGAATGCAAAGACTACCTAGATATGCATATTATGCAAAAGAGACTAAAAACAATGCAAAACAATGAGTTAAGAGAACAAAATGAATAACAAATGCATGATGAAAGAGTGTAAAATATATACATATCAGTATCCTTGGGGTGAAATTGCTTATGAAAAATTAGTGGTAGGCGTGAATCTGATGACTGTTGGAATGTTGTCAAGGAAACAATATGGTATGGTTGGCTTTCCGTTTTCAATCCAAATCTGGGCATTGTCTTCAGTTCGCCAGTTAGGGAAAAAATTTGGTGTTAGAGAAAAGATTACAAGCCAAAATCAAAATCTCCCACTTATCTTGCAATGGAAAATGAAAAAATCTCCAACTCAAGCTGAAATAAAATTTGTTCTTGAGGCTGGCAAGGTACTATTACTTCACTAAAACTTTTTTTTTGTTTCCCAATAGTTTTAAATGGTGTTATTAACGTAATTGATATTTTAAAAGGAATTTACAGGGGTTTTAAAAGAAGTTAAAAGGTTTTAAAAGGGTTTTAAAATGTTTTACAATGTGTTTTCAAAAGTTTTACAATATGTTTAAACTGGTTTACAAGGGTAACCTAAATGGTGTTATTAACGTAATTTTTTTTATACGGGATTTACAAGATTTTTAAAAGGGTTTTAAAAGGTGTTACAATGTATTTCGAAAGTTTTACAATAGATTATAATGACTTTACAAGACTTTACAAGGGATTTACAAGTTATTTACAAGTGATTTACAAGAGTTTATAAAGAGCTTTAAAAGGTTTTACAATATGGCTTGTAAACGGTTTATTTTAAAAGGTATAAGACTTTTGTGATTTGATATGGCTTCAATGGTTTATTTTAAACGGGTTTACAAGGGAGTAAAATTCAAAAAGTTTTACAAATCTCTATCTTCATTAATATGAATCGATCTATCTCTGCAGGTTGATGTGAAAACTATTGTTGGTGACTCCGATGAATATAGCTATTTGGTTATGCCACCGAATTATGAGGACAAAGATTTTCATGAAGTTGTTAAACTTGTAATCCAAGGCTATAGGATGACTAAGGAAGAATGGATTCAAGGATGGATTAAAGTTGTAGAAGGAGAACAAAGTCAAAGCAAGCGTGTGAGAGAACCCGCAGGTCCAAAAATTGGAAATCAAAATTAATATATATATATATATATATATATATATATATATATCTTGTAGTGAAAAAATTGACATGATTTTTAAATCATGAAAATTTATTCACAACAGATTAGTGAAACTAGAGAATCATGTGGGGATCACTACTGCTGCTGCAATACCACAATGGGAATCAAAGGCATTTGAAGAAAAGGAATAACCTGCCTCTGCTACTGATTTTCAAGAAAAGAAAGTACATGTCTCTACCACTACTTTTCAAGAAAATGAAATACCAGCCTCTGTTTTTCAAGACGAGGAAGTACCAGAATCTGCTACTGCAATTGAAGAATAGAAAGTACCAGCCTCTGACACTGCTTTTAAAGAAAAGGAAGTACCATCATCTACTACTACTTTTGAAGAAGAGGAAGTACCAGACTCTGCCACCGATTTTAAAGACAAGAAAATTCCAGCTTCTCTAAGTGAATTTGTAAGTAAAAAAGAAAGCTTCTCCTAGTGAATTAAGCTTCAAGCATTTTTCAAAGTATTGTAAAACTATTGAAAACACATTGTAAAACCTTTTAAAACCCTTGTGAAAAAACTTGGAGAACTTTTAAAAGGGATTTAAAAGGTTTTACAACACATTGTAATTCCTTTTAAAACCATGAAACAAAAATCATTAAATAGTTTTAAAAGTGTTTTAGAGTTTTTAAACAAGTCATATTATCGTTTTCAAAGGTTTTGCTAGTGTTTTAAATAGAATTAAACAAATTTTAAAAGGTTTAACAGTTAATTTAAAAGAACATTGAAGATCTACATGTAAATTATATATTTATGATATTTATAGGTAGCTGAAGAAGAGAAACAATATTATCAACTTGAGAAACAAACTGATTTGAGAAGTGAACCAAGTGTTTTTCGTGAGGAAAAAACCCAGGATACAAATGAAAATGATCCACAAGAGGAGGATATGAATAATGATAAGGTATTTGTTACTTGAATATGATTGACTGTTTTTAAAAACCTTGTAAAAACATATTTGAAAATAATTTACATATGGTTAATGAAAATATAATCATTTATGCAGGATGATAAGTATAACAATGCTATTATATCGGATGACGAATAGTATATTAATCTTTCAGATACTGATGTAGACCAAAGCCAACAAGCTGCTCCCACTCAGCAAGAAGACACAAGCCAACAAGAAGCTCCCAGTCAACAAAAAACACCAGCCCGGAAATGAGCAGTTGTAAGTTTTTGAATTCTTTATTAAAGATGATTTGCCCCTTTGAAAATGACATATTTTTTTCTCTTATGTTTGTATTAGTGCAAACACGTTCTACGCAGGAGAGCAAACTAAGTGACCAAGAAATGAAACAAATCGATATAAATGTATGACGTTGGCCTTAACTTGGAGACATCAAATATATGCTTTCGTCAATGGAAAAAGTAAGTTTGAAAAAATCATATATTTGTTACCATAGGCATTAAATACTAACAAATTTTGGATGTTCTATATTGTAGATGCTTTGGCCAGGGAATAAGTGGAAAAAAGTATATTACTTCGATTTAGTAACTAGAGAAGATGTAAGAAAAGTAGCAAGGAAGGCAATGTTAATTCTTCACCCTAACAAAATTCCTAAAGAAGTTTTTCCACAAAAGAGATACCTCGGTACCAGAATGTTTTCAACATTAAAGGTTACTGAACTTCGACTTTTGTTAGATTTAATGCACATTTTACTGTTATTTAATTTAAACTTTAATTTTTCTTTTCTTTTGCAGGTGATGAAGGACAAATACTTCGAGAAAAATCCATAATTTGTTTCCTTCAACAACATTTCATTTACGTAAACAAATAAAGGTTACATGACAAAGTTTGCAAGGTTCACAACTGATATTCAGGATTTTTTAAAAAAGAATTTTACAAGGTTTTTACAATGTTTTAAAGGTTTTTAAAAGGTTTTACAAGTTGGTTATAATGTTTTATAATAGTATAGTTATGTGGTCATACATGCTTTATACAAGGTATACAAATGATTTTCAGTATTGTTTTTTAAAGAATTTTACAAGGTTTTTACAATGTTTTTAAACGGTTTTGCAAAAGTATATATGAATTTTTAAAAGAAATTTAAAAGGTTTTAAAATGTTTTTAAAAGGTTTTACAACGTTTTAAAAGGGTTTTTAACGGTTTTACAAGAGTATATATGATTTTTTAAAGAATATTACAAGGTTTAAAAAGATTTTAAAAAGGTTTTAAAAGATGTTTATAAATTATAATGTTTTATAATATTGTATTTACGTGGTTATACAAGGTTTTTATATGGTCTTACAAGTTGTTTATAATGTTTTAAAACAGTAAAATCTGAAAAAAAAAAAATCTTTATAAATGGAGTTTACAATACTGCAGACTGAAATATTTTTTTATGAAGAACAAATTCAAGTTGAATTAAAGAGAGAGATAATTATATAACAGCTACACAACTAGATTTGTTGTGTCCACACATACCACAGCTACATCATTTGTATTTTTTTTAATTTATCGTAGCCTTTCCATGCTTTCATGAACTAGCTATTCTCTTTTTCTTTCGCCTGCCATTAGGTATACAAGTAGAAGGTGACCGAAGAGAAGTACTAACACTCTCTGGAATCCCCCAATACTCTGTATCACCTACTATGTGAATGCTCTATAAATATGCTAAACACCATCTGTAAAAAAAAGGAAGATAACCATTATATAACTTTGTGAAACCTTTGAAAAACCTTGTAAAATATTATAAAACCTTTTCGAATCCTTTTTAAAAACTATTTATAAACATTATAAAGAACTCGTAAAATCTTTTAAAAACCTTTTAAAACATTGTAAAAACTTGTTGGATCTTTTTAAAAATCTTTTAAAAACGTTGTAAATCCGTTTATCCTTGTGCAACCTTTTCAAAACCCCAATAAAGAATAGAGTTATAACCTGACAGTGAAATGAAAATCCTCAACAAACATGTTTTCATTGAAATTGACATGTTTGGCAGCAGCAATTCCATGTGCACAAGGGAATTTGTCAATATCAAGCATACAACATTTGCATTTTCTTGTGTCCAAATTCACCACATAATTCGTAGATATCCTTTGACCTCAAACACATTTTCCTTTACTTGACAAACTTCAACCCAACATGTAGAAACATTATAAGATTCATTCGTCTTCTTCCCCACATTTGGAGTAACAGCATACAGATGTCGACAGCTCTCCTCACGTCGCTCATTAAACCATCTAGTCAAACTTGACCTGATTGTCTCAAACAGACAGACAATTGGATACTCGCTATTCTCTTTAAACAAGGATTTAATGGACTCGGCTAAATTAGATGTCATGATATTATATTGGTTAGAAGGAGAATACGCACGAGACATTTCCTAATATCTGCTTCCCAAAGATATTCTCCAAGTTTTGGGTCACCATTGGAGATTTGACTGAACAGATAATCAAATTCATATATATATATATATATATATATATAGTGTAAGCTCTTGAAGCATTATAAACAACTGAAATAAGAGAAGAACCTCTAAATCGTGTTTCTAGGTTCTTTTGCAAGTGGAAAGTGCAGATCCCATAATGAGATTGCTCATAATTTACTGAAAGCGCAGTTGCAATTGAAGAAGCACGATCAGACACGAAAAACTAGATCCTTTTCATCGGGAATAATAGTCTTCAAACACCGCAAAAACCAATCCCATGATGCATCATTCTCAGAATCAACAACGACAAAAGCAATAGGATACAACTGAAAATTACCATTCCGAGCTGATGCAGCAAGCAAAGTCCCTTTAAATTTTGATTTAAAATGGGCGCTATCAATAGAAATAACTTTTCTCATCAACTTAAAACCTCTAATTGATGCACCAAAAACCAGAAAAGCATATTTAAACTTATTAGCAGAATCAACTTCGACGTAAGTGATAGAATCTGGATTCTTCTTTTCTACAATGTAGAACCAACTCGGTAAAACCTCATAACTATCAGCAGGTAAATCCCTAGCAAGTTCTGATGCATGTTCTTGAGCTCTCCATGCTTTTGAGTACGAGACACCAACTCCATGGTCATTCCTAAAAAAATTCATGAGCTGTTTAGGTCTGAGAGGAAGCTTTCCTCCTACAAAATGGTTACTAACCATACTAGTCAAAGTCTTTGCAGATGCTTGGCGATGATTAACATTCCTTAAAGAAGAGTCATAGCTGTGATGACTTATATACTTCTGAATAACAAAGCTATCTGATGTTTTAACCTTAGTTGCACATAGCTTCCAACTAAATTTTTCATCAATACAATGAAGAACATACCTCTTGTTGTCTGATTTATTAGTACGAAATTCAAAAAGTATGCTTGATTGCATAAATCCGCATCTGACTTCTCATTTCTGTTTTGTCTTTCAAGAACTTCCCACAAAAAAAGTGAATCAACATTAATCAGACCAGTTGAGTGTGAAGAACCAGATGGACACCCAACATAGGTTGTTATGTTACGTCTAATCCGCTGATTATGCATACTAGATGTTTCATATCCACAATCATTAGTGGCAGAATATTGACTTAAAGAAGCAATAGGAGAACAATTAAAACGAGGAACACTCTCGACATATAGATTCGGTATTGTTTTACCCTGAAAGTACAAATCAATGACATAAAAAAAAAGATTTGTAAAGTATTTAAAACGTTTTACAAGTGTTTTCAAAAGATTTTATAAGGTTTACAACTGTTTTCAAAAGTTATTTAAAAGTGTTTAAATGGATTTACCAAAGGTTTTAAAAGGATTTAAAAAGGTAACTAAAAGATTTATGCCATTGTAAGTTACCTGAGTATGAGTAGCAGTAGTAGTAAAATCATCATCAGTGGCAGGATATTGACTTGAAGATGCAATAGGAGAACAATAAAAACAAGGAACACTCTCGACATATAGATTTGGTATTGTTTGACCCTGAAAGTACAAATCAATGATTTTAAAAAAAGATTTGTAAAGTATTTAAAACGTTTTACAAGTATTTTCAAAAGATTTTATAAGGTTTACAACTGTTTTCAAAAGCTTTTTAAAAATGTTTAAATGTATTTACCAAAGGTTTTAAAAGGGTTTAAAAAGGTAATTAAAAGATTTATGGCATTGTAAGTTACCTGAGTATTAGTAGCAGTAGAAACATCAATAACATTCCCAACAAACAGAGTTGAGATAGTTTGATCCTGAAAGGATTTATAAAGTATTTAAAACATTTTACAAGTGTTTTTCATAGAATTTATAAGGTTTAAACTGTTTTCAAAGGTTTTTTAAAATTCTAAAGTAGAAAGTTACCTGAGTAGGAGGGAGAGAAGTAATAGCAGTAGCACTCTCAATAAAAGGACTAGAGCTAGGTTGCCCCTGATAAAGAAACATTCCTCAAGAACAATCAGTTATTTTTCTAAAACAATATTAGAAAGAATAAGAGAATGAGTTTACTAAAAAGAAAAATTTATCAGATCTGCCATGTACAGTACTATTCTTCAACGTAAATGCCATTTTCAATTAAACCTTTTCTGGAATACCATAGGGCCCACTTTGATCTATTGAAAATGACAACAATCCCCTTCTCCTAATTCTTTCTGATTTCTCTCTTCTCTATTCTCATTTTTCTCGATCTCTCATCTCCCACTCTCTCTCTCTCTCCTACTCTCCTTCTCTCCTTATCTCCTCTTTCTTTCTTGAAAACAAAGAAATCCTTTCAAAATCACAACTTCAATTTAATCTGCTTGCCTCTGTCGTGGATGAACAGCGTGTTTTATTCGTTCTAGGGATACTCCCCCCAAGGTTGAGTATAAAATTTTTCAATTTGAGTTTCTTTTATTTGTTTCCTTCTCCATAAAACTTTAATGGACCAGATCTGATATCTAACCCAATGTTATTTCCGATAGACCAGATCCGGTGGACTAAATATGCTTAGATCAAGGCTGAGTATGATATTTCTCAATAAAATGCGTCAGCAAGCATGCAGGTGGAGAAAATTGTTTCATGTTATTGATGGACAAATATCGTCATTCAAGCGAATATGGTCCACTAAGAGAGCGAAAGACATCACTATGGTGGACAAGTTTTGTAAACTTTTCCACCCAAGCGGATCTGGTCTACTAAGACCAAAGGACATTAATGTGGTGGACAAAAAACCTGTTCGAGCTTTAAATCTGGTCTACTAGAGGCACAATAAGATCAGTTCATGCATCAGTAGACCTGCAGGTGGACTAGTAGAGTCCAATCAAGCTGATCTTGTCCACTTCAGAGGAAGAAAAACAAATTTGGGATGGACTAAACCTAATTAGACGTTGGATCCGGTCCACTAGAAGTTCAGCACGTGTGTGTTTTTTGCCACAAAATTGTCCCTGTTTCAAAACACACGTCACTCATCCCAACTTTTTTTTAATCCTCCCTTTCTTTAATTCAAGGATAGAAATGTTTTTTTCTCTTATGCCATTAACTTAGAAAATGGCATTTCTGACAAAGAAAAACTAAAATGACATTTCTCACAACTGTCATTTTAAAAGTGGCATCTATACTAGTATTTTTGCAGCAGTTTTTGCTCAAAAATGTTATTTGGAAAGTTTTTACATTGAATGCTATTTAATGCTTATACTCATATCCAAACAAATTTAGTTACCTTTCTCTACTATCCTTATAACCAAACATAATTAAAATATTTTAAATACTCATATATATATATATAAAGTTCTATAATTAATATAGATATTTAGAAGATTTATTCCAGATTAAAAAAAAAATATTCTCCTATCATCTCTTTTTGATTTTAAAATTTAAATGTAGTGAATCATCATATAATACATAAATTTAATGGAAAAGGTGTATTTTCTGCATATATTGTGATTTGAATTTTTTAAAACAAACATATATTACTCAATTAATATAAAAAGTGTGTGTACAACAAACATATATAGTAAGTTTATTGTATATAGTAAATTATAAAAATTTAAGAAGTTTATAATTTATAACTAATATATCTAAACTTAATAACAAGTTTAAAATTATAAATATTTAAATATATTAAATTTTCAAAATTACACAAACGAGTTATATTATATGACAGGTTATATGACATTACAAAATTGAATTAATAATACTAAAAAATAAACTATCAGTAGTAATATGATATTTCAATATGGGTTAAATCCTCATTTTAATGTTTTAACAACACCAATATAAAATATGTTGAATCAAACTGATTTAATTAAGATTGTAGTAAATAAAATTATTGTGCGGTATACCACATTTTATATTAAATCACTAAAATTAACAAAAGAGTATATTAGCAAAATTAGTATTAAAATAGTACATTAACAAAAAAAAAAAAATTTTAAACTTATCCCGCGGTGTACCGCGGGTCATAATCTAGTTTCTCACTAAATTCCCTACTAAAAATACATGCTCAACTGTCACACAAATATCCTCAACAGTAACACATAGATGAATAACTCCTCCACTTTGTGCTTATTTAAGCATAAAAGCTTCAAGTTGCTTATCATTTCTAATAAAGATCGGAATACTATCTATGGTAGCAGCAATAGCAAATAATGTATAACTAAGCTTTAAACATTGTGTCTGAATATCAATGGCAAAATCTTCTAAAAGGACCTTTACCAACTCACTAAATCTAGTTTCTCATCAATGTTAATCAAAGAAGCTCTCCTTTCATTATCCATCTTAAATTCCCAATGAATATTGTTGTTCAACTTCCATAATCCACATACTGAATACAATTCAATCATTTGTACACCCAAAACAAGTCTTGAGAAAACAAAGCAATATCACAAATTACAAAACTACATTACTCGAACAACAATTAAAAAAATACTTCATATTCCCAAACATATCCCAACAATTATATCAAAGCCAACTGTAGGTTTCGAAAGATCTATTAAAGGACTTTATAGTCACAAACATATCACAACAAGTGCTTTAGACCTAACAAACTGTGATCAAATTTGAAATCGAAACAACAATCTAATAGCTAAAACAAAATTGAAATTGAAATTGAAATTGAAATCAAAAATAAAATTCAGAAACAAGCTTACACGATGGAGAAGAAGAGACGACTAAGAGGATAAACAACGGAGAAGCAGTGAAAACGGCGAAGGAGAGATGGGTGGAGAAGAAGAGATCAAAGATGAAAAGATGACACTAGAGAAGGAGAGATGACACCGGAGAAGGAGAGATGACGAGAGAGAAGGAGAGATGACGACGGAGAAGGTTGGCGACAGAGAAGGTCGATGACGAAGATGAAGGAAGGGCAGAATTTTCTTTACAAATTAAAAGAATGATACTTTTAAATGGCCACCAGGGATATTTTGAAAAAGGGGTATAAAATAAGGGGTATTAGTAAAAAATTCTCTAAAAATATATAAAAAAAAAAATGAGATTTATAAAATTGAGATTTATAAACACAACTGCTTCAATACAAGTTTTGTTTTATTTTCTGGATTTTACCATATTTATATAATTCACGAATTTGAACATTGTACTATGTACCGAAGATCAGTTGAAATGAGAGTATAAAACTAAGTAAATTAAATGTAAAAGATAATAAAATGTATAAAATAAATCAAATAAAATATTATCTATGATTTTATAACTAATAAATTTTATCTGTTATTTTATAACTAATAAATTACAATAAAATTTAAGTAAACATTTTTCCCTGCTGTACAACAAGGATAACTATCTAGTTAGCAATTACAAGACATGAATAGTCAATTATGATCAGATCAAACAGGCATATTCAACTGATCATATCAATTAGGCATATGTAAACTGGACCACTACCAAAAACGAGTGAGATAGACATATAAACGTATGGTGTGAATTGCTGGATGGGTCCATTATTAGTTTGAATTTGGCAACAACAACAAAAACGTGCGTCCTTTCATACACTCACTGGATTTTTGCATCAACCCCTTTTTTTTTGTTTTTTCTTCCGTCCATCAACCCTTTAAAATTTGATTCTCTTGTAAATCAGGTTTTGGATTTTTATGTTATTGCAAGAAATAAAATATGAAACTTTTTCATACTTTTAGGCTTAAATCTGTTTTATAATATACAGTATGTTGTTTAACTTATTTAATCTACAAGTGTATTATAGAAAAAAAATTATGTGAAGTTTCTTACTATTTGGCCGATGTGGGATTAAGAAAAAAAATTGATTACAAGCCAAACCTCGAATATTCGTTACAAATTGAGTTTCTTATATGAAGATAAAAACTGAGTTTCTTATTATTCGTTACAAAATCTATGATATTTCCATTTATAATTTCTATTCGGTTCAGAAATATCAATCGATCTCAACCCGGTTCGAGTCAATCTCATCAATTTTCCAATACCTCCGACAATCTCATTCATACGGGATTAAAACGTATGTAATTAGATATATTTTCAAAATAGCGATATAATATCAGGCCTGTGGATCATCTTTGTGGCGATTATACCAAATTGTGGGGTTACGATAACGTTTATACCCGGTCATAGGTTCACTCTCATACCAAAATCAGGATCTTTTGGTAAGTTGATATCCACAACGTTGTATTTCGTTTAGATTTTCGAACCGCACTTTAGTGAAGTTAAAATCATCAAGTCGTGTTGAACGTATGTTACAATTCTTCGTACTTTCGTTGTTCACGGAAAAAATTGTATCTTAAGCTTGGTGGTCGTCATTGCCTTCAGATAACTATATATCCAAATTATCCATCGGAATCATCAATAAGACAGTATGTTTATGTCCCTCATCTTTTTCCTAGTTAAACGAAAACCATATGAAGATTGGATCTCTTACAAACGAGATGCGAATATCATCAGGAAAAAAAAATTATAGGTTAGTGCTCTCCCAAGAAGAAATCAACAGCACCTTAAACATTCTTCTTCTCCAAAGAAATAGCAAGTTTACTAATCATTATGAAACCGTGCATTCGTGGTTTGGCTTGTAATCAATTTTAATTTGCGCACCCATACATTAGTTATCTTAGATTCTCATGTTGTTATGATCACAAGTAGCAAATTGGGGATATTAATATATATATATAAACCATGCAAATAAGTGGTAGCATCTATGTTATTTTGGCGTGAAAGGAATGAACGAATCTTCTCCAAGTATCTTCACGTACTTTTCAAAGTAATCATCCCACAGTCCCACTTTGCTCAAGAATATAATTAATATATCTATCTATGCGATGTCTTGAATACTATTTTAGTTGCATAAAAAGGAAGAGTATTTTTTGTATCACTTTTAGTATTATTTCTGTGATTGGTTATAATTAAAACAGTTTTATTTTCTGGTTTAATTATAAGCAGAACCAACAATTAAATGGTTCCCTACAATTGCAAATTCATAAAGATGGAAAAGAACTGCATTTTAAGACTATGGCGTCTGCTATCCACCTTGTTAGCGATATCATTTTAGATACTATTTGCGGTTGCTATACATGTCCATAATTTTCACATGGTGGTCCTCTTATGCGTTACATAGTAGCAATTGTTGAATTGTCCACATACACACACTAAAAGATAAGATGTCACTCGTGAACATTTTCGTGGAGGTTATGGACTTATAGATAAAACAAAGTTAATATTTGTCACTCTTTCAGACTTTAAAACGTTGTATATTCCTTTCTTACAATATACACTAGTCGTTAACCAATCAACACATCTGTATGCAACAATAAAATTTATATTTTTCGAAATTAAATAAAATTTGAATAAAAATTTAAACTTGTATAAATAGATGAAGGTTGGAGAAGCAGAGGATTGTAAGTCAGAGAAAAAATAAATAAAAAGATGTTTTGTAGAGAGTCATCGTCGAGTCTCCAGACCGTGAACATAGCAAAGAGTCTCAGCTCTTTGTTCCCTAAGCCATCAGCGTTCATCAACCCCATCTTTGTAGGACGTAGAGACAAGCTGCCTCGTCGAGGACGATGTAAGGTCACCGCCTCACGGGCTAATACTGAACATGGAGGTAATGTAGTGAAAAAAAACGCTCCGAAAATTAAAGTAAAGGGATTTATAACAGCCCAAGAAGAGTCTCGGGGGATAGCCTTTTCTAGACCTCTCGATCAAATAGCTGATATCCGCGGCAAATCACTGCTTGTAGAGCTTATCAGCGCCGAGACTGACCCACGTGAGTTTTTTTTTTTTTTTTGGTTACATTTTTTATTTTTGTTTGATAAATATAAAATAATGTTAAATGTTAACCAAAGTACACATATGTCAGGGACGGGGACAGAGAAGGATCCCGTAGAAGACTACGCACAACGTATATGGTGTGAAGCCCCTGATGAGAAATATGAGTGCGAGTTTGAGATGCCTGAAGATTTTGGAACTATTGGGGCCATCAGGGTTCAAAACCAGTACCATAGAGAGTTGTTCCTCAAGAAGATGGAGATTGAGTTACCTGACGGGACCGTTACATTTACATGTGACTCATGGATCGCCCCTAAGTCCGTTGACCCAGCCATGCGGATATTCTTCTCTAGCAACTCCTACTTGCCTTCCCAAACACCGGAGCCTCTTAAACAGTTTCGAAAGAAGGAGCTAGAGACCTTAAAAGGCAATAACCGCGAAAAACTTGGTGAATTTACCAAGTACGAGCGTGTTTACGACTATGATGTGTACAACGATCTGGGTGACCCTGACAATGATCCTGAACTTGCTCGTCCAGTAATTGGAGGCCTTTCACATCCTTATCCAAGGCGTTGCAAGACTGGTCGCAAACCTTGTGAGTCTGACCCCTCCTCAGAGCAACGCTACGGTGGCGAATTCTATGTCCCTAGAGACGAGGAGTTCTCTACAGCCAAGGGAACTTCATTCACAGGCAAGACTATCTTGGCAGCTATTCCTGCGGTGTTCCCTCAGATTGAGTCTGTTCTGTTGGATCCCCATTTGCCTTTTCCACACTTCAAGGCCATACAAAATCTCTTTGAAGAAGGCATTGAGCTTCCTAAGGATGCTGGCCTCTTACCTTTGCTCCCAAGACTCATCAAAGCTGCTACTGAAGCTCGCGATGATATTCTCCAGTTTGAAGCTCCAGTCCTCATTAACAGTACTTACCTCTCTCCTTTTGAATCTTCCATTACATTATTCCAATTCTGTACTGTCTAGGTTGTCAGTAAACTCACTTTCTAATATCATTCACGTTGATTCAGGGGATGGATTTTCATGGTTACGAGACCACGAGTTTGCTCGCCAGACACTTGCGGGCCTTAATCCTTATTGCATTGAACTAGTTAAAGTAAGCTACACATAATACATGCCTTTGACTCTAAACCATGGTGCTAGAAAAAATTAATCAGTAAATCATTCGTACTCAAACTCTATATTTAGATTCATCTCCAATGATAAATTATTTGTTTAACCCTTTTAGAGTAGGACTTCCATTTTATTTGCATAGTAAACACTAAATTTTAATAATTTTTTTTATTTTCTACCTTGAAAATTTATTTTCTCCCATTTACCAAAGATAAATGTAATGTTTCTTTTGGTCCATATATAATAAATTGTTTCTTTGGAATAACTTTAATAATAACAGAGGATATTTCCATTCAAAAGAAGAAAAAAAAACAGAGAAAACTATAAATAAAATAACATATACATATAGGATGTTGATATAAATTTCTCGTGTTGGTGATTCCAGGAGTGGCCGTTGAAAAGCAAACTAGACCCAGCCATTTATGGTGATCCCACCTCACTCATTACTTGGGATATTGTGGAAAAAGAAGTTAAAGGAAACATGTCAGTTGATGAGGTAAGACTATTGACATGTTTTAGATAGAAAATGCATGTTTGTGTATAAAGAGGATTATTTTCATAATGAATGATCAATCATCAATGTATCATGTAATGCATACAGGCTCTAAAGAGTAAGAGATTGTTCGTGCTGGACTATCACGATTTGCTTCTACCGTATGTGAACAAAGTGAGAGAGTTGGATAATACCACCTTATATGCGTCTCGAACACTGTTCTTCCTCAGCGATGATAGCACATTGAGGCCTGTTGCCATTGAGTTGACATGTCCCCCAAATATCAACAAGCCTCAATGGAAGCAAGTTTTCACCCCAGGTTATGATGCTACCTCATGCTGGCTGTGGAGCCTTGCTAAGACTCATGCTATATGTCATGACGCCGGTTATCACCAGCTTATTTCTCATTGGTATTGAAAACACTCTTTAATTCAAAATAGATATGATCATCTCATATATATATTACATTACATGCATGTGACATATAATTAACTAGTAAGAGATGGATAAATTTACAGGTTGAGGACTCACTGTTGTATGGAGCCATACATAATAGCGGCAAACAGACAACTAAGTGCCATGCATCCAATCTACAGGCTTTTGCATCCTCACTTCCGCTACACCATGGAGATCAACGCTCGTGCACGCCAAAGTCTTATCAATGCAGGTGGAATCATTGAGACTTGTTTTTGGCCCGGGAAGTATTCAGTAGAGCTAAGTTCAGACGTCTATGATAAATTATGGAGGTTTGACATGGAAGGCTTACCTGCCGATCTCATCAGAAGGTGTGTTTTGCTTATTATAAGAAAAGATATTAATTACCACCATAATTTAGTTACAAAGCGAAATAAATATTTTATTACATATAAAAATTTGCAATACAAGGGGGCTGGCTGAGGAAGATGAGACCGCAAAACATGGACTACGCCTAACGATACCAGACTACCCATTTGCGAATGACGGTCTAATATTGTGGGATTCAATTAAGGAGTGGGTGACAGACTATGTGAAACATTATTATCCCGACGCAGAACTGATCAAATTGGACGAGGAACTCCAAGGATGGTGGACTGAAGTGCGGAACATAGGGCACGGTGACAAGAAAGACGAACCCTGGTGGCCTGTCCTCGAAACACAAGATGACTTGATTGGTGTGGTAACAACGATTGCGTGGGTTGCCTCCGGTCACCATGCAGCTGTGAATTTTGGACAGTATGGATATGGAGGATACTTTCCCAACCGACCAACTACAACAAGGATAAGAATGCCAGTGGAAGAACCGACAGATGAAGAGCTAAAGGAGTTTTTTGAGACGCCAGAAAAAGTGATGCTTAAGACATACCCATCTCAAAAGCAGGCGACCCTAGTGATGGTCACTTTGGATCTTTTATCAACTCATTCACCTGACGAAGAGTACATCGGAGAATACCCAGAAGCATCTTGGGCCAACGACCCTATTATATTTGCTGCTTATGAACGTTTTAAAGGCAGACTCCAATATCTAGAAGGAGTGATAGATGAGAGAAATGTAACCCTTTCTCTAAAGAATAGAGCGGGAGCTGGTGTAGTTAAGTATGAGCTTTTGAAGCCTATATCTGAGGCTGGTGTTACCGGAATGGGTGTTCCCTACAGTATTTCTATTTGATCTATACATTTGCTTTCTCATAATTTCTTTCTTCTTCTGTATGTCTTTTCAATATAAATATCTCAAGTCTCAATTGCTAGAGAATAATAATACCAGATGTTTTTAGACTTGATTGGCTTTTTCTTAGGTATCCGAAAAATATAAGCTGTTTAAAAATATAAGATGTTTTGAGTGAAAGCATGCATATTAAAAAAAGACCACTTTAAAAAAGTTCAATCAATCATAAACAATACTGAATAATAAAAATATTAAACAAATCTAATAGTAGCATAGAAACTTGAAAACATCTTATATTATGAAACAAAAATTCTTCTCTAAAACATCTTATATTATGAAACGGAGGGAGTATATAACAAAAGCATACAAAAAACATTCTATTTTTTTTTGGGATTTGGCTTCTCAAATTTCTATCTCTCCTATATAAATATACTTCGAAGAAGAAGAAGACAGATTGGAGAAAAAGGAGAAGAATAAGCGAATGAAGTTACAGATTTGCCCCAAGTAAAAAGGTTAAAGAGGGTGTAATCAGAGTATCCTACGGTCCAGATTTCGCGGCGAATAAATTTCCTTTTGTCCTAAACTCCTCCACTTTAATCGGATTAATAGTCCTGCTTTGAGACACTCTAGTCCTCAAGGCCTGGTTTCCCATGATTGCCTTGAGATAAAACTCAAGATATCTCCCTTTGTCCCCAGGTATCAAATCTTGAGCTTCAATAACATTAACCCTTAGGTACCAAAGCTTAGGAGAGAGATAAATCTTGGAGCGGATGTTGGCAAGAGCATCAGATCCACTAACAGTTGCAGCATCAGAGTGCCAAGCTTCAGGGAAAGCTTCATCAGCTTGAGTACCAAACCAAACAGCAAGCATAAGCTCTCCCCTAACTTTATCACTTTTCCTATCCTCAAGCCTATACCATTGTGGCGCGAGGGGACTATCACGAGGAACTCTCTTAGGTACTTTGTTCAAATCAAAGACAACACGACCAATCAAATCATCTTTGACAACATCCTTATCCTTGACAGTAGCTTCAAGGAAAGAAGCTTGAATCCTATCTTTAGAAAATGCGAAAACTTGATTCCACTCAGGGTTAGACTTCTTCTCGAAATGGCGTGAACCTCAACATAAGGGTCACAACTACCAGTGAGGGTGAGGTCTTTACCAGGTAACTCCTTTACCGATTAACCTTTGTAGTTGAATACATGTTGTCTCATGTCGTCGGAATCGAAGTTCATTCCCATGTAAACCCTCCCAGAAGCACCACAACCGATTAATTCCCCATTCCTACACCGAATCGACGACAATTCTTCCTTTCTAGGAGCAGGAAGTCCAGGAGGCGACTTTTTCGAGAGGCCGATATGAGAGTTACGGATACTTGAGTTAATCTTCCCGACGAATCCGCTAAGACCTCCGCCGCTACTACCATCTTCTCCGGCTAAAGAAGAAATCAGTACTCAAATTGGGCGATAGAAAGAAGAAAAAGAAATGGATCGATAGAAAGAAGAAGAAATTATTGTGTCCCTAGTGGCAAAAAAAAATGAGTTGTATTAATTGTTATAATTTATAGATTTTTTATGATGTGCCAGTCTCTGTTTCAATACAAAAGCTGATGTGTCAGCGCTGGGGAGAAACCAAAAATTTTTATTGTATTGATTACTCTTAATCCTTCGTTTTATGACGTCACTCTTAAATACCAACACCACCACAAGCTTCAAAATTAACTCCTGAAAGGGTTTACTGTGCGAGAGAACTAACGTCTTAACTCTCCTCTTTCGATCTCCATTCTCACCGCCTCCACACTTTCTCACATCGCCTTTCTTCATCTACTTACTTCTAAAGCATGGTAAAAACCAAGAATATGCGCCGACAGACTACGCCTGTACCGATCCTGCTACCGACAGAGGAACCGAATCTATCAATTCCGCCCACATTTAAACCAAATCCGCCCTCTTCATACCGGCGCCGTTCGTTTAGGATAAAATAAATTCGAATTGAACCATCCCCGTCTCCTACTTCTGAGTCTGGGGAACGTCCACTTGTGAGTCAGACCTCCCGCCTACGTCATCGGGGAAAACGTTTGGCAAAGCCTGGTAAGGAAAACGGAATTCTGATAACGTGTCTTTTATTTAACGTAATTTGATGCGTGCAAAGATATGCCCTACTTCTCCTTGCTTAGATTCCCTTCTACGACCACCTTAATATCTCAGTTCTTGTCATTCATATTGTTTTACCCGTCCCTTTGACCTTTTCCATCAAGTCGTCCCGATTGTAAAGTAATATATGCCCCAGTGCCTGTGAACTATAGTAGTACATTGGTTTATGTTGATTTCTTTACACCGTCCAATCTTGTATGTTCTGACAACACTAGAGATCTGTTCCAATTTTCCTCGTATGTCATAAACTTGGCACCTCGTCGATGACACACAGCTGTCAGAGACTGTTATTTTGTCCAACAGTTTGGATAGCTCTGCAAATGGTACTAACTCAATAGATGTTCAAAGTTTAGATGATGGACAGAGCTTACATGGTGGACATACCTCGGATGCAGGCCAAAGATCAGACCATGGGCAAACCTCAGAAGGTGTTGCAGCCTCTGTTGACGGCCATAGCTCAGAAGGTGTTGAAGCCTCTGTTGATGGCTATAGCTGAGACGATGTTGCAGACTCTGTTGATAGCCGTAGCTCAGACGATGTTGCAGACTCCATTGACGGCCATAGCTTAGACGATGTTGCAGACTCTGTTGACGGCCATAGCTCAAGTCAGAGGATGTTGCAGCGTCAGATGATGGGGCTACCATTTCTAGTGCATCTGTCTCTTCTTCCAAAGGTGGATCCTCTATATTTCTACTGCGGCGATTTTTTGTCGATTGTTTACCGTTAACTAACATGTTTCCCTTACACTTATCAGATTCTTTATCTACTCAGCAGTTCTTGCCAAGTTGACTTTTTGCAACAGACCGGTATCCAACGGAAGGAAGAGTGAACTCATACTCGAAACTACAATATCTAATCGATATTTTATTTATTTTGGATGGCACACCAGACAGACCAGAGCTACATATCCTGCTACGCTCTCGATTGTAGTAGGATATGTTGCTTAGTTGCTACAAAGAAAAGCAACGTTTAATTCACTTCTTTGATTGTATTTTCTTTTTCTTAACTTTAATTATCTCTTAGTTAGATGTGTATGTCCTAAAATGACTATGTAATCTTTGTTGATGAAGAAAATCTTTACGGATTCAACAAGTCGACCACTTATAACGTTTATTTTGTTTTTTTTTTTGACAAAACGTTTAGTTTTTTTTTTTTGTGCAAAGGCAAAACGTTTAGTTTTTTTTTTTAACACTAGAACTTCATTTATTGGTGGAAAATGTTGGTACAAGATTGATAAGTGAACAGATACATACAGGAATGAAAAAATCTTGGGTTCACCCTTAGGGTGAACCACTCTTATTCACCTCCTCTTAATTAACCAATCAAAATACAACAAACTGCCATGTCATATCATATTTATAAAATAAATCAAAATTAAAATAAAAAGACAAAACAAGTTAAAGAAAACAATTCTGTAGATTTTTTATTAAGGAAATTATGTTGGTTTAGGTTTATAAAATAATGATTAGAGTTTAGATTTTATAATTAAACGAAATCATATGTCGGTTTGGGTTTACAAAAAGTGTTTAGGGTTTAGTTTTTACAACTAAACAAAATTATATGTCGGTTTGAGTTTACAAAAGAGTGGTTAGAGTTTAGGGTTTAGATTTTACAATTGAATGTCGGTTTAGGTTTACAAAAGAGTGGTTAGAGTTTAGGGTTTAGATTTTACAATTAAACGAAATTATATGTCGGTTTGGGTTTACAAAAGAGTGGTTAGGGTNGTTTAGATTTTAAAATTAAACAAAAGTTTATGTCGGTTTGGGTTTACAAAAGAGTGGTTAGAGTTTAGGGTTTAGATTTTACAATTAAAGAAAATTATATTTTAATTTGGGTTTATAAAAAGAGTGATTTGGGTTTCGATGTTATAATTTAAACTATAATATAATATTTAAAATTAATTGATATACAGAATTTGTTTCTTTAATCAATAATTTGTTTCCTTAACTAAGAGGGGGTGAACCCAAGAATAGTTATTTGATTTATTTTATTAATATGATATGACATGGCAGTTTGTTATAATTAATTTAGAATTTTATTTAGAATGTTTTTTCTTCTTCTTACATTTTATACAGTTTATAACCTAATTAAATTAAAAAAATTATTAGATAGGATATAAAATTTTAACACACTTAATTTTGTTTTCTATAATTAAACAGAGGTGTATATGCCTACTATATAAGGGTCCGCACAATGTGCGGATTTTAAAATTGTTGAAAAAATAAATCCTAAACCCTAACTAATTTTTTAAAAATAGAAACAAAAAATATTTCTTGAAGTAAATATTTTAATAATTTTAGTTAGAGAAAAAAAAATCATATTTGTATTTACCTTCATACACTTATTTATATTTTCAATTTTAAATATATTATAACAATTATTACAATAATCTAAAGCTAATCTATATCCCACCAAAACTTTTGCCAAATACTCATCATTACAAATATTATTATTGTCAAATTTCAAGAACATTTCACAACTTATTACAAAATATTTTACATGCAAAGAATTCATCAAAACAACATATAATTAATAACTATGTACAATTTTACTGTATGTTTTACCATTAAAAATATGCTCTTACACCCAAAATTATTTTATTGTTAAAGTATGCTCTTTATCACCACCTAAAATGTCTTTTAAACTAATTAAACAAATTTTATGTTGCTTTACTTTCATTTTGGCATAATTATAGTTCTTATAATTACTAAAATTATTTTGTGACATAATTTTTTTAACCATAAATTTTTTTACTCCAAAGATATTTTGGATGAACAACTAGTGAAAATTATCTACTCGAGTACAATGATTTATGACTAATCCAATAAAAGTTTTTATTGAGAAATTGAAAAAAAGTTAATATAACATAATAAAATTAAAAATTTGAAAATTGTAAACAATTCAAAATAAAAACTTTATACACAATCAAAAACATGATATATGTCATAATCACGTGAAATGATCGATGACCTGTTTACTCCTCAGAAGTATCGCATTGTACCAAAATTACTTAGAACTTAACCTCGACTCAAATATTCTTGAATCATAAGTTCTCAACTTATTTCTACTCAATCAAAAGTTCTCATATATTTCTCTATATACCTGGGTTTAAACGGTTTACGAACCAAATCCGATAAAAAACCACATAAATCCGGTTTGAAACCAATTTTAAAACGGTTTACAGTTCTAACTTCCCAAATTTCAAAATGGCTTCTCAATTACTCAATCAAGTAGCTTTTGTTTCAGTACCAGAATCATTGACATTATCTAGCAGAGAAAACTCTAGATTTTGACCAGAAACATCAACCATCGATTAATCTTCGAAACTTATAATGCTACTAACTGTAGAATCACTTTTGGAACATCCATCAGTATCTCCATCCTCGATTAATTAGCGGGCTTTATATACTTTGATTTCATTTCATTGCTTATGATAGCTTCTATTGAACAACCTGCACGAATAAAAGACCCACAATAGATAAACAAAATTATATCAGGAAAAAATCAAAGATCAAAGCTTTCTAAACATTTAAATTTTTGTACATATAATGTTATTTTCTTAATTAGCTGTCCTATTACGTTTCAAAAATAACAATTCTTTTGACATAACTTATGTTATTCTTTTTAGATTTGTTATTTCCTATTTATAGATTAATAATAATATACATGTTTAATGAATTAATTTTTTTTATACATGTCAAAATCTAATTAAGAAAACACGTATAATATAATTAGCGTACAATGAAAGATATATTAGTTTGTTAATTTTCTTTTTTGATTTAGGAAATATCTTTTTAGATATAAACATGTAAATTTTATGTAGATTTAATGCTATTATCTTAATTAGCTGTTCTGAAAAAATAATAATTTTTGACACATGTCAACATCTCATCAGTATACTTGACACATGTCATGATCCTGTTAATGGCTAATTTTGAAAACCCAACTTTTTATAATAATATACATGTTTAATGAATTATTTTTTTGTTTATACATGTCAAAATCTAATTAAGAAAACACGTATAATATAATTAGCGTACAATGAACGATATATTAGTTTGTTAATTTTCTTTTTTGATTTAGGATATTTCTTTTTAGATATAAACATGTAAATTTTATGTAGATTTAATGCTATTATCTTAATTAGCTGTTTTGAAAAAATAATAATTTTTGACACATGTCAACATCTCATCAGTATACTTGACACATGTCATGATCTTGTTAATGGCTAATTTTGAAAACCCAACTTTTTGTAATAAGATTTTATGATTAGTAATTTTTTTATTTCTTGATTTTTTTAAAATATTTTTTCTTTTAAAATTAGTAATTTGTGTAAAATTGACACCTGTCACGATCTGGTGAGTTAGTAACTTTTGAAATTAACACGTGACACGATCTGGTGAGTTAGTAAGATTTTCTTCTTTTAAAATTAAAAATTTGTGTAAAACTGACATTTGTCACGATCTGATGAGTTAGTAATTTTTGAAATTGACATGTGTCATGATCTGGTGGGTTAGTAACTTTTGAAATCATACTTTATATAATAAGATATGGTATGTTAGTGTATATTTTTACAATTTTATTTTATTTTAGAATATTAAGAATATGTTGTAGTATGTGTAATATTTTGTAATTCATATACTAAATAATTTATAAGTTAATTTTCCAAACTATGACTACAAATCTATAGTATATGAAATAAACTAATAGTTTTAGTGTTGGTTCTATAGTCCAAACCCGCCATGCTAGGCGGATCACGCAACATGTTCAAAATTCATTTTTTATCAAATCAGTTTTTCAAATTTTCAAAAAACAATACCTCTTCACTCACCTCCTTATAAAATAAAGAAATAAAATCTGTATACATTTATAATTATGTTTGTTACCTTTTAAAACAATTAATATCTATAAAAAAATATATAAGTAGAGTTAATTTCTTTATTAAATTAATTATTTAATGTTAATGGCATGTTTTTAAATAAATGCCAACTTGAGGATTTATTTTATAAATGTCTCAAAAAATGTATATATAGATATAATAGATACACTTTGTGGTGGTTTATGTGGGTCGGTACGCTTGGCCCATTGGGTACGTGTCCAAGATCAAATCCGTTTTTTTAAGAGGAAATTTGGAAAATACTCGGTCTTATCTTAAGGTTTCAAGAAATATCCTCTTCTTATATTTTAGAAAACTATTTTCATAATATCTACGAAAATACTTGGTCTTATGTTTACAGTTTTGAGATATCCTCATCTTATCATTTAGAAAACTATTTTCATAATATTCCTATATAAGTAAAAGAGAAGTACAAAAGTGCTTCCGGATCGGGTCAATTTCGCAAAAATAACCCAAAATTAAAGGAGTCGAATTCAGGTAAAAAATACCGCGGCATTATAAATGGGTTATCGGATTTTCCGAAAATAAATCATATAATAAATTCCCCCAGAAATATACCATAATAGTTACTATAATATATATTTTTCCTACAATTTAGGAAACTAACAAAACAATATAATTGATTGCACAAATCAGTAAGATCTCAAACTTTAGTAAATATATATACTATCAAGATCTCAATCTTTTATATATGTAAACTAATTTAATTTTGATTATATGTTAATATATACTTCCGGAATTAGAATCCATTTTAATATAATTCATAAATAATGATGATATAATTAAATAATTTTAAAAATCCGAAAAATAAATTTTAAATTATATAACTATACAAAAACGAAAATACTAATGAGAATTAATGAGATACTGAAAAACGTCTCTACCGACGTCCTGAAAGAGCTCTATTCCTCCGGGGTCTCTCTTTCTAACCTCGAAACCAGTAAGTTAATAATCCTTATGTCTTTCTACATTACTGGATTGGTTTTAAACATTCAATTGGCTGCATGTATTTTCCTTTTGCATGGAGTCTCAATCCTTTTTTTTTTGGTGAAACAAAGCAAGCTTTGGTCTTCAAATTCAAGTTTCCTGTTGGATAAATGGTATTCCACCTTCGGAAAATTTAATGCTCATATCCGGAGAGAGGAACTTCATTCCATATCTTGGCATGCTAGAGTTGAACCGGGTCAAAGTTATTCGTGAATTACCATTTGATGATAATCCAAATACTGCCTCCAATCCTATTGACTACCCCGTCTGGGAAATTTTTTTATTGGCAGGTATTTTTGTCTTCCTTCTCTCATATATATAGTCCAGCAAATTAATTAAGCTGTTGTTGTTTCTCAAACTATGTCGTTTTTTCCACAGATAGTGTGGGTTCTGTTTGGTCGTGCGCAGTATGCCGTAAAACTGGCCGAGGCTTTGAAAGTTTCTGCATGTGCACCCAAACTCAAACTTAGATGAAGATAACTTAGATGAAGATGAAGAAGAGGAAGAGGAAGAAGAAGAGGAAGAGGAAGAGGAAGAGGAAGAGGAAGAGGAAGAGGAAGAGTAAATCCCACATGTTCTTATGGTTTGTGACTAATTTAGACATAACATTCAGTATAAGCTATTCATATTTATCTATCTCAAATTGATTCATGATCTTGCAAATTTATCTAATTCATAATAACCTCGGACACTTTTGAAATTTGAACTAAATAAAAAAACACAACTTTTTACATCGCTATCTTCAGAGTATATTTTACTTCAGTCAATAAATAATATTAACCAGCTCAAGCTCTTTATAAAGCCCCATTGCTGACTCACGCAGATTCGTTGCAGCAATTGTTTCAATCCCCACAATTTGGCAAACAAAGGATACTAAAATATATAAACATCAGCATATTCATCAAGAAAAAGGCTCAAATTACTACTAAATAACATATCAACTCTCAATATCAGCATATTCATCAAGAATCGGTTGAATCTTCCATGCCTTGTATGCCTTGCATATTTTAAATTCAATTATATTAAAGTCTCTCATCCAATACTCCCCAAATAATTCTACAAGGTTTTTGTCCCTCATTTTGTTGGACAATTGAATTTCTTTCTACAATGTTACAGTTAAATTTGTCACGATTGTCCTTTTCAATCTAGTGAAATTTTGCCATATATTTTATGTTGGGTTGAGAGTCTTTTCGGTCTTAGAGTTGTTCAGACTATGATCCTCTATCACGAGTTTTTTCCTTTTTTCCCTTCGATTAGACTTATGTGTTAAAAACTCTTCTTTGTGTGTATCTCTCTCTTCATCATCAAAATTTGGAGATGATGAATCCATCTGCAAATCATAAGTAATACTTTGAAAATCAGTTAGAACTAGAACAAAAATTAGATGTAAACAAACTAAAAGATAAATTAGAACCAGTTCCAACTATAACAAAATAGAGAGCTAAACAAACTTAAGCAACATTCAAAACCAAAACTCAAAAAATATTGAAGGTACAAGTTACTTATACCACCAATGCATCATCATTAACAGTCAAAAATCAAGCAAAGCTTGGCCACATCAAGGAAAATATTTTCTGTATCCTTAGAATAAGGCAAACTGTAATCAAATCAAAACCAAATTACTTCAGACCAAAAAAGAAACACTTCACCATCAAAATCTCCAACCATTAAAATCTTCTAAGAATCACTTAAAACAATAGCAAAGAACAAGAACATTCTTCTTTACTTGTACTTTACCGAATATCCATCGAGTAGGGACTTTGGTGATCTCCCGCGGATATCAATGATGTCATCAAGAGGTTTCGACCAAGCTATGCCCTCCAGCAACTCTTCTTGGTCCCTTATGAATTCCTTTACTTTAATTTTCTTACAAGTTTTTTCCACTATATTACCGGTTCAATATTAGATCGTGAAGCGGTAACCTTACATCGTCCTATGAGTTTTTGACGAGGCAGCTTGTCTCGACTTTTTCTGGAGATGGGGTTGATGAGTGCTGATGGTTTAGATGACAGAGAGCTGAGACTCTTTGCTATGTTCAAGGTCAAGAGACCTGACGACGACTCTCTACAAAACATCTTTTTTATCTCTTCTATTTTCCTTACATTCATTTCCGCTTCGTCTATTTATACAAAGTCTAATCAATCAATATTATGCATATTTCTGTAATTTCTGAAAGTATAAAAATTTATTGTTCATATACTAGCTGTGATGATTGGAAAGACACCAGTATAGGAGTACACGACATTTAAAAATCTCAAAGAGTGACAAATAACAGTGATCTATTAATCCAAGCGAATGGTACATTAGCGTACTAGTTAATGTCAATATTCACGAGTAACATCTCAAATTCGTATGTCTTTATGTTGAGTAATACAATATCTTTCTGACCTTACGCTCTCGTTACATGACCACCGTGTGATAATTATGGACTTTTATTGCAAGCTCAAGTATAATGATACAACGACCAGTTCGATCAAAGAATTACACAATGGTATACATAGAAGTAAAAGTAAGGTTTCACTATCTCTTTATTGGTCTATTTGGCAGTGACTTTAATAAAATAAAAAAAATTATTAAACCACAAATTAAAAAAACATTAGTTTATCTTTATTGTCTTTTAGATTTGCATTTTATAAATCTTTATTTTTCATACTCCTTTACGATATTCACCACACAATAAAGTTATGAAGTTGAAAAGATTCATCTCTAATTCTCTATTATGTACTCTGGTTATCTCACATATTCAATGTATCATTTTTAATAATTTATAATGATCAATATAATTATCCATTTATAAAATCTATTTTGTTTTATAAAGTCTATAAATTCTATTCATAAAGTCTATTTTGTTTTGTAATCCAATAGATAATATGTAAAGATCAATATAATGTTTCTATTATTTAAGATTTGAGGTTTTTGAAAACAAAAAGAACTTAATTAAAAAAAATTGGTCTTTTTGATTTAAGCAAAATGAAAAAATGATTCCAAAAAGATATCATGTTTAACTGGAAGTGAAATATAGAAAAATAATATAATTTTAAAAATACCATTTAACTAAATTCTCTAAAGATGAAACCTTTAATAGTATGAAATCTAGCACTATAAATTAAATTGATGGTAAAGTGACCTTAGTGCAGTAGCAGGAGATAAGTCCATTTGTAGAAGGCACTATCACACCAGATATCGAGTCATGCTTCCTACGAATGTAGGAATTTGGCTAATGGGCCAGCCAGTTGTGGCCCAATGGTTGACAAAAAAAAAAAATAAATTAAATTGATGAGTGAAAAAACAGAAAACAAAACCAAAAGGATAGAAGGTATCATTGGGGTTTTAAAAATTGTATAGATTGAAGTTCATATAATTTTATAAGAAAATTAATGTATTTTGTCAAAAAATAATATTTTCAATTTTTAATATTATGTGTGAGTGTTGAGTTTATACCAACAAAACAATCAAATCATGTGTAAATTTAAATTTTGATTGAGCCACTTAGTATTCCTTTTATTTTAAGTCAAAAATAAATTAAAATATTTATTTATAATTAACTCACTTTAAAGGCATGTAACTCCATTTAACTCTACATTTAACCCAAATGTAACTCCTATCCAATAATTTTACATTCATTCCTCCAACTAATATATTTATCTTTCAAGAGAAAATGTTTTTGGTTAATTTTTATATTTTTTAATTATTTTGGTTAGCTAAACTTATAGTCATATATATATATATATATATATTGCTTTAAACTTTGAAATGAGGAATAATTTATACACAATAATTTTATACGTAGTTACTAAAAATTTTGATAATTTTATTTGATTCAATTTTACTATACTACAGTCTTATGTTTACAATTTCATTAAGAAAAACTCTTTAAATCAATGATTAACCTCTATAAAACATGATAAACATAGATTTACTCATATTAGGAAAATGTTTAAATTTCTATATTATTATTATTATTAATATAGCTTATCAATTTGTAATAATTTTTTGTATTATTTGTTAATTTGTGTTCTATAGAAAATTTTATATATTTTAAATTTTGTATAATAAATAACCATACCAAAAAAATATTGACAAAAGTGTTATTTTGAAAAATTGCTATTAGAAATTTTGAGATTCATATTTTATTAAAAAATATATATATTTCTTCAATTATGTTATTGTTAATAGAAAAAAACAACATTTTAGTTTAAGAAAATTTCTAAAATATAATAAAAACTTTTATGCATGCAACCACGTGTTTGTTGAACTAATTACCTAATCTTATATACAACCAGGATTAAACCGGAGTCTACAAAACCTTCATTTTAAAGTAAATAAAAATGGAACAATATTACACTTGTACAACTGTATCATTAGTTTCTCAAAACTGACAGCAGAAAATCTTATTTTCCCTTTTTTAAGTGGACCCATCATTTAGGTTTTCCTATATAACATTTAGATATCTTTCTATATACAACTTTAATATAATTATTATTTATTTTGTAAGTTTGTTGCACCATTATTGTTTCCCATACATACATATCAGAAATATTTGACTACTTTGTATTTTCTTCTGTAAATCTTCTATATAAACCAATAAAACGGAACATATTTTTTTCATTTACACATTCACAAAAGAGAAAACATATAAAAAATGGACAACATGGAGAAGGCAACAAGGACTCCAAAAGACCGCCATCTGAAAGTTGGAGGCCGTGATCGTCGCATCCGTCTTCCACCGAGTATTGCTCCCAAACTATTCAGTTTGACAGAAGAACTCGGCTTCCAAAGCGATGGCGAAACCGTCGGTTGGCTCCTTAGAAATGCCGAGCCAGCTATTTTTGCCGCCACGGGCCACGGCGTCAGCACCACCACAAATGATGTTATCCACTCATCTGATAAGATTTTTCATAATTATTATTCTAACTGTGGTAACTTCAGCAACATCATTAATGGTAACTGCAGCTACACCATTGATGGTGATAATTGGACGGGAATAAATACTTTTCATCATGAGATGGTCTTTCCGGAGACTACAATGAAAGAACATGCGGCTTCATCTACTTTTCCGGTGAAAGATAAAGAAGATGTGTCAGATATGTCGAGTCAGACGCAGCCGGCTATGCTACCGCCATTGATGCACCATCAACAGCAGCAGGAACAAGAGCCACAACCACAGTTTGAACTTGGGAAGGTGGAGATGGCGGCGGATGAGAAAAGATATGTTTGGAGTGAGTAATGATTGGAGACTTAGTTCGATGATGGTTGGTTTTAGTTTGGTTGCTGTCTGCATTTTTTTCCTTTTCCTTTATGTTTTTCAGTTTGGAGTGACGAACTAAGGTTTGGCTTAGTCCGGTTTTAGTTTGCCTTTTTCCGTTGGTTGTATTCTCATATTTTTTCCAGTAAGATGAATCAGAATAATAAGTAAAATTAAACTGTTTCATATACAACATTTCAACTCTTGTAAATGAAACTTGGAATATTGAACCAACTCTCCAGTGCTATTCGAACTAACGACATCTAGGTTTAGAATGACAGTCTTTACCAATTTAGCTACTGACCTTTGATAACAATTGTTTGTACATTTAGCTTCATATTTGGTTAATTTACTAGATCAAAACCTATAAAAATACACTTCAACTTCTTAAAAATCTCAAAAGTCAAAACTGTAAACTAAGTCTTCAAATTCATATTTACTACAACAAAAAATTTAATTTTGTCAAAATTTTGGTGGTCTTACGACTTTCCAAGGGTTGTAAAAATCACTCAATTAAATACGGTATACTGAAACAAAATCTCTCTCTCTCTCTCTCTCTCTCTATATATATATACTAATATATTAATAAAAAAGGAAAACATAATAAGAAAAATATCTAAAATTCTTAAACAAAATTCCAGCTCATATTTAGCTGCACAGTAAATCTTCTAAATATTTTTTTCTTTATTTAGCTTCATACATTTGTTCTAATATTTCTTGACCTATTAATATTAAATAAATAATGCAATAAAAAAGAGAAAAAGAAAAAAGAGAATTTCAAAAATATCCGTTTTCTAATAAGACTTTGCAAAAATGCTCTATTTCTAAATATTTATTAAAAATACCACTAAATCTTATATTTATCCCAATATGTGTGTAAACTTATAAGAATATATATTTTATAATATCGTATAAAAACCTTTTAAAATCTTTTACCGTAGGAATTGTGGCTGTTGTGTCAAATATGTGAGAAGTGTAACATATATATAGGTTGGAACGAACATAGGCGTACAGTTCATATTTGCAGTTCATATTTGCAAAAAGAGAATTATTTAGTGGTAATTCTTCGTAAAGCTCCTTAGTTTATGAATAGTCAGAATGTCAAATCCTGAGAAAATGAAGGTTTCTAACCTTATCCAAAATTTATGACCAGAAGTTCTTTCAGTATTTAGAATCATGGGCATACCATTACGGCATTACAACTGTAAGAAACACAAGTAGTCAAGATTAAAGATGAAGCTTCGGATAGGGTAGGGAGAGTAAATAGATATGTATATGCAAGCTAAACAAATAGATATAAATTTATAGTATGTTCGATTTCGGACTTGCCTTCATGTGGAGGAACTGTGATGTGATGTACAAGAAGGCGAATACATTTTAGAGAGATAATAACAGTTGAGTTGGAATACGAAAAGTTTCTTAAATGATGGTTGCATAGACCTACTAGGTGACCAAGAATTATTGCCCTTTCTGAATTAATTCTAAATGGCTGGTGAAGATGGTCCTAGAGTTTGTAGGGTAGACATATATGCAACATTCAATCCATCTTAAGCAACGTAACATGCACTGATGCACATTTTACTACCAGATATCACTCCCCAAAATGAAATAGAGAAACATCATCGTGTAATCTTTATGAGAGTAGTCC